>NC_058380.1:58190714-58517857 GCF_018350175.1 Felis catus
GAATTTCTACATTTACTATTTTTCATGGTTTTTAATTTTCTGTCTATTTTTGTCTGATACATAATTATTTTAGTTGCTGTATCTTTATAATACCATTTCTTTAATGTCTCGTAGAATTAGCCTTTCCTTATTCTATTTTTCCTTGGTGTACTGTTTGTGCCACTTTGCATGTTTCTTAAATATCTCTAATCCAAATTGTCGATTAAAAACCTGAATAGAATAAGTGTTTTGAGAATTGGGTTTTAGTCTGTACAAGGTACACTTAGCCTAGGTTTTGTGGTCTTATCCACAACGATAAACTGACTATTAATGCCTTACTGAAATTGAACTTTATTATGATGTTCCTCATTTACCAACTTAACTCTAAACTTGGCTTTTTTTTTTAAACCTGTCTGGACCTAAGTTTCCATACTGCTTATTTGCCTTTGCTTGCTGCTCTTTCAAGTTCACATTTATGTGGCAGCCATGGCATCGGTACCCTTGATTATTAATATATTATTTCACTGCTACAAGGTGAATGTATCAACACGTAATAATCTTCAGTGTTCTTTACATTTATTTATTTGTTTGTTTATTTTAATCCTTTGGGAGGGTAATTTGATATTTTTGGTAAATCAAATATTTCTTCTGTGGAATAAATATGGTATAAAATGTCTAATTCTTGTTCAGTAGAGATTTAACCTTCCTAATTAATATTATTTACTAATGCTGTATATTCTTTGTTTCCCCTACTCTGAATTTCATCTTTTAGTTTTTCATGTATTTGCAAGTTGAAAATTGATTCAAATTAGGACTTTTATGCATTATTGTGGAATTTAATTTCACACATTATAGATTTTGAAATTTATTGTAATCTTGGCTCAGAACTATTGTTCCGAGGCGCGGTGTAATACAGTCTGCTGGTTGAATCTAATTAAGGTGTCGTATCACTTGCATGCAGTATGTATCTTTGTCTAGAATGTTCTAAAATTCCTCAGTTGGGAATAACACTTCTTTCGGTTCTTGGTCGATAGAAAACCCCAGCAATATTTGATATACTATATGTAACTATTTAAGAAGCAGACTTTGTTTATCTTTTGCATTTTTTGATTATTTTAACCAAAATGCTCAGTTGCAGTTTCTAGCATGATTACCGACAGATTGGGCATTAATCTTATTAATGTCACCTATATTCATTTACCATCACTGTGTTCAAAGACAAGCATGACCATACTCCAGTTTGGGGTACACAAATATTATAGAAGTATAAATAATTTAGTAAATGAAAGTTGAATAGCTTGCAAGTAAAATTGCTTTCTAACAAGTATAATTTATAATTTTAAAGAAAATGAGCACATTATCTTTTTATGAGATTATATTTTACAATTATTGAGTTGACTATATACTGTAATTATGTGTTGGAGAGATGGCCTGCCTTTCTTACAACCATGTGAAAACGAGCAATTTCAAGCTGTCTAGAATTCCCAGGATTATCTTGCTTGGCCCACAGGGGTTTTTCCCCCTCTTTCTTGGTTTCTGTCTCTATTACCCATTTCTTGCTCTCATTTGCAAGGTAATTGTCCCTTAAATAAACAAGAATTCTCTAAAGACTGAGCAAAAACCAGGGTTAAGTTGCACAGCCTGGCTGACGGGGCCTTTTGTGGACATGTTCTTCTCCAGCAGAATTGCTTGTCTCGAGGTCTTTTCTATTTGCTCTTTGCGTATGCTTCCAATATTTAAATAAGGAGCCTTTTCTCCCTGTTTACGTCTAGGCTTCCTTAGACTTTCCAGCACAGTACAATAGAATAAGTATTGTATGTCTCTCCTAGTCCCATCTCCACCCCTTTTTACAGTGTTTTCAACTTAGGCACTATTGACATTTTGGACTACATGATTCTTTGCTGCGGGGGCTGTCGTATGCATTGCAAGAAGTTTAGCAGCGTCCCTGCCCTTTACTCACTAGATGCCAGTAGTAACTCCCAAGTCATGACAGTAAGAAATGTCTCCAATTGCTAAGAGAGTAGATCTTAAAAGTTTTCATCATAAGAAAAACACTAAGCAAACAAAACTAGTAACTATGTGTGGTGATGGGTATGAACTAAACTTATTGTGGTAATTATTTCATAATATATACATATATCAAATTATTATGTGGCACACATAAAAAAGTCTCCACACAGTGCTAGATGTCTCCTAGCAGTGGGGAACAAAATCGCGCCCGCTGAGAACCAGTGCCTTATGATATTGAACAAATGCTTGAATTCCCTGGCTGAGACTTAGATTCTTCATCTGTGTTATGTGGTTAATAATCCTTGCTTACTGCACAGGTTAAAATACAATAAAAATGTATTTTAAAGTATCATGTACAAATAAGAGGTTGGGTTAAGCCTGGCAGCAGAACTCGGCTCTGAATTCCGTTTCTGTCATATCCCAGTGCAGAGAATGAAGCTGAGAATGTCAGGTCTTGGTGATGGGTCACAGGCCTCATGACTTCCAGTAGATGGTACTCTGCAGAGCTCTTCTGTCCAAACAGGGAAAGTGGGTGGGTACACTTCAGGAAGTAAAAGGAGCAGCGCTTGACTAGATGATGTATGTGTTCCTTCCCAGGCTGTCTGGTGGCAGCTGCAGTGGGGCAGGGCTCCATTGGGAGGACACGTGGCATTCCTCAGAATGACTCTAGCCTTTCTTACGATACTGAGTATTTAGCACTCTGGCGTGCATGGTTTTTGGCCAGCCTACCCATCTCTGGTCCGTTACTATTTTGGGCATCCCTATCTCCTTCCTATGTATTTCAGGTTCAACAAACATTTATTGTGTCTAATGTGCAAGGCATTGTGTTGAGTGCTTTCACATATTCTCTTTTACTCCTTTTATAATCCTATAGGTGGAATTACTTGTTTCACAGGTAGTAACAACAGTAGTAGTGATACTAGTATTAGTAATAGAGGCAGCAGTAGTAGAAACTAACATACAAGGAGTTCTTACTGTATGCCTGGCACTGTGCTCAGTGCTTTTCTGTATTAAAGCACTGAATCCTAGCAACATTTTTTTGTGTGGGCACTATTATTTTGCTTCTTTTTACAGGTGTGGAAACCAAGGCACAGTGAATTCAAAGGCTCATCCACACGGCTAGTAAGAGGTAGATTTTGGATTCGAATCTAGGCAAATTGTCTCCAGAGCCTATTTTCTTAGGAAACAATGTCAGAGAGATTAAGTAACTTGTACAAGTTCATGGAACTACTGTGAAGTAGGCTGGGATTCACATGATGACTCCAGTCCATTGCTGTTTCCAGTGTGCCAAGCACCACACTTATCATTCACCTGTTCTTGCCTCTTTCTGGGTAGGATAGCTTCTGTGGTGCTTATAGCACAATAAGAGGATCTATTAGAAGATAGGTCATGAATTCAAGATGGGATGATAAAAGGGGTGATAAAAAGAGGCAGAGAGGAACTTGGAATCAGCCTGGTGGAGCTTTTCTTATTCAGTACTTTGGTCTGGAAGGTACTTTCTGAATTTAAAGTCATAACATTTCTTTTATTTTGATAGATCTGGTGATGGGCCTATTATCTGTGTTGGAGCAGACCAGAAAGGGCCAGAACCTAGAACCAGACTTATCCCTGGGGTGGGCAGGTGCTGGTGGGAGAGAAGTATGCGAGGAGTTAAACCCTTATAGATGGTGTATTAGTTTCCTAGGGTTGTTGTAACAAAGCACTGCAAGGTAGTGCCTTAAAGTAACAAAAATTTATTCTCTCACAGTTCTGGAGGCTAGAAGTCCAAATCAAGGTGTTGATAGGGCCATGTTCTCTTTGAAGGTTCCAGGGGAGAATCCTTCTTGGCCTCTTTCTAGCTTCTGGTGTTTTCTGGCAATCTTTGGAAGTCCTTGAATTGTAGACGCATCACTCTAGTCTCTGCCTCTGTCTTCACATGGCCTACTTCCTTGTGTGTTTGTGTCTTTGTGTCCAGATTTTCCTCTTTATAAGGACACCAGTCATACTGAATTTAGGGTCTACTCCTACCCAGTATGACCTCATATTAATTTAATTACATCTGCAAAAAACTCTATTTTAAAATAAAAATGCATTCACAGGTTCTGAGTGGACATGTGTTTTGAGGAGCAGCATTTAACCCAGTGCAGATGGTATCCAGGGAATAAGCAGCAAAAGGCTCCACAATCAGCTTGAGGGGAGACCCACCAGAGTACATGGGGGTTCTGACCAGTGAGTGAAGCATGACAGAGGATATCTAGGAACAGGTTGTGATCAGAGATTCAGCTAGGTCAAAACCATTTATTTGATCAGTGTAAGCAGATAGGAGAATCTTTACCCTAGGCCGGTCTCTACGTTCTTTAGGACAATGGCAAGAGCAAGCCAAACTGTTTGAGAGAACAGGCAAATGATCAGGTTGTTAAGAAAGAGAACAAGTTAAGACACCCAGGATTTGAATCATGAGAGACCTTGGTCTCAGGAATAAGGAAAAGCTCAGGCATGAGGGTGGGACCAACTAGGTCAGGGCCAGTCCTACAGCAATTGATTTACTGCTCAGTCCTAGAGAGTTGGCAGAAGCAGCTAAAAATCTCCACTTCCTAGGGATGCACCTGGAGACCAGGTGGCATGGAGCAAGGAGTGAATGGAAGTCTTTATCAATGTAATTTGGAAACAGATTGTCAGTTTTCAACACTGGCTAGTGTTAAGGTGCCCTAGTAAGGTGTAAGTAATAGTGGGCTCTCTGGATGATACTGAGTGTGCTGGACAAAGGATCTTGAAAAACTTAATGATACTAAATGTCATTTGTAAAATGAAAGAAAGCTCTTATCCTTCCTGGGAAACACTTTGTAAGGTTAGCCTCTCTGCTCTCATCAGAGAAGCTGAGTCAGAGACTGAGTTTTGACATTGACACCTTTTCTTTTTTTAAAAAAATTTTTCTTAATGTTTGTTTATTTTTGAGAGAGCGAGAGAGCGAGCGAGCACGAGTTGGGGAGGGGCAGAGAGAGAGGGAGACAGAATCTGAGAGGGAGAGCTTCAGCACAGAGCCCGATGCGGGGCTCAAACCCAGGAACCCTGAGCTGATGTTGGATGCCTAACCCACTGAGTCACGCAGGTGCCCCATTGATACCTTTTCTTTTAAAATTTATTGCTTGATAATGCTTCTTTGGAACTTTGATTATTTCTTTTTTTCAATTTTTTTTTTTTCAACATTTATTTATTTTTGGGACAGAGAAAGACAGAGCATGAACGGGGGAGGGGCAGAGAGAGAGGGAGACACAGAATCGGAAACAGGCTCCAGGCTCTGAGCCATCAGCCCAGAGCCCGACGCGGGGCTCGAACTCACAGACCGTGAGATCGTGACCTGGCTGAAGTCGGACGCTTAACCGACTGCGCCACCCAGGCGCCCCTGATTATTTCTTTAATACAATTAAAATCCAGCCTGCCATGTAGTTCTAGGACTCTGAGCAACCCATATTGTGTCTGTTTCTCCTCTTACCTTGGAGTTGGGCTGATTTCTGTGAGGATTGTGTCCTAGACAGCTTATAAGAACAGAGAACCCCAATGCTTGTGCTAGTCAATGGCTTCTCCATCTACCTGCCTCTACTCTTCTAGCCTTATTTTTTTTTTTAATTATTATTATTATTTTTTTTGCAACGTTTATTTTTATTTTTGGGACAGAGAGAGACAGAGCATGAACGGGGGAGGGGCAGAGAGAGAGGGAGACACAGAATCGGAAACAGGCTCCAGGCTCTGAGCCATCAGCCCAGAGCCTGACGCGCGGGGCTCGAACTCCCGGACCGCGAGATCGTGACCTGGCTGAAGTCGGACGCTTAACCGACTGAGCCACCCAAGCGCCCCTCTTCTAGCCTTATGTAAACACTAGGCTTTATGCACGCACGTGCATGTTCATGTGTGCTTGCCTTTGTCTCCCTGGATGTATATCATATTTATTTCATTTTTATTTTTTTTTTTGAGAGAGAGAGAGGGCGTAAGTGAGTGAGGGGCAGAGAGAGAGAGAGAGAGAGAGACAGAGAGAGAGAGAGAGAGAGAAGTGGGGTTCACCTGAAGCGGGCTTATATTTACCTGAACTGGGGATCAAACTCACCCCATGTGGGACTTGAGCTCATGAATCGTGAGATCATGACCTGAGTCGAAATCAGATGCTTAATGACTAAGGCACCCAGGTGCTCTTGTACATTATATAACTCAGGATCCTTTAAAAAAAATTTTTTTTTTGACATTTATTCATTTTTTGAGAGAGAGACAGAGCATGAGCGGGGGTGGGGCAGAGAGAGAGGGAGACACAGCATCCGAAGCAGGCTCAGGCTCCAAGCTGTCAGCACAGAGCCTGATGTGGGGCTCGAACACACAAACTGTGAGATCATGACCAGAGCTGAAGTCGGTCTCTCAACTGACTGGGCCACTCAGGTGCCCCTCTAACTCAGGATCCTTATTCAGTACATTTTGTCTTCTGTCATTAGTTTTGGTGACCCTCTAGAATTTGCCAGTAGTTTATGTCCCTTAGTTCCCAAAATTATCATAAGCAATTCTGTGATGAATGTTACTGTTCATATATTTTATATACCAAATTGTTTGCTTAGGATAAATTGCTAGAAGTGAAATTGCTGGATCAAGGATATGCAGTTTTGAATGTTTTTTTAAATGTATTTCACAATTATTCTCCGGGAAAGCTTATATTCTTTAGTTGTGTATATATAAGCCCTCTTGTTCCTGAACTCTTAGTAATACTAAATGTTTTTCTTAAGTTTGTCAGTTTGATAGATAACAGATGGTACCATATTCTTGTTTAAATTATTACTTTTTAATTACTTGATTATTTGGACATATTTTCATGTTTATTGGCCATTTAAAAGTTCTTGTTTTAGGAATTACCTGTGAATAGTTTTTGCTCATTTTCCTTTGGAGTGTGCTTTTCATCCTCTTCCTTCATTTATTAAACAAATATTAATTGAGTACCTTTTCTGTGCCAGGACCAGGTAGTATTCTTTGTGAGCAGCCCTGATAAGATCTCTGTGATTAAGGAGCTTACATTCTATTGTAGTGAGACAGAAAATAAACAAATATGTAATACGATGAGTGGGGATAAGGACTGAAGGTAAAGTAGGCATGAAAGGGAGGTAGCAAATGATTGTGGGGGATGCTGTGTTATGAAATGGGTCATGGGAGTCCTCACTGACACCACTAGTATATAAGTGGAGACCTGAAGATAAAGGCAAAAGCTCTGCTGATTTTGGGGGAAAGCATTATAAGACAGAGGAGACAACCAGTGCAAAGGCCCTGAGGTTGGACTGTGTTTGACATGTGACCATAGTTTGGTGAATGAAGGGGAGAGTTAGGAGGCGAGTCTGAGAGGCAGACTCAGCAGCAAGGAGTTGAATGGATGTGGGGATGTAGAGCATGCATGCAGGGCTTTGGAACCAGAGTAAGGTATTTGGATTTTATTCTGAGTGATCTGGGGGAGCACTGAAGAGTTTTGAGTGGTGAAGTGGCATATTTTAAGAGATGTTTTAAGAGAACATTGGTGGTAGTAAGTGGAGACTAGACTGGGAGGTGGTCAGTAGTGGAATCTGGAAGATCAGTCAGGAGCCTCTTGCAATATGCCAGATGGGAGACACTAGTGGTGTGGTGGAAGTGACAAGTGATTCTGGATAGATTTTCCAACATAGAACCAATGGATTTTGCTGATGGAGATGATGTGAAGTGTGAGAGAAAGAGGAGTTAAAGATGACTCTGGTTTTTGGCCATTTGAGGAGATGGGGGAAATGTGGGCAGAACAGGTTGGCTGGTAAAATCTTAGTGATTTGTAAGAGCTTTTTATGTGATGAAGTTTATTAATATTTAGTCATTTAGGTGGAAAAAGTTTTTTTCCCTCAATTTGTTGTTAGTTAACTTTGTTAGTGCTGTTTTGTTGTACAGAAATGTCAACTGTTAGTCTTTACAGGTTTTGGTTTTGCTGTCATGTTTAGAAAGATTCTAAAAATAATCACCTAGTCTTGATCCTCTATGGTTTTGTATTTGCATTCACTCTTTAATCTGGATGGAATTAATTTTGGTATAAGCTTAATTAAAATCTTAATTTTTTTTTTGGCATTTTAAATTTAGGTTTGTTTTATTTAAGTTTAATGTTAATTCCATACTGTGTTTCAGTAAGAACAATACAGATTCTGTATCTGTGGCTCCAGTCAGATATCCAGTAGTACAAATTAGCTTCAAGTTACACATACTGAACAAAAGACGTTGAGCGAGCGAAGTAGGGAAGGGGGGGAGCCCAGGGGGGGAGAGGGAAGGGGAAGAAACAAAGAATTGAACACGCATGCAGGCTTTTCCATACCACCTTCAATGCTAACCTGCTTTAGAGGGAGAGTAAAAGTAGGCAGGAATGAGCAGCCACGGATTGTTGAACTGTTACCAGCACCATGCTTTTCAGCAACATTTCAGCAGAGTTTGAAACACTTTTTTTTTTTAATTTTTTTTTTTGACGTTTATTTATTTTTGAGACAGAGAGAGACAGAGCATGTACAGGGGAGGGGCAGAGAGAGAGGGAGACACAGAATCTGAAACAGGCTCCAGGCTCTGAGCTGTCAGCACAGAGCCCGACGCGGGGCTTGAACTCACGGACTGCGAGATCATGACCTGAGCTGAAGTCCAACGCTTAACCGACCAAGCCACCCAGGCACCCTGAAACACTTTTTACAGCAAAACCATTACAAATCTCCGAACAACTTTTAACCACCTCAAGCTAACACCCAATTAATTTTAAACATTGGTATAAAACTCAATTTAAACAATTAGAAAAAGGAAAAATAATACCACAATGCCTCATAGTGTGATTAACCTCTCTCTTAGATGCTCACGTCACCTAGAAGTCTAATAGCTTTCAAATATCATTTCCATTTCTAATGGTGATCTTGCCCCACCTGGTAGGAGACAATACAGTAATGCTGAAAAAGCTCTATGCAGTCCTGTTAGTGTCTTAAAGAACCTAAAAGCTGGGACCAGTAAAATCCACAGAAATTCACTCTTGCCTTTAAGAACTTTTGAAAATGGTTTAAAAAAAAAAAAAAAACAACAACCAACAGGGCAGGAACCTAAATTCTGAGACCAAATGTAAAAGTCACATTTGGTGGTTCTCAGTGACAATGGGGGAATTTCCAATGGGGGTGGGATGGGAAGGAATGGGGCGGTCAGAGATGGTTTCTCTTGTTGGCTTTTATGTCTCACTGATTTTCATCTTCCACATCCTGCAGCGCTTCTTTATTCTGCTCTTCACCATCACCCTGCATGTCTGAAGTCCATAGTGTCAGATTATCACGTAACAACTGCATGATAAGTGTAGAGTCCTTATAGCTTTCTTCGCTCAGCGTATCCAGTTCTGCAATTGCATCATCAAAAGCTGCTTTTGCCAACCTGCAGGCACGGTCAGGGGAATTAAGAATTTCATAGGAGAATACGGAGAAATTGAGAGCAAGACCTAAGCGAATAGGATGCGTTGGTGGAAGTTCTGTCATTGCAATATCACTAGCAGCTTTATAAGCCACTAGGCTGTTCTCCGCAGCCTCCTTCCTGTCATTTCCTGTGGCAAATTCAGCCAGATACCTGTGGTAGTCCCCTTTCATTTTATAATAGAAAACCTTGGACTCGCCAGTGTTAGCTGCTGGAATGAGGTGTTTGTCCAGTACATCCAGAATGTCACAACAGATTAACTTTAGCTCAGTCTCAACCATTTGCCGATATTCCCGAATCATTTTTAGTTTGTCTTCTCCTCCCTTGTTTTCTTCTTTCTGTTCAATGCTGCTGATTATTCTCCAGGAAGCTCTTCTGGCTCCAATCACATTTTTATATGCAACAGATAGGAGGTTTCTTTCTTCAACTGTCAACTCCACATCCATCCCTGTACTTTCTTCATCGATTCCACCATTTCGTCGTATCGCTCAGCCTGCTCTGCCAGCTTCGCCTGGTACACCAGATCCTCCCGATTATCCGTAGCGGAAGTGGCTCCGGAAGGGTCTGCGCGATGGATGGAAGCGGATAGTGTCTCCGACTCTCAGCCTCTCGCTATGTGTCTGGGCAGCAAAAATGGCGGCGCCTCCAAATCTTAATTTTTTTCAAATACTTAACCTTTTATTCTAGCATCATTAAACAATCTGTTCTTTGCTAAGAGAAATGATTGTATCATTGCCTCTGAATTGGGAAAGAGGGGTATGTGGCAAGTTGTGTAAAAAGGTATTTTATTACATATTAGTGTTTGGCAAGCCCCTTGTCTTATCTTTGGCTGATGACTTGGTGCCTATAATTTCTGATTATCCTAGATTGTAAACATTTGTCTCCTGAGTCTTTTCGATCCCCAAAGAAGGTACTTGGCTTAGAAAATGGCTTGTGTCAGTTTCCCTCATTGATTGTGAATTCTGTCCTGTGGATGAAATGTGACCTGTTTTTAACCACAGCCTATGACTTGCCACCAAATACTATTTTCTACTACTTCATTTTTTGTCAACTGATAATTGTTCTGAGATTATGAACTAAAATTTGCTCTAGCAATGCAAAAATTGACTACAATGTATACTTGTTGTCCATTTAATCACACTACAGATTACAAAGCCCTCCACATTTACGTCTTCCATACATTCTCCCTGCTCTAGTCCTTCTCTGATATGTGGATAATTTAGAGGGGACGATATTTAATTTACTGAATTTTCTTCTTTAGGGTAAGAAATATATTTCCTATGTTGTTAATAATGTTTACCAAATCTTATAGTTGGGTTAAGTCTTTAAGCTTGGAAGTACACCTCCAGCATTTTGTTACTTAGAAATTTATTTCAAGGCTGATTGAACCTAAATCTCTTAACTGTTTCTTTGTTTTTTTGTAGCGAGGGAAATATGAGGTTCCTAAGTGGCTCTCTTCTAGTAGCGTTCTGCTTCTTCAACAGATGCTACAGGTAAACTTTGTTATTTATATTTAAATAATAGAAGTCTACTGCAGTTGTTTGATCCAACTTTAAGATGTCTGTGGTGCTGCTGTATTTGGAAGACAACACCGTTTTCCTATTGGCTTAAAAAAATTCCCTGCTGCCCTCTACTAGATGCTTTCTTTTCTTTTTATTTATTCTAAAGTTTTATGTATTTAAGTAATCTCTATACCCAGTGTGGGGCCCGAACTCTCATGACCCCGAGGTCAAGAGTTGTATGCTCTTCCAACTGAGCCAGCCAGGTGCCCCTTTTTGAAAATGTATTTTTATTTTATTTTTTTAAAGTTAGATGTTTTCTTAATTATGTTGCAAATGCATTTTCTTTTAGACCTCTACCATGTCTTTGCTGATGTGGTTTTCCTTCCTTTTTCTTGAGCATTGTCTGTTTTCTCTGACTAACTCGACCACCGTGTTCCATTTTCTTGCTCCCGCTCTTGCACATTAAGTGTATAGTAGATAGGGAATAAATGCTTGAATGAGCTGATACACAGTCAAGTGGACCCTATGACCTAATGCGATGATTCTCAAGCTTTAGCACGTATCAGAATTGCCAGGGGCTCGTTAAAACACAGACTGCTAGGTGCCACCCTGAGAGAGTGGCTGATTCAGTAGATCTGGGGTAGGACTAGGAATTTGCCTTTCTAACAAGCTTCCAGATGCTGCTGATGCTGCTGGTCTTGGGACCACACTTTGAGAACCACTGATTTAGGGGAATGGCTTCTGAGGTCTAGGTATCTACCCTGGCAATCAGTAGGCGTGCCACTAACCTGGTTCTCATCTGTCAAATGGGGATTCTGACACTGGCCTTACTGCTATGTAGTGTTATGAGGATAAAATGAGATAAATAGGAAACACTTTGAAAATAGGAGTGCCTTATTAGTGCAATATTTTTTTCATTATTATGTATTCAGAATATCTTCCAGTTTTTCCATCTATTAAGCCATCTCCAGTTTTTATTCAAAATTTACTTCAGGCTCACCCACCTTGATTAAGTAGGGCCAGACCACCAAATCTCCATAATGAGATTGAAAACACCTCATCTTTCTTCTGGACTCCAAAAAACTTAATCTTTGTTGATTAATTCTCCTCTCCTCACATTTGAAAATTACAAATGGAAAAGAAAGGTGTGCTTTTCAACCTGTTCTATGTGATTGTAAGCTCATCAGAGGTAGAGATTGCATATTCACTATGAATGCCCTGCATTGTGGCTGCTTGAATATTAAATTGGTGAATATTTCCTGTGAATAGGTTTTCCAGCAAAGACTATTACATCATACAATAGATTGACTGAACTTCATGAATAATGTCCATACCAATGAAGTTCATGTTTGTTAAACATTTATCTTCTAAGCCCGTGTTGGTTGCTATAGTTTTCTTGCCTCTATTGCCTTTTTAAAAGAATTTATTCCAAGGCCATTTTAAGGTCTTTGACAGCATTTTTGTGATGATAAAGTTTACATCTGTTCTGATGAATTTTGAGTTCTCAGGAGTAAAGGAGTTCTGTGTTCCCTATTTGAAATGTTAACCTCTAGCTACTTCTCAATGGCCACTAGGTGGACCCAAAGAAACGGATTTCTGTGAAAAATCTATTGAGCCATCCCTGGATCATGCATGATTACAACTGTCCTGTTGAGTGGCAAAGCAAGAATTCTGTAAGTAAAATGAAGTCTGGTAGAATTTTTCAAAAAACCTTGTTTGATCTTTCTGTGGATTCAGGAACTACACTGATGTGGTTTAAATATAAAAGAAAATGTAGTTTGTAGACTTGTTCATCAGATTGGTGTTTGTGAGGCTTGTAACCTAATTATATATTTGCCTGTTAATCTCTAGGACAGTGGCTCTTAACTTAGGCTGCACATGAGAATCATTGGGACCTTAAAAAAAAAATGTCAGGGCATCTGGGTGGTTCAGTTGGTTGGGTGTCTGACTTCAGCTCATGTCATGATCTCATGATTTGTGAGTTCGAGCCCCGTGTTGGGCTCTGTGCTCACAGCTCGGAGCCTGGAGCCTGCTTCCGATTCTGTGTCTCCCATCCCTCTGTCCCTCCCCAGCTTGTGCTGTCTCTCTGTCTCTTTCAAAAAAAATAAAGAAATATTAGGAAAAAAAAATGCCTGTGCCCCATCCCAGAACAATTAGTGGATATTTTTAAAGCCTTCCATGTGTTTCTTGCCTGTAGTCAGGATTGTGAACAGTGCTCTGGAAACCAAAGCAAGTTGCCTAACTCTGCCAAATCTATTTATTTGTCTATAAAAAGCAGATTAAACCAGTTCTGTCTACTTCCCAGAGTAGTTATGAGGTTATAGTGGTTCTCAAACTTTTAAGCCAGAGGACTCCTTTATACTCTTAATATTTATTGATTGATTCATTTAAAAGTAACAGCAAACCTATTATATTTTGTCTCAAATTAATATCTTCTGAAAAATAACCTTAAAAAATAAATGTAGCGAAAAGAGTAGCATCTTTGCAAGCTTCTTTGTAGTCTAGCTTGATAGAAGACATTTGGATGTCATCTGCTTCTGTATTCAGTCTGTTTTGATATGTTGTTTTGATTGAAGCATATGAAGAAAAAGCCTCACAGATATGTACTAGGAAAAGAGATAAACACTTTAAAAACTTTTTCAGATAATTAGGGATATTCTGTGATAGTCCATTAAAACTTGACAACTGGTAGTTTCTGAAAGGTTAGTTGATTGTGGAATATGAAAGCACATCAATGAAGCTGTCGTACTCTGTTCCATTCAAATCCATCGGTCTGTCCATTGGATTCCTTCCTCATGTAATATTATGCATTGGTCATTTGGAAACTATTGGTTCACTGAGTTATGCATATCTTCCAAATGTTAACACCTTTCAATCATACACTAGAAAAAAATCATATTCCTTTTTTTTTAAAAGTTTATTGATTTGAGAGAGAGAGAGAGAGAGAGAGAGAGAGAGAGAGAGAGAGAGAGAGAGAGAACGCACATGCTAGTGGGGGAGGAGCAGAGAGAGGGGGGAGAGAGAATCCCAAGCAGGTTCTGTGCTGTCAGTGCAGAGGCTGATGCAGGTCTCGATTCCACAAACCGTTAGATTGTGACCTGAGCTGAAATCAAGAGTTGGATGCTTAACCGACTGAGCCATCCAGGCACCCCAGAATCACATTCCTTAAAATCACTATTGATCTCATCAGAAAAGTCTTTAAGATTTGGAAAGCTGTTAAACTAATAGTGGCAGATACAGATTTTCCAAAATGTTAATTTTTGCTTGAAAGCTCAAATTATATCATTGGCAGCAAATACTGTCAGTTTGTTTTCCTTGAAGTGGCAAATTCATTTTGTTCATTTTTGAGAAAATGCCAAATACCCAAGTCTAAATAATTATAGTTTGCCATTGTTCTTTCAAGTAAAAATGGTGTTTTATGAAGAAAACAGGTAATTCAACTCATAACTCAGTTACACAGGCACTTTTCCTCTAAGAACCATCATATTTTGGTATACATAAGTGCTTTATGCACAGTTCCCATTTTGTCACACAGAATGTAAAAAATACATGTACTCAGTGTCCAAGATTTAATAAAATTAGTACTTTTTACTGCTTCATCAATGATATTCTTTTTTTTTTTTTTGAATGTTTATTCATTTTGAGAGAGAGAACGTGCATAAGCTGAGGAAGGGCTGAGAGAGAGAATCCCAAGCAGGCTCTGAGCTGTCAGCACAGAGCCCAACGTGGGGCTTGATCCCACGAAACGTGAGATCATGACGAGCCAAAACCAATAGTCGGATGCTTAACTGACTGAGCCACTCAGGCGTCCTACATTAATGATCTTCTTAATTGAAACTGACTTAAAAAAATTTTTTTTGAACTGTAAGTGCATGACAAAGAATATAGTATTTAAGTATAGTTTGGTGCCACTGCGTTGATTTGTACTAAGGCACAGCAGTGTTACTCATCATTGCTTTTGCACCATCACTGCAAATGTTAACATTGTGAAAAATGAAAAACAGTATTATTATAAAAAATAGTTTTGACCTTGGAGATCCTCAAGGGGTCTGTGGACTACACCTTGAGAACTAGTCTAATATATATATGAAATATATATATGTGAGCTATTTAAATAATTATCATTATATTAATATTTAAGTCTTTTTTAACCAATAGCAACTTGAACTTGGCAAAAATGTGACTATTGCGAAAGGATATGTGCTTTGATGTTAACTATTAGTATGTAAAATAAAATCTCAAAATTTAGTGACTTAAAATGATTATAACCTCTAATTTTGTGGATCAGCAATTTGGGTTGGCTCAACTGGGCAGTTCTTGCACCCGTCTTACCTGGGGTCACTCATGTGTCTGTAGTCACCTGTGACTTAATTGTGGCTGTATGGTCCAAGCCTTACTCAGAAGATCAGCTGTTTGTGCTGGCTGTTTGTGGGGCTGCATTGTGTGTAGCAGGCTAGTTGGGGCTTCTTGAAATGGTGGCTGGATTCCAAAAGAGGCAAGAAAGGGGGAACGCTCTAATACTTTTCAAGCATTTTCCAAGTCTCTGCTTGCATCATGTTTGCTTATATCCCAGTCACCAAAGTGAGCCACCTGGCAAAGCCTGGAGCCACTATGAAAGGTGTGCCATTCTAAGTCCAAACAATTCTTATCCCCTATGTATAGATAAGGAAATCAAGAAATGAAAAATAATGACTTAAAAAATAAATTTGAAAGAGTGGCATCGCTTTACATCTTTGCAGATTAAGTCTGACTTAATAGAAGACACTTGGATTTGTATCTGCTTTTGCATTCAGTCTGTTTTGCATTCTGTTGTTTTGATTGAAGCATATGAAGAAAATGTAGCCTCACATAGGTATGTGGTTAGAAAAGTATTTTAATACTTTAAAGGAGAAGTATTTTAATGGCCTTTTCAGATAATTTGGCATGTTCTCTGATAATCAGCTCAAACTTAGGCAGCGTAGTGGGGTATGTGCATGGGTCAACAGAATAGCTTGGATGTTTCTCAGACATGTCACAGTATGGACTTGGTACAGCTGTGAGGTATTTGCTTTCTGGAGTAATCACCTTAGTACATGCAGATACTCTTCCCAGTGGCTACCTGGTCTTGGAAAAATAAATGAAGCTTGTTTTTAGCTTCTTCTTACTAGTTTGCCCACTGTTAGAAATCCCTTCTGATTCTCCTATGACTGTCAGCTCCTAACATTTTTCTTCTCCATGTTCCCTTCAGTCCTCCAGGACATCTTTAGTATTTATTGAGCAAATGCAGTTAGAGAGGCAACTTAATTCTTTTTTTTTTTTAAGTTTTTATTCACATTCCAGTTTGTTAACATAGTGTAGTATTAGTTTCAGGTGTACAACATAGTGATTCAGCACTTCCGTATAGCACCCAGTGCTCATCAAACAAGGGTACTTCTTAATCCCCATCACTTATTTAACCCATCCCCCCACCCACCTCCCTTCTGGTATCCATTAGTTTGTTCTCTGTAGTTAAGAGTCTGTTTCTTGGTTTGCCTCTCTCTCTCTCTCTCTCTTTCTCTCTCTCTCTCTTTTTTTTCCCTTTGCTCATTGTTTCTTAGATTCCACATATGAATGAAATCATGTGGTATTTGTCTTTCTGTGACTGACTTACTATGTTGTTGCAAATGGCAAGATTTCATTCTTTTTTTTATGGCTAATATTCCATTGTATATATGTATATGTGTGTGTGTGTATATTTACGCATGTGTGTGTATATATATATGTATATATATGTGTGTATATATATATATATATATATATATATGTATATACACACATACCACATCTTCAGTTGATGAATTGATGGACACTTGGGATCTTTCTGTAATTTGGCTATATGCTGCTATAAACATTGGGATGCATGTATCCCTTTGAATTAGTATTTTTGTATTCTTTGGGTAAATACCTAGTAGTGTGATTGCCAGATCGTAGGGTAGTTCTATTTTTAACTTTTTGAGGAACCTCCACATTTTCCATAGTGGCTGCACCAGTTTGCATTGCCACCAACAGTGTACAAGTGTTCGCCTTTCTCCACATCCTTGACAACACCTGTTGTTTCTTGTGTTACTGATTTTAGCCATTCTGAAAGGTGTGAGGTGATAGCTCATTGTAGTTTTGATTTGCATTTCCCTGATGATGTGCAGAGTTGAGCATCTTTTCACATGTCTGTTGGCTCTCTGTGTGTCTTCCTTATAAAAATGTCTATTCCTTTTACTGCCCATTTTTTAATTAGATCATTCATTTTTGGGGGTTTTGAGTTTGGTAAGTTCTTTATATAATTTGGAAACTAACCTTTTATCAGAATATGTCATTTGTAAATATCTTCTCCTATTCCCTAGGTTGCCTTTTAGTTCTATTGATTGTTTCTTTTGCTGTGCAGAAGCTTTTTTATTTTGATGTAGTTCCAATAGTTTATTTTTGATTTTGTTTCCTCTGCCTCAGGAGATATATCTAGAAAAAAGTTGCTACTGCTGATGTCAAAGAAGTTACTGCCTGTGTTCTCTTTTAGGATTCTTATGGTTTTAGGTTTCATATTTAGGTCTTTAATCCATTTTGAATTTATTTTTGTGTATGGTGTAAGAAAATGGTCCAGTTTTATCCTTTTGCATGTCGCTGTCCAGTTTTCTCAATAGCATTTGTTGAAGAGACATTCTTTTTCCCATTGGATATTCTTTACTGCTTTGTTAAAGATATAATTGTGGATTCATTTCTGGGGTTTCTCTTCTGTTCTATTGATCTATGTATCTGTTTTTGTGCCAGTAAAATACTGTTTTGATTACTATAGGTTTGTAATATAACTTGAAGTCTGAAATTGTGATGTCTCCAGCTTTGTCTTTCCTTTTCAAAGTTGCTTTGGCTACTTGGGGTCTTTTGTGGTTCCATACATATTTTGGGGTTGGTTCTAGCTCTGTGAAAAATACTTTGGTAGTTTGATAGGGATTGCATTAAATGTGTAGATTGCTTTGGGTAATATAGACATTTTAACAATATTTGTTTGTCCAGTCAGTGAGCATGGAATGTCTTTCCATTTCCTTGTGTCTTCTTCTTCAATGTCTTTCATCAGTATTTTATAGTTTTCAGAGTACAAGTCTTTTACCTCTTTGGTTAGGTTTATTCTTAGGTATCTTATGCGTTTTTGTGCACTTGTAAATGGGATTGAGTCCTTAATTTCTTTTTCTGCTGCTTCATTATTGGTGTATGGAAATGGAGCAGGTTTCTGTACATTTTTATCTTGTGACTTTAGTGAATTCGTGTATCAATTCTAGCAGTTTTTTGGTGGAGTCTTTTGGGTTTTCTATATACAGTATCATGTCATTTGTAAATAGTAAAAATTTGACTTCTTCCTTGCCAATTTGGATGCCTTTTCGTTTCTTGTTGTTTGATTGCTGTGGCTAGAACTTCTAGTATCATGTTGAATAAAAGTGATGAGAGTAAACATCCTTGTCTTTTTCCTGACATTAGAGGAAAAGCTCTCATTTTTCCCCATTGAGGATGATATTAGCTGTGGGTTTTTCATATATGGCCTTTTATTATGTTGAGATATATTCCCTCTAAACCTACTTTGTTGAGGGTTTTTATCATGAATGGATGTTGTACTTTGTCAAATGCTTTTTTCTGTGTCTACTGGTCGTATGGTTCTTATCCTTTCTCTTATTGATGTGCTGTGTCACGTTGATTGATTTGTGAATATTGAACCAGCCTTGTAACCGACTAATAAATCCCATTTGATTGTGGTAAATGATTTTTTTAATGTATTGTTGAATTTCATTTGCTAGTATTTTATTGAGAATTTTTGCATCTATGTTCATCAGGGATATTGGCCTGCAGTTCTCTTTTTCAGTAGAGTCTTTATCTGGTTTTGGTATCAGGGTAATGCTGGCCTCATAGAATGAATTTGGAAGTTTTTCTTTTTTATGTTTTGGAATAGTTTGAGTAGTATAGGTATTAACTCTTTAAATGTTTAGTAGAATTCTCCTGTGAAGCCATCTGGTCCAGCTCTTTTGTTTGTTGGGAGTTTTTGATTACTGATTCACTTTCTTTGCTGGTTATTGGTCTGTTCAAGTTTTCTATTTCTTCCTGTTCCAGTTTTGGTAGTTTATATGTTTCTGGGAATTTATCCATTTCTTCTAAGCTGTCCAATTTGTTGGCATGTAGTTTTTCATAATATTCTCTTTTAATTGTTTGTATTTTTGTGGTGTTATTTCTCCTCTCTCATTTGTGATTTTATTTATTTGAGTCTTTTTTTGATCAGTCTGGCTAGAGGTTTATCACTTTTATTAATATTTTTCAAAGCACCAGCTCCTGGTTTCATTGATCTGTTCTATTTTTTTTTTTAGTTTTTAGATCATTTATTTCTGCTCTAAAATGTATTATGTCCTTCCTTCTGCTGGCTTTAGTCTTCATTTGTTAATCTTTTTCTACCTCCTTTGGGTGTAAGGTTAGGTTGTTGAGCAGCAACTTCATTCTAACAACTATCAACACTGAGAGCCTAAGAAAAGCAGAGCGTGCAGGTGTGAGAACGGTGCAGTAGCAGGGTGGGGAAACTGGGATGCGCCCCTTGT
This sequence comes from Felis catus, assembly GCF_018350175.1. Classification (NCBI taxonomy): domain Eukaryota; kingdom Metazoa; phylum Chordata; class Mammalia; order Carnivora; family Felidae; genus Felis; species Felis catus. The sequence goes on from NC_058380.1 coordinate 58,210,225, forward strand.
GAGGTGGATGGAGTGGGTGGTGCAAATGCCTGTGTTCAACCATTGGGGGTCATTGTTTCTCCATGTGTGGGAGGGCTTTGCATGTCTTCTCAGCCATAATCCTAATAGAGGATCCACTGTACTTGCAGTAGAACAGATGCCTGAATGAAGAAGGTCTCTGATTTCACCAACACAAAAATTATTTTAAATTTGGGTGCAGTATAAAGTAAAATATATAGTTTTGAGTGTTCAAAGAATTTGTAAATTTTCTTATATCTTAGTATAGTAATTGTTTTTTACTGAATACTTACTATAATCATATACTGTGCTATTATAGTAAGAACTCTCTGTGTATTATACCACAATGTAATACAGAGCCCTTAGGGTATTACCTGTAAGAGTCAGGTGATATTCTATGGCTTTGTGTTTTTAACTCTTTTTTTTTTTTTTTTAATTTTTTTTTTTAACTTTTTTTATTTTATTTTTGGGACAGAGAGAGACAGAGCATGAACGGGGGAGGGGCAGAGAGAGAGGGAGACACAGAATCGGAAACAGGCTCCAGGCTCCGAGCCATCAGCCCAGAGCCTGACGCGGGGCTCGAACTCACAGACCGCGAGATCGTGACCTGGCTGAAGTCGGACGCTTAACCGACTGCGCCACCCAGGCGCCCCTGTGTTTTTAACTCTTTTAACTCATTTAATCCACATACCAACCCTCTGAAGTAGATAGTATTGTTGTCCCCATTTTGCAAATGAAGCAACTGAGACACAGAATCATAAGGTAACTTCCCCAAGATCAAACAATTAATAAGTGTAGAACCAGGATTTGAACCTAGACATAAGGCCTCCAGAATGAAATGGATCTGGTAGGTCAAATAATTCAAATTTAGGGCCTGCATCCTGCATAGCTGTGGCCTTTGTGATGAGGACCAGGCCATGCATCTGGTTTCTGTTGAAATAGCTATTGGAGCAGCGTCATGGAGAGGTGGTACTGTGGTGTGACAGAACAAACTCTGGGCTAGGAATGAAAAATGCCAGTCTTAGGTACATCACAGGAATTTTTCTGAGTATTTTCTCACCTCTAATGTGGGTATTCTAACATCAGTCTCTTGTGTATATTTGGGTTATATTTTCCCCTTTATAGAGTGCCTTTACATGTTGTGTCATTCATCTGTCTCGCCTGCCTTATAGTATTGCTTCAGGGATCAAATGAGTTATATACAGAAGAGCTATAAGGGTTTATTGTTGCTTTTCAAAGTATTTGCTTTTTCTCCCTCATTATTATGTTTTGTCAAGAGTGAATTATAAAAAATAATTCAGATTTACTTGGATATTTAATGTATAGGTGCTATTCTATAACTCTATGCATGATCTCCTTCTATCATTTTCACACATAACTCTAGTACCCAAGTGTTGTATCAAACAGAAGTTATATTCAGTTCCATTTTCTGCCCTACTGAACAGGAAATGTAGTAGGCACGGATAATCCAAAATAATTGGCTAGCTTTTGGTATTCATTTTTGTACTTAATTTAACTTGAGTCCGTGTGGCTGAGAATTTAGAGTACGGATCTTCCTTGACTTAAAGGGTTACACCCCAATAAACCTGTCGTAAGTTGAAAATATCTTAAGTCGAAGATGCATTTAATACACCTAACCTGCTGAACAGCATAGCTTAGCCTGACCTACCTTAAACATGCTCAGAACACTTACATTAGCCTACAGTTGGGCAAAATCATATAACACAAAGCCTATAATAAAGTGTTTAATATCTCTCGTAATTTGTTGATTATTGTACTGAAAGTGAAAAACAGAATGATTATATGGGTACAGAATGGTTGTAAGTGTATTGGCTCTTTACTTATGTGGTCACGTGGCTGACTGGGAGCTACAGCTTGTTGCTGCCCAACATCACAGAGAGGATCATACCGTATATTGTTAGCCTGGGCAAACATCAAAATTCAAAATTTGAAGTATGGTTTCTACTGAATGTGTATCACTTTTGCACCATTGTAAAGTTGAAAAGTCATAAGTTGAACCATTGTAAGCCTGGGACCATCTAAAAGTATTGAGCCTCTTTGGAAAACCCAGCTGGAGACAAGCCATATCTATATATTTAATGTTTATTTATATTCGAGAGAGAGAGATAGAGACAGACAGACAGAGTGTGAGCTGGGGAGGGGCAGGGAGAGTAGGAGACACAGAATTTGAAGCAGGCTCCAGGCTCCACAGAGCCCGATGTGGGGCTCAAACTCTCGAACCATGAGATCGTGACCTGAGCTGAAGTCAGATGGTTAACTGACTGAGCCACCCAGGTGCCCCTAGACAAGCCATAGTTTTAAGACTTGATGTCTTGTCTACCACACTCTTCATTCGTTCCAGTTCAAGAGTCCAGTAAAGAAGCTAGCACCTTCTTCCTACCCTTCCCTCCTTTCCCACACACACCTGTGGTAAAGGCACAAAGTAGGAGGCTATGGGAGAGAGAGAAAGATTGTTTGTTTGTTTGTTTGTTTGTTTTTAAGATAGTAACTTACAATTATGGAGGGAACCCCAGAAATCTTTTCCTTCTCATTTGAGCAGTGGTGGCATCAACTGGTGTCAAAGAAGATGCCCAACTGGTGGTAAAGTGTCTGGGCTTCTGAGGTTGGGACCTTCCTGAAGGGGGAATCTATAGTAGGGGAAACTGCTAAGGTCAAAGCAATACAGTGAAAACTTACCTTAGCATTTTGGACTTTTATAGAGCCATTAGTATAAGCCTCTGTGTCTCCACATTCTCTGTAGCCCATGAGGTTGTGCTTATACAACCTTGTTTCTAGTGTTCTTCCATTTTCATGATGGCAGCATGACTTTCTCTTGAGTCCGTTATTACAAGTGTGGGGTCCGGAACAAGGGAAGGTTCATGATATTGCTCTGCTTTGCGCTGGGCAAACCTCTCTTGGCATACTATGTTTGGTTCTCAGCACTTCACACTGAGGGTCAGTGACAACCTAGTGTGTGTGTGATCTAAAGAAAGGGCCAAGATGGTAAGGGACGTTAATCATTGGAATGGTGGTTAAAGGAAGTGGAAAAGAGAAAACTTGAAGAGGAAATATTGTTATAATAGGAATATTCAAATTTCTGAAAAGCTCTTACACCAAAGAGGAAGTAAAATTATGATTGTTAGTAAAATTAGTTAACCACTTTTTGAGAGTCTGCTCTGTTTAGGTATTGTACTAGGCATTCCACGTATGTTGTATGTATTGCAAGACAAAGTTCCATTTCTATTTTATAGATGATGGAACTGATGCTCCGAGAGGTATAGTAACCTGCTGAAGGCCACACAGTTATTTAATGATTTCACAATTCAAACCAAGGTTTTTCTGATTCCAAAGCCTGTTAGCTGTAAGAGTGTATGGACTCACAGCAAATACAGATCATAGGGAGACAGACCTTAGGGGACAGGTGCGAGAAGCTAGCCATCCCTGTTCCCTGGAGAGGAGGGCTAGGGCAGAAAGTGAGAGATCACTTATTGGGACTGCTGTGAAGAGAATTCGTACATGGAGAAGATGACTTTAAAATTACATTCCTTTGAATCTCTTCCACTGTGATCTCCTGAACTCCTGTTCCAGGTCCAGTCTAGGCCCATTTGGCCTTTTGGTTCTCAGTGATTCTCATTTGGTTCTCAGAACCTACTTCTGTCCCCTTGTGCATGGGTCAGCATACTTGGATAACTTCTATCCTGAAGCAAAATAAAGCTTGTACAGAGGCTGTTTTTTTTTTTTTTAAATCATGCTTTGCTAGTACCTTCAGCATAATGGTGATTGTGTATCACCTATGGCGCCATCACAAGGGCTTCTTGGATTGTTGTGGAACCCAAACACAGTGCACTGTACTGCAAGTTTGAGCCACTCTGACCAGTCTGTTGTGTAGCTGCTGATTTTAGTGCCTAGATGCTCTTTGCTGAAGATGCCATGCTGGCCTTACCATGTAGGGAAGGAGCATGTAGGGCCTTGGCTAGATAACAGTTTTAGCAATCGATCACATGGTGATGGAATGTGAAAGGCTGGGAAAGAACTCTTCTTCTTGAACTGCTTATTGTCATCTGTTGATATCTTAAAAAATTCTGGAGAATGTTTATTGTTACTGAAGAATTTGACGAACTCCTGTTTTTTTACATATTGGCATTGATTTTACAAGGCAGTTTTGCTAGTTTAAAAAGTTTAAAAACAAATATGTTTACAATTTTTTGTTAATAAAATTTGTATTTTTTTGTAGCTTATTCACCTTGATGAAGATTGTGTAACAGAACTAGCTGTACATCACAGAAATAACAGGCAAACAATGGAGGATTTAATTTCATTGGTAAGAAATATGACATGAATTTGAGACTAATATCTTTTGTTTTATTGTTCTTTATTGATAAAAGAAATATCCTGATAAAGTACATGGAAAATAGTATAGCGTTTTTCAGACCTATGATTTTGTCATGGATGTAACTATTCCACTCAATTCTTTTCTCATGTCTGCTGGAGATCCTCTTTATTTTTTTTATTTTTATTTTTTTTTAAATTTTTTTTTTAACGTTTATTTATTTTTGAGACAGAGAGAGACAGAGCATGAACGGGGTGGGTCAGAGAGAGAGGGAGACACAGAATCCGAAACAGGCTCCAGGCTCTGAGCCATCAGCCCAGAGCCCGACGCGGGGCTCGAACTCACTGGCTGCGAGATCGTGACCTGAGCTGAAGTGGGACTCCCAGCCCACTGAGCCACCCAGGCGCCCCTGGAGATCCTCTTTAAAAATGACATTGATTTGGGTCTGACTCTTGCTTTTGGCTCAGATCATGATCTCTTGGTTCATAGGATCGAGCCCTACATCAGGCTCTGTGCTGAGCATGCAGCCTGCTTGGGATTCCCTCCTTTCCTCCCTCCCTCTCTCCCTCCCTCCCTCCCTCCCTCCCCCTCTCCCTCTCCCTCTCCCTTTCCCTTCTCTCCCCCTTCCTCCCTCCTTCCACCCCCCATGCATGTGCACTCTCTCTCAAATAAAGTTTAAAATAAAAAAATATGACATTGATTAAAGAGAATTACAGTGGGAAAAAAAATAAAGAAATAGAAAAAACTAGTCCACAGAGAATTGACAGAGTTCTGATTTTACTACTTGAAATTCTATACATGGAACTATGATTCTCCTGTAGGAATAGGTAAACACAAAGCAGCTTTCTTCTTACCTGAAAGCAACTCCATAGCACCACATCACCCCTAAGCTTATGAAGCAAATACCATGAAATCATTATCAAGTTATTTCAGAAGCTTAATCTCTAGATCACACATGTGTTTTTTCCTAGAGATGGAGGCACTCATAGTTGACTCCCAGTATAATCGAACCTGATAGGCAGGGATTGAGCCCAACTTTGCTCCTGGTTCAGTACTGTCTTTCATTGTCTCTGATTTGTGTTTTGTTTTGTTTTTTTCTTTCCTAATTTGCAAGGTAAAGACTTAAGCAAAAATTTTTTTTCTAAACAAAGCTTTGCTAAGCCACAATTCTTTTCAATGAGGAGGAGATATAAAAAATTTCTTTTGGATGACATAATAAGCAAAGGTTCCAGAATGTGTATACAAAACAGAATGATAATGTGTTTTGCATGGAAAATGCCTTTGAAGGAATGACAAGGATTGGGAATTGCTGCAAGGCCCTTCCTTAGTCTTTTATAACGAGAACTTGAAGTTTCCATTTAAGCAACTTAAAAATAAAAGTATGACTTTTTCTTTAGGATGATCTTTCATAGAGACTTTCAGGTACCTAAGATTTCTTTTAAAAATTTCATTTTAGAAGTTTTTAAATGCCTGCAAAAGTAGAACAGTTTAACAATGATCTTCCACGTACTCATCATCCAGGTTCAACAGCTAATGACATTTTTCCAGTTTTATCTATATCCCAGTCCCCTCTCCCATTTGCCTTTTCTAACTAGGATATTTCAAAGCTCGGCCCAGACATCCTGTCATTTTATTGAGAAGAGATTTGGTGTGTGATCACAGACTTTTATTTATTTATTTTTAAACGTTTATTTATTTTTGAGAGAGAGAAGAGAGAGAGCTGAGCAGGGGAGGGGGAGAGAGAGACACACACACACAGAATCCGAAGCAGGCTGTAGGCTCTGAGCTGTCAGCACAGAGCCCGATGTGGGGCTCGAACCCCCAAACTGTGAGATCGTGACCTGAGCCAAAATCAAGAGTCAGATGCTTAACTGACTGAGCCATCCAGGTGCCCCATATCACAGACTTTTAAAATCTGAATCCTAAAAGTAATATATGTAGAATTTCAAGAACTATTGAAAAATTATCTTTAAAATAGTATCCTTTATGTGATCTTTACATAATTTTCAAACTTAAAAGTGAAATGGGAATAGGAATTATTTTCTTTCCTTCTGATATAGGAAAAGTAGATAATGAAGCACGATATTGTTTTCTGGTGTTACATCTCTAAAGCTCTCAGTGATTCTGAAAGCTAGGCACTAACAACATCAAGAATGCTGTGAAAAAAAGGAATAGTTTTTCTTCCTTTGGACTCTTCTCTCATTCTTAATGTCTGCTTATACTTACTTTCCAGTCCTAGGGATGAGTAGAATATAGGCTATTCATTCTAAATGTGAGATTCTCAACCTTGTGTGGATCCTCTGGGAATCTAAACTAATCCTGATGCCTAGGACCCACCCCCGGAGATTACGGTTTAATTGGTTTGGTGTGTGGCCTAAACATCAGAATTTTTAAAAGCTTTCCAGTGATTGCAGTATGCAGCCAGGAGTTGAGAAGTACTACTCTAAATTCTTGCTATTCAAAGTATGCTTTGACCAGCAGCATTAGCGTCACTTGGTGCTTATTAGAAATGCAAACTCTCAGAGCCTACTTCAGACTTAATGAATCAGAATCTGTATCTTAATAAAATCCCTAAGTGATACATATGTACATTAAAAGTTGAGAAGCATTGGTCTCAGTCAGTGGTTTTCAACTGGGAGTGATTTTGCCCCTCGGGACATTTTTGGTTGTCACAACTGGGGTGTGTGCACATGATAATGGAATCTAGTGGTTAGAGGCCAGGATGCTGCTAAATATCCCACAATGCACAGAACAGACCCTCACAAGAAAGAATTATCCAGGTCAAACATCAGTAGTGTTGGTTGGAGAAATCTTGGTTTAGGTAGTCTCAGGGAATTCACATTGGTCCTAAGAACTTTCCAGTTTAAGGAGCCTCAGGAACAGCAGGTTTGAGATCAGCTGTGTCTGTTATACTTGTTTTTGGCACCTCAGGAGCTTTGCCTTTACTTTGGGGTCTGGTTAGACAGGACAGACAGAGATCAGGTTAGTGTGATCCATCCTGGGATGGTGCTGCTGATCTTTGTGCAGAGAGAGAAACACTATTATTGTCAAACATTGGCCTCCTAGAAGTCCGGCTTTTATATTACATACATGAGCACTCTTAATCTGCTTTTTATATGCAGCAGTTAGAGTTTCACTGTGTCATGATTTTGGGCTATCCCGCTGTAGCCTGCCCGAGAGCTTCCAGTAGTGGTGCCAGAGCTTCCTCCCACCTGATTGCTTTCCTTACTGCTCCCCTCTTCTTCCAGCTGTGAGTGGCTGTGATTTGTGGGGGCAGCCAGTCATCTGGTATGGGGACTTCATTGAGGGTCACAAGTGCATATGAGAACCAATTCAGACCAAGACAGATCCCTTCCCCCATCCCTGTAGTGCAAATCTCCCTGTATTCTGGTGGCAGAAGTTTAAAGGCCTCAAGGACCAAGGTCAAGGGAATGATAGTGAGCCACTCCTCAGTTTCTCAAAACACTCTGTACCAGTAACTTGCCTGCCCTCAGCCCAGGTGCCTGGGCAGTTCTTTAACATTTAGCCTGTGTGAGCAACAGCTGGGGATTTTTAAATGTTTTTTCTTTTTTTAAAAATGTTTTTAGTTGTTGTTGTTTTTAGAAATGCAACCTTCTTCATAATAGGTAAACCTGTTGGAGCTGCCTAAAAGATAATGGAGACATTGGTTGTGTTAGATTTGTGGATTGACATCACCTGAAAATGTAACTAATGTGCCGACTCATCTGTTATTGAACACAGAACTCCCCTGTGCATCTGATTGTGACGAGTTGTATGCAGTGGCTATGGCCAAAAAAAGTTATAAAAAGGATGCTTTTTTTTTGCTTAGGGGTAAAGAGGGGTTAGAGTATGGTTGTAAAACTCTGAGGCAGCTTTAGAAAACTCCATCGAAAACTGTCCAGGTATTGTTTACAGTGCCTGGATTGTGCCAGACCATTGTTGGTACGCAAATGGCAACTTGTTTCTGAGCCATTCTGTAATCAGTTTATGACATCTCTTTCAAAGAGGTAGGGCTATCATACGTGAGACCGTAGATATGGCAGGTGGGGAAAAAAAAATCTTGAATGTAGTTTTTGGAAAGTGGAGAATGGTTATAACTACATAGTTTTTACCCAGTTCCCAAGTACCTTCTCCATGAAACCTTTTCTGACCTTCCCCCGATCCTGTCTGGACTAAAGGCAACATTCTGTGATAATTTATCACAGTATTTTATACCTCTTCCACTCGACTGATAGGTCCGTTATAGATTTCAAAGCATACATGATGACTGTGGCCATCTAAAATATTAACTGATAAAACTTAATAAAAACAGGGTTTTTATTTAGACCTTTTTGGTAGTAGACCTCTTTGGATCATGTGCCTTTTGAGGAGATACATGCATTAAATATTATTCAATGTTGGGGCACCTGGGTGGCTCAGTCAGTTAAGCGTCCGACTTCGGCTCGGGTCATGATCTCACAATTTGTGGGTTCGAGCCCCGCACTGGGCTCTGTGCTCACAGCTCAGAACCTGGAGCCTGTTTTAGATTGTGTGTCTCCCTCTCTCTCTCTCTACCTCTACCCTGCTCATGCTCTGTCTCTCTCTGTCTCAAAAATAAATAAACATTAACAAAATATTATTCAATGTTATTAAAATATAGCGCTCTTATAGGGTAGAGTCTCCTAGTCTTATGAGTGCATTATTTAGAAACTTTCAGTTATACATAATGGATTGAACAGATGTGTTTACATCCAACACTTGCTAAAACCTCACTAAAATAATAATAAAGGGGTAAAAAGGTAAAACATTTCGCAAGGGTGATTGGAATAAAAGAGGAGACAAAAAGTAATGTGAGTAAAATTTTGGGAGTTATAAGATAGGTAAGTGGCAGCTGACATAGCATTTTAGAGAAAGCTGAAAGCTAAGTGCCTGCATTGGGAAAAGAAAATAAACAAATTGATTAGGACCTTAGGCTCCAGAAAAGCTTAGGAATCAGAGGTACTCAGAACCTCTGAAGTTAGGGAAGTAAGTAGGGTAGAACAGGAAGATTGGTTGAAAGTCTGTATGAGAAACAATTGGACCCCTAAATCCCTTTCTTTACCTTGAGCTGCATGATAGCCACGTCTTCCTCACCCCAGCGGAAGATAGGAGATATTGACCAAGAGGCACTGTTGTACCACACACAGCTTGTCCATTTTGAAATGGATGCATGGGCACATGCAGTCCTCATATTTAACAGTGAACCACTACCTCTAACCCCTTTTCCTCTTCAACTCTGAGAATGCTGGAACCAGGAATTTATCCTGTTTGCAGTGGGGGTGGGGAAAATATTGGAAGACTCATTTCTAGGGAAAAGCGAAGGGGGAGGACCTACTATACCTAATGGTTGGGAGTTTAGATTCCTGTCTGTTCATTATAGAGGGAAGCCCCCAAGCTGATGAGCAGCCTCAAACTACACACAGACCCTTTAATTAGCTGTGCTTTATAATCCCTCCCCTTTAAATAGAGACAGGCAGCCAAAGATTACTAGACATTTGAGGAAAGCCTCTAACATGAAAATCAGAGATCAAAACAAGTGGTGGGGACCAGGGGTGGGGGAAGAGAAAGAAAAGTAAAGATATTCAGAAATAGAAGATAATGCAGGGAGTGGAAGAAAATGGCTAAGAAATGATAATTAATATTCTCAGAGATAAGAGAAGCTATTTCTTTTTCGAAATAAGAATAAGATGACTAAAAAGGAACATTTCAAGAGATAGCTCTTGAAAGTTTAAGATATGACGACAGAAATGAAAAGCTTAGTAGAAATGATTGAAAATGAAATTAAAGGAAAATCTTTCAAAAGTAGAACTCAAAGACAAAGAGATGCATAAATAGAAGAGAATGGGTAAGAAAGGTCCAACATACAAATAATAGAAGTTGCAGGAAGACAAAACTGAAGGAAGAAGGGAAGAAAGCATCAAAGAAATAATACAAGAAGAAATATTCCAGAACTGAAGGTTTCTAAGGTAGTAGAACTGAGTTTTTAAGAATGAAGGGGCTTAGCCAGGGTTTGGAAATGTGGATGAAAATAGATCTCCACAAAGTGGAATTTCAGAAAACTGGGGGAAAAGGGAATACCCAAAAAATATCTAGAGCCAAAAACAATCCCCAAAAGATCATAAACAAAGGCTTGGAATCGGAAAGACTTTGGATTTTTCATTAGTTATATAAGAAGTGAGAAGACCATGGAATAGTGTTTTCAAAACTGAAAATTATTATCATCCTAAAATTGTATATTCAGCCAAACCAGAATCAAGTGTGAGGATGAAATGCAGTCAGTCACCAGGCATGCAAGATCGCAAAAAATTTACCTCCCATCCATCTACCTTCAGGAAGTTACTGGAGAATATATTGCACCCAAACAAGTGACCAAGAAAGAGGAATCCTTAGGATCTAGGAAACTGGGGACACATTGTAGAATAGAGGTGAAGGGAATCCCTAGACTGACAGTTAAGTTGCAGGTTGAGAAAGAAGCCAGTCCAGACTGGAGCATGGAATGCACACATCAGGTGGAATGTCTCCAAAATGGCAGCGGAGTGGGGGCCAGATCAGCTGGTGTATGTGGACATGTTGAGGGGAGGTGAAGAGTGCTGGAGAGTGTGCAGATGAATTAGTAAGACGAATAACTGCCTCTTTTTTATTTAACTTCAGGAAAACCCAAGATATTAAAGAAGGAAATGCGAAGAGAGTACCCTGCATGGTTTAGGTGCAATTCCATATTGGTTGTTAAGATATTAGAATACTTATATACTCACTGGTAAAGAACTGCTACGAGTGCCCTCCCCGTAGCCCATTACCTCCCTTAGGTCCCGTGGGCACCTCCCTCCAGTCTCCCCTGGAACCCAGTGATTAAAAGGTTAATAATTGTCATGGCACAGGTCCCCGAGGACCCTACTCACTCTCAGCCTCTGTTCTAATTGCTTAGAGTCAGGGTACCAATTAAATATTTCGAACATTACCCTTACTTAGTTGTGAATACTATTTACATAATCATAGTAGTATAAATATTGATTTAACTAAAAATTGTCATAAAATTATAGTGGGAGGATACAGGGAGGAAGAATGTATGGGGCAGGAAGGAAAGTTCTTATTTTCCATACTAGGAAATTCATAGATAATATCTGAAGCTGAAGAAAAATTTTAAAGCCATTTAAATTTAAATTAAATTATAAGCAACATAGAAACATAGACAAAATAGCTTAAAGTATTTAAAAGTGGTTCCCTCTGGGGAGTGGAAAGTGTGTGTGTGTGTGTGTGTGTGTGTGTGTGTGTGTGTGTGTCTGTCTGTCTGTGTGTGTGTGTGTGTGTGTGTGTGTATGAGAGAGTGAAGGAGACAAGGTACAAGGGACGGTTATTTTTTCTGAATGGAAAAAAGTTAATGTAAAATAAAACATTATTTCAAAAAACAACTTTAGTCTTGTAAACAACTTTGATTTTCTTTTTTCCAGTGGCAGTATGATCACCTCACAGCTACCTATCTTCTGCTGCTAGCCAGGAAGGCTCGGGGAAAACCAGTTCGTTTAAGGCTTCCTTCTTTTTCCTGTGGACCAGCCAGTGATACCCCGTTCACAAACACCAAGGTAAATGTTAGAACCTTTTGTGTGAACACCGACTGCTCTGGCCTCACGCCTGCTCCATTCATGAGTGGGTCCACCACTGGTGTCAAGGAGCCAGAGGCAAGACATTTTATGATTTAAATATTTTTGGTGAGGAAAATGGGAAATTCAGAACTTGAACTCTAAAAATTTCAAAGTTAACATGGCATGGAAATAATCCTCTCTTCCCCTTTGTTTTTCACGAAAATAATTTTTGATTGTTGTAGAAGAATTTTAAGTCACAGATAAGCTAAAGGAAAATAGAACTTATGCATAAACCTACTCCCTATAGATAATATAGTTTTATTTGACTGTGACTTTCCATTCTTTTTTGGTGTGTTTATTTATATAATTTATTTTAAAAAATTTTATTTTAAATGTTTAGTTTTGAGAGGCAAAGTGTGAGCAGGGGAGGGGCAGAGAGAGAGGGAGACACAGAATCTGAAGCAGGCTCCAGGCTCTGACCTATCAGCACAGAGTCTGACACGGGGCTTGAACTCATGAACCACAACACCACGGCCTGAGCTGAAGTTGGACGCTTAACTGACTGAGCCACCCAGGTGCCCCTATTTATATAATTTATGTATATAATTAATACAAGTGCTTTTAAAGGACACTCGTATTATTGGGTTGGGGATAAAAATTTTTAAAAATTATTGGGAGTAAGATTTCTGAAAATAGGATGTATTGTCTTTTATATGACATGAAATACTTTAATGAATATTTTGATACTCATTTATGTTGATGGTTTAGGTTTTTGTTTTGAGCAATAGTTATAGCTCATATAACTCAAATACCTTGTATGAATTTGTTGTGGCCATATTTTTTCTACTTTTGTCCTTTTTGTCTCATTTTTCTTTGTCATGAGTGTTTAGAATGATGGAGAAGCTTTACATTTTTGGAAGCACCATGTCATTCCTAAGAACTCCCATTAGTCTCTATCTTCTGAGTTTTTGTTACCTCACATGGTTTAAAATACTGCCTTCCAAATCCTTTGCTGGATGGGTGTGGGAACTTTGGAATATAATCAGTCTGATTAATTTAGGTTGCAATTTAAATTATTCTAGCACTAGGAAATTGTACTTTTATTATTCTCAGAGAGAGAGGTAGTTAGCTCTCTTTATTTAATCCAGTATAGCCCAAATGACTATGTGTGAGGTGATTTTATTTCTCTGCCTCTCAAAATTATGTCAAAAGAAAAGCTACCTTTTTCAGGATCTTGTGTTGAATCTCCCTCTGACCTCCCTGAATTCCTTTAATGTTTCATTTAGATCTCTCTCTCTTTTTTTTTTTAAATGTTTATTTATTATTGAGAGACAGAGACACAGAGCGTGAGCAGGGGAGGGGTAGAGAGAGGGGGAGACATAGAATCTGAAGCAGGCTCCAGGCTCTGAGCTGTCAGCACAGAGCCTGATGCGGGGCTCGAACTCACAAACTGCAAGATCGTGACCTGAGCTGAAGTCGGTCGCTTAACCAACTGAGCCACGCAGGCGCCCCTAGATCTCTCTTTATGGCACTTATCAATCATGTGCTGCAGGTATAGGGAATCTTATGTCCCTTCCAGACCCTGTCAGTCTCTGCCTCTCTCCTTTCCTCCCTAGTTGGTCTTTTGGCCAAACTAAGCACTAAAAGTGCCAGGAGCTTTACTTAAAAGTGTACGGGTTTTTTTTTTTTTTAAGTACCAGGAGCTACACTTAAAAGTGTAAAGGGATCTCTGAAGTGAAATAATGTCATTCCTGGGATGGTTTTCTAGTCTATTCTTGGAGAGCTTTGTTGGATTGGTGAATACACCATGCCCAGACAGATCTTTTACCCATGGACTCCATGAGTTGTCCTGTCACTCATCCTGCCCACATTTCCAGACCCTTTAAACTTTCAGACTGAAGTGAAGATCTTGGGGTCAAAGAGAACACAAAATCATGAACTCTGTTTCTGATCGAGGTAATTGCAGAATGGCATTAGATAAGTCTGTACCTAGAATAAACTTCAGCAAAATTTTTACATTTATAACACCTTTGTTAACAGTTCTGAGATATTTTCCTAAGCCATTGAATTTTCTTACATCTGGATTGGCCCAATCTCAATTCACCTGCTTCTAAGAATTATGAAGTATTCAAGTATCTGGGAAGATATTTACTCTTCTCTTTCAACTAATGAGCATTGACCCTGATCGTGTAATTATTTGGGCATTATTGAATCAATTTTTATGGTAGGTAGATATTTTAATAATAAGAAATAGTGTAGAAATAAAGTTTTGGGTTATTTTCTGCTTTTTATGCAAATCATTAAAACTCGAAACATAGTTTCTTTGTATTGTTCTCCCCTTTGGTAGAATCACCCTTTTTTCTCTGAGGTGTTGTTTATAAGAAAGTAAGTAATCCTGAACTGCTAATCAGCAGATGGCATTTTCAGCAAGACAATAATACAGTCTGATCCAAGAATCAGATTGGTTAAAGATTTGGTTTGGCTAAAGATTGAGAGGTCAAGAGGGCGAAAGTAAGAGGAAGAGAAGGAGGGAGTGAGTTGGGAGGGTAGGTGAGAGCTAGATTGTAGAGAGCTTTGAAATGCCATGTCAGAAGGGTTAGACTTTATGCTACAGGTAATGGGAACCATTGATTTTTGAGCAAGATAGGATAAGTCACTTGACAGGACTGTAATTTTGAAAAATGTATCCAGTGGTATATAGACTTGTTCAGTTAGGGATGTGTGTGTGCTGTTACTCTCTATGGCAGTGCTCGGGATGGCCATCGTTCGTTACTTTTCTCCACTGAGCCTAGATTTAGCTTTAGTATTTTTCTCCGGCTAGCACTCCATGTAGCCAGCTCTAGTTGATGATAATTGGAGAACTCTGTCATCCCTGGTTGAGAGGGTAGAAACACTGGTGGCACAGACCATACTGTCTGTTTGAATAGTTCAGGTCTGAGAAGATGTGTCCTTGAATTAGAACAGTGGCAGTGGGACTGGAAAGTAAATGGTGACGTATGAGAAATTCAAGTAAAATTGTCTGGCTGGCTTAACTAGATGTTGAATTTCGGAAATGGAAGGAGGGAGAAATAAAAGATCCAATTACACTCCATAGTTTTAGAATTTAGGGTGTGTCTAGTATACCCTTAGTTTATGGAGGGGGGGGGGAGATAAATGACTGTGGGGGTATTGTTAGCACAGGACCCCAAATACTCTGTCCCCAGCTGACCTGTCTTAAAGCTAGTTTATTCCTAGTGGGAAAAATTGCTACATATTCTGCATGTATTTGCAAAAAAAGAAACCTGTATTTCAAAGTCATTTGAAAGTCATGTTCCAAGTCATGTTCCAAGACATGTTTGAGAGTCAGAGATTCTCCTCATAATTTGTGTTGGCATTTTTTGACTTCCTGTTTTCTGTCCTGGACGGTGAGCTCCTTTAGTATACTATCTGATTTGTTTCTGCTTCCAGGGCCTTGCCCTGTGCCTCGAACATAATCTTTTAAAAATTGAACCATGATGGCGTTGTCTCTGAGTTCTTCTATTTTTTGAATAGTCAAAGAATCTGAGTCTAGAAGATATGACAACAAGTGATGAAAATGATGTGGCTGGATTGATAGACTATGACTGGTGTGGAGACAGTTCATCAATAGGTGTGACCACCCCACAAACACCACAGGTTGGTTATTTATTTTACTATTTAAAGCAGTGTATGTTGCCTAAATTATAAAAACATCTAGACTCTAATGTGAGTATGTATAGTAAGTCTGTGTAATATACGGTATTGGGTGTGTGCTTGCAAATTTAATGAATTCCTAAGCCATTGAAGACATTAATGAGAGATTTGTTGGAATATGAACAAAAGGGAAGCCATTTATTTCCAAGTTGAACAAAGCCAATATTCCATTTTAGAGCACTGTTCCTCTTTTCGCTTGTCTTTTTTCCCCCTGCCCTCCCTTCCCCTCCCCTCCCCCTTTCCAAAAATGAAGTACAGCTTACATACAGTTAACTATTTGTTAACACTGTTTTAGTGTGCAGTTCTGTATGTTTTGACAAATGCATACAGTCCTGTGACCACCATCAAAATCAAGAACAGTTCTGTTGCCCCCTCTCCTAGAGTCCCTCATTGTAGCCAACTCCCTATTCTCCCCAACTCAGAGCAGCAACTGATCTGTTTTCTTCTCCTTTTGATAATCTTTTTTTTTTTTTAATCTTATTTGGCATTTGTTGAACTTATTGGATGTACAGTGAATGTTATTCCTCCACTCTCTCTGAGGGGGCCACGCAGAGTGCACTCTCTTTGACAGCAGTGAAATACAGGAGCAGGTGTGCATGTTTCTACTCAGGGAAGCTCACTAGAGACTTAGAATCCAAAGTTTTTACTGGGGCTGGTTACACAGGCTCTCTATGTTGGTGGAATTCGTCACAATCACAGAAATTCTAGACTTCTAGAAGAAAAGCTGTCGTTCATCATAAATCACACTGCTTGTAGTCTGTACAGTCTGGTACAGCAGGGTTTGGTGCTCCAGCCCTACAAACAAACTTATCCCAACAATGTTGGGAATTTTCTAAAAGCTGGGTTACCCAGCTTCCATCCAGGACCTGCTAGGCTAACTCTTGTGTGCAGCGGGGCCCCTATTACATATGTGTAAGAGTGCTACCACATATATACTTAGGAGTGGAATGAGTATCTTCAGCGTTAACAGATAATGCCAGTTTTTTTCCCAAAGTGGTTTTATTAAGTATACTTCAACCAGAAGTAGAAGACTGTTCCCATTGCTTTGCATATTTATTAATACTTGATATTTTCGGCTATTTAATATTTTAATATTTAAATATTTTGTAATCTGGTGAGTATAAAGTTATATCTCCTACATTGAAAAGTCCATTCTTTCACCACCAGATCTACAGTGGTGCTTTGATCATATATCAAGTTGTCATAGGAGTGTATCTGTTTCTGGGCTATATTTTGTTTTATTGATTTTTTTTCACCACTACTACACATCTTAATTACTTTAATTTTGTAATAGTTCTTCTCTCTGGTTGGCCAATTCTTCTTTAAGAATGTCTTGGCTACTCTTGTCCCTTTGCATTTCCATATACATTTTAGAATCATTTGGACAAACTTCACATACACTCAAAAATTGAAATTGCATTGAATTTAAGATTCAACTTGGGAAAAATTGAAATCTAGACCCTCAAATCCCCCTATCCATAAACATAGTATATCTCTTCATTTATTAGGTTTTAGTTAATTGCTTTTAATAAAGTTTTATAAATTTCCCCAGAAAGGTCTTATATTTTTATTAGATTTATTCCTAAATACTCTTATTTTTTTATTGCTGTTGGGAGTGGTAGGTCTTTTAAAATCACAGTTTTGTGTCTGTTACTGGTGTATAGATATGAAATTGATTTTTGTGAATGATCTTATATTCAGTAACTTTCCTAAACTCTTAAATTCTTATAATGTGTCTGTATATTTTTTTGAGTGTTCTGTGTACAAAAGTATATCATCTATGGGTGGCAGTTTTGTTTCTGCTTTCTAATTCTTTTATTAACATTTTTTTAATTTTTTTTTTTTTGAGTGATTGAGAGAGAGAGACTGTGAGCAGGAGAAGGGCAGAGAGAGAGGGAGACACAGAATCCAAGCAGGCTTCAGACTCTGAGCTGTCAGCACAGAGCCTGATACGAGGCTCGAACTCATGAACCATGAGTTCATGACTTGAGCCAAAGTCAGATGCTTAACCAACTGAACCACCCAGGCACCCCTCTTCCTTTCTAATTCTTAAACCTTTAATATCTTTTGTTTTTTTTATAACTGCACTTAGTAGACCTAGCAATATAGCAGACACTGTTTTTCCAAGTTGTAAAAAGAATACTTCTTTTATCATTAAGTATGATGTATGTTCTCTCTCTCCCTCTTAAACCTTCCCCTTCCCACTCTCCTTCACTCTCCTTCTCCTTGTCAGCCTTCCTCTCTCTCCACTGCACCTCCCACCCTGTCTTTTTCAAGTTAAGACCTGTTTTTCATTTAGTTCTGGTCTGCTAAGATTTGTTTAAATTTTTCTTTTATAGTGTTTGTTTATTTTTGAGACACAGAGTGTGAGCAGGGGAGGGGCAGAGAGGGAGGGAGACATAGAATCTGAAGCAGGCTTCAGGCTCTGAGCTGTCAGCATAGAGCCTGACGCGGGACTTTGAACTCACCAATACGTGAGATCATGACCTGAGCCTGTGTTGGACGCTTAACCAACTGAGCCACCAGGCATCCATCCCTAAGATTTGTTTAAAGTCATGAATCTGTATTGTAGAAAATACCTATTGAGAAAATCATCTATTTTTGTTTCTTTCACTAGTTGATATAATTAACTACATTAAATAATGTAGTTTGTTATATGTTATATCAATAGTTATGATGTTAAGCCAGTCTTGTATTCTTTATATAAGCCCAGTATACTATGTTTTTTAATACACTGCTGGGGTTAGTTTGCTAATATTTGTTTTAGAATTTTTGCTTCTTTGTTCTTAAATGAAAATGTCCTATAGTTTTCTGTCTCATATAAGTCTTTTTTTCTTTTGAAAATTTTAGTTTTATTATTACAGACATTATACATGGATACATTCATCTTGTAAAACATTTAGACAATATAGAACAATGTCAAATAATGCATGAAAGTCTTTCTTCTCTGCTTGCATTCTATTCCATCCATCTGATTTTGGTATTGTGATTATAGTAGTCTTCTAAAATGAATTGGGATGTGTTCCTTTTTTATTCTCTGGAATGGTTTTTTTTTTTATTTTTATTTTTATTAAAAAAAATTTTTTTTCAACGTTTATTTATTTTTGGGACAGAGAGAGACAGAGCATGAATGGGGGAGGGGCAGAGAGAGGGAGACACAGAATTGGAAGTAGGCTCCAGGCTCTGAGCCATCAGCCCAGAGCCTGACACGGGGCTCGAACTCACGGACCGTGAGATCGTGACCTGGCTGAAGTCAGACACTTAACTGACTGCGCCACCCAGGCGCCCCTGGAATGGTTTTTAAGAGCTAGGGATTGTATTTTCCTTGAATGCACATAGGACCATGCAGAAAGTATGAATTTGGTCCCTAAACTTATGTGAAATTGCAAATTATTAAAGGAGAATTTTGCTTCTCCAGAGTTAAGCCTAGGGCAGACAACATTGTTGTGCTGTCCTCTTTACAGGGCGGATTTATATTTAATTCACAGTTCGATTTTAGATTTTTTAAAATAATTTTTTAATGTTTAATTAATTAATTATTATTTTTAATGTTTATTTATTTTTGAGACAGTGCAAGAGACAGAGTGCAAGAAGCGGAGGGGCAGACAGTGGGAGACACAGAATCTGAAGCAGGCTCCAGGCTGTGAGCTCTCAGCCCGGAGCCTGATGCGGGGCTCGAACTCACAAACCGCAAGATCATGACCTGAGATGAATTCGGACACTTAACCGACTGAGCCACTCAGTCACCCCAATGTTTATTTATTTTTGAGAGAGAGGGAGAGAGAGAGAGGAAGAGTGGGAGGGGAAGAGAGAGAGGGAGACACAGAATCTGAAGCAGGCTTCAGGCTCTGCACTGTTAGCACAAAGCCTTATGTGGGGCTCGAACCCATGAACCATGAGATCATGACCTGAGCCAAAGTCAGAGGCTTAACTGACTGAGCCACCCTGATGCCCCTAGTTTTGTTTTGTTTTTTAAGTCTATTTGTTTTGGAGAGAGAGAAACCACAAGTGGGGGAGGGGCAGAGAGAGGGAGAGAGAGAATCCCAAGCAGGTTGTGTCCTATCAGCAGGGAGCCTGACAAAGGCTTGTCGTGGTTTTGGGGCAACTGTGAGATCAAGACCTGAGCTGAAGTCGGATGCTTCACTGACCGAGCCACCCCACCCCGCCTTTCATTTTAGTTATAGTCCCCTGTGGCTTTTCATGAGGACTTTGGTTCTAACTTACCACCTTGCATAGGCCTAAGGCTTCCATGGCTGTTAACGTCCATGCTGCCGGTTATCCGAGGTGGTAGGTAGATGGCCTTAGAGCAATGGACAGCTTCAGCCTTTATTATATCTCTGGATTCATGCTCCTCTTCTTAGTTTAGCCTCTGAGGATTTTCCTTACTTTTTTGCAAGCTCAACCATAAATCCAAAATGATTAAAAAATATTTTGTATGCAACATTTCTGTTAAGGGTATTTTAACATGGTTTTTCTGCTGTAATCACTAAACACTTAGTTTTTGGTACACATTAGAGACAAACCATGGGAATCTAGGCATGGGAAACAATTCCCCAGGGATTTAATTGTGACCATTCTCAGTATTGCCTGAGATCTGGGTGTGTTTGATTTAACACTCAGCCTAAAACATGTTGAAAATGATCTGTCAGTAGAACAGACTAAAGTGATCTACGTGTACTAAAGAGAATTGAATATACATTTTTAAATTTCCTGGTATTGCCAATAGTATCCTTTTGAGAGTATTTCATTTTAGTAAAAATGGTGCATGGTAATTTGCAAATGATTAAGGCATGTTGTAGAGAAATTGACTTTTCTTCTTCTTCATTGTGCTTTATCCAGTAACTTTTTTTTTTTCCAGTTTGCCAAGCATTGGACAGAATCAAATGGTCTGGAATCTAAATCATTAACTCCAGTATTATGCAGAGCATCTGCCAATAAATTAAAGAACAAAGAGAATGTATATACGCCTAAGTCTGCTGTAAAGAATGATGAGTGCTTTGTATTTCCTGAGCCTAAGACTCCAGTTAATAAGAACCAGCATAAGAGAGAAATACTCTCCACACCAAATCATTACACTACACCCTCAAAAGGTATTTGCTATATGTACTGATCAGGGTAAAGTACCTTCAAATTCTATTCTTACCATCTAAGCACATAATAGGTCGGAAATGGCTAGCATTGCCCTCGGGAATTTATGCTTTTTTTATCCTATATTATTTGCATTGGTTGAAATGAAAGCATATTAGTCAACTTCTATTGATATTTTTTCTCTTTTTCACATATGTAAAGTTGAAGTATAGCATCATAGAATATCAAAGCCGAAAGGCAAGTTAGAGCTCATTTCATCTACCTGTTTTTTTCACAGCTGAAGAACACAAGGCTCAGACGAGTGATTTGCCCAAGGTCATATATCTAGATTTAGACTTTGTTTTCTCCTTTGCCCCCACTTATGGTGACTAAAACTGAAGTCTCTGCTGAGCCCTGAGATGTCACTCATCTGGATCTCTAGTTCTGGTATCTGATCCTGCTCTTGCTCATATTTCAGAAGCATTCATAGTCATGTCCTTCTAGAGTTCTAGATCTGCGTCCAGATATTACAACTTTCTCATTGCCCTTGGTTTCCTTATCAGCTCAGTCATCACCAATTATTTAAGTGGTTTCTTTTATGACACCTCAGTGTTTTCTTGCTGGCCTCATTTAGGCACATTCTATTTTGTCAGTTCCTAGGACTGAACCCAGTTTTCTGGTGCTGTGTCTCATCAGGATAAGACTGTAAGCATCATGAGAGTAGAGATTCTGTCTGCCATTTTTGCAACATGGCATAGTATATGGTAGGGGTTGTCTTTATTGTCTGGTACTTAGTAGGTGCCCAGTGCCTGGTATATAGTGGGGCCATATCTGTTGAAAGAAAGAATGAATTAGAGAGAGCCTGAAGGGGTTTTATTTATTGTGATCTAGTCTATGTCACTTTTTAAAAAAATTGTTATTTTTAGAGAGTGTGAGCGTGACTGGGGGAGAGGGGCAGAGGGAGGGAGGGAGGGAGGGAGAGAGAGAGAGAGAGAGATAGAGAGAGAGAGAGAGAATGAATCTTAAGCAGGCTCCACGTTCAGCATGGAGCCTGACACAGGGCTCGTTCCCACGACCCTGGGATCATGACCTGAGCCCAAATCAAGAGTCGGATGCTCAACTGACTGAGCCACCTAGGTGCCCCCAAGTCACTTTTTAAAATGACTCCTAACCCTTTTTGGCCTTTTTTTCTAGCAATTGTAACCTACTCTTGTTTTATGTTAAGAGCCTAATGAACCCAAACTCCAAGACCTTGCCATGTGAAGTGCTGCTAAATCATGGCCTGCCATTGTGCTTCTAATTTGCTAATGGGCCTGATAGCCAGTTCCAGAGCTCTGCTTCTTGTAAAGATATTATGATCAACTTTGTCAGAATGTTTACTGGAAGTTCTGTTATTCTGTTAATTGCATTCTCTCGTTCATCAGCTCAAACAACACTTTCCCCAGAATTGTGAAGCTAGCTAGTTTGGTGTGATAAGCATGTATAGCTGCCTGGGGTTGTTATGAGGGTTCAGTGAGGTAACGTTTGGATACTAAGGTCGGATGTTACTAGTAGTAGCTGCTATTGCATTTTTTTCCTAATGGGGTATTTCTCTTCTGTTACTTGGTTGTTTTTTTTTTTTTTTTTTTTTTAATTTTTTTTTTTTTTTTTTTGTTACTTGTTAATATAGCTACGGTATCATTTGTGAATCAGGGTTGGGTAGGGAGATAAGATGGACTTTAACTCATTGAGGGCTTTTTTTTTTTTTTAAATTTTAAATGTTTATTTATTTTTGAGAGAGAGACAGACTGTGAGCGGATTAGGGGCAGAGAGAGAGGGAGATACAGAATCCGAAGCAGGCTCCAGGCTCCGAGCTGTCAGTACAGAGCCCGATGTGGGGTTCAAACCCACGAGCTGTGAGATCATGACCTGAGCTGAAGTCGGAGGCTCAATAGACTGAGCCACCCAGGCGCCCCAGAGGGCTTTTTTTTTTTTTTTAAGCCTTTGATGCTTATAGTTCTTTCTATTATTGAGTATGTGTTTTTAACTTAAAAAAATTTTTTTTAATGTTTATCTTTGAGAGACAGACAGAATGTGAGCGGGGGAGGGACAGAGAGAGAGAGAGGGAGACACAGAATCTGAAGCAGGCTTCAGGCTCTGAGCTGTCAGCACAGAGCCCGACACGGGGCTTGAACCCACAAACCACGAGATTATGATCTGGGCTGAAGTTGGATGCTTAACCAACTTAGCCACCCAAGCGCCCTGTGTGTTTTAACTTTTTATGTAATTCTGAAAGTTTTGAAACATGGATAGTTTGGAATTTATAATCTTAATGTATCATCAGTTTGCATAGAAAACTTCCTCTCAGTTTGTGAGAAAGATTGTGTTGGTCTAAAGTTATTATTGGCTATTTTTCTTTAAACATAAGAGACACCTACAGAAGCTACTGGCTAAAGCCCCAATTGATAGCTTCCATTAGTGCTGTGTACTTTACTTTCTTTCATCTGAGTCATTTTTCACATAAGCATTAATCACTTTTCTTAATCTGGTACAATACAGTCAGCAATACTTCATCAACGAGTAACTATGTATAATAGTAGATACTCCTTGTATACAAAGATGAAAATATTTTCAGAGATATTATTTTCTTGTTCTCATGGAACCAGTGAAAATAGTCCTGATAGTCATAAACAAAACAAAACAAAATCTTTAATGTCATCTTAAAAACTTGATATCATATGCTTGTTATAAAGTGTTGTTCCCTCTAAAGGGTATGCAACTTTTAGATCATAAACAAAAAGTTAACTAAATAGTGGTAACCAGATTTGTTACTGTGAATTTGTCACAAATTATCTGGATACAAATACCCTACTAGAATGAAACACAAAATTCTAGAATAGAATTTATATTCTAGAATATAAAAATAACAAAAGCTCACACTGTTTAAAGCTTTTGTCAAGCCTTCACGGGGACTGTTCTCTTTGCCTAACAGGAGTTGAGTAGGGCAAAGAATTGAATGAATACCTCTCAATACTATTTTCGATTAAAAGCACAAATTGGATCCTTGTATAAATACAGACTGACTTGTGTTTATAGAAAGGAGAATCAGTAGTCATAAAATCTGTATTTATATGATCTATTTAAATTTATCATATAATATTTATAATAAACTTTTAATCATGGACTCGGTTTTGTAGTGAAGGAAAAGAAGAGCCACACATGCAAAGCCAAAATGATTTTGTTTTTATTATAAATCACATGGAAATAATTCTTTAAATAAGTAGAGCCTTAACACCACTGGCCAAGTGATTACAGTATTTCTGAGTCAATGAATAAGTGATGTATGCATTATTGACAGAAATTTTGAAACCACAATATGTCGGCTACATATGGTTTGTGTTTGTTGTTTTTCTAATAGCCAGAAACCAGTGTCTGAAAGAAACTCCAGTTAAAATGCCAATAAATTCAGCAGGAACAGAGAAGTTAATGACAGGTGTCATTAGCCCTGAGAGGCGGTAAGTGTTCTGTTTTTTAGATTCTTTGATCTTGGGTATATGTAGCCAGATTTTCTTTTTTCACGTATTATCAGCCTGATTAAGGTAACAAGCCATTGTGTAAATTATGTCGGAGACTGCAGAAATGTCTAGCTGAATGCGGATGGTCTATGGCCATTACTGTAGCTGTTGTTGCTGCCTTCCTCATGGGGAAGAAATCTGAAACTCTTCAGCAGTAGGACTGGCATCTTAACGTACAGCAGCTTGGGAAGACAGTGGCTCTGGCCCCATCCACATAGTCCCCTTTCTGAGGCCCATGTTTTCTGATGCTTCTCCTGGTAGAGTGTAGACATCCACTGATAGCAGTTCTTCATATAGTAAAGATACCAACTGGTGTGTCAAAGAAAACTCATCCCTCTTGTATGGACATGGACAGTTTGGCAACATTGGCGTCCCTTCATTGTCTTTATTTTCTAATTAAAAAAATGTTTATATTATTTATTTAAGTAATCCCTGCGTCCTGTGTGGGGCTCGAACTCACGACCCTGAAATCAAGAGTTGCATGCTCCTCTGAGCGAGCCAGCCAGACGCCCCTCATCGTCTATAATAGCTATTTTTTATTTTTATTTTTAAATGTTTTTAAAGTTTATTTTGAGAGAGAGAAAGATAGTGTAGGCACATGAACAGGGACAGGGGCAGGGAAGAGAGAGAGGGAGAGAGAATCCCAAGCAGGCTCCACACTGTTAGCACAGAGCATGACATGGGGCATGATCAGACACTTAACCAACTGAGTCACCAAGGCACCCCATAATAGCTATTTTTTATTTATTAAAAACAATTTTTTAATGTTTATTTATTTTTGAGAGAGAGAGACTGAGTGTGAACAGGTGAGGGGCAGAGAGAGAGAGGGAGACACAGAATCTGAAGCAGGCTCCAGGCTCTGAACTGTCAGCACAAAGCCCGATGTGGGGCTCAAACCCACAAACTGCAAGATCATGAACTGAGTGAAAGTTGGATGCTTAACCGACAGAGCCACCCAGGCACCCCAGTGTAATAGCTATTTTTTAAAGCAGGATCTATTTTGAGGGCAGTTGAGGAAATTAGACTGTGAACTAGATATTAGACAGTACTGTGGCATTATTAATTTTCTTGATGGTATTGTGGTTATGTAGAAAATGTCGTTATTTGTTGGGTATGTGTGCTGAAGTGTTTCAGAGTGAAGTCTCGTGGTGTCTTCAGATGGGTTACCTTTAGATGGTTCAGCAAAGATGTGCATATATTTAATGTATTCATTTATATATGTAGAGAAGGCAAATGTGGTGAGACATTAACAACTGTTGAATCTAAGAGGATATATATATGGGGTTCATTGTACTCTTCACCCAACTTTTCTGTTTATTTTTTTTTAAAAAGCCAGGGGAAAAATAGTTTTGCCAAGGGGCAGTTGGCTGAGGGGAGGGGTGATGGCTGTGTTCCAGTGGGAGATGGCTTTTGTGCTTCCTGAGTAGTGAGCTGGACTGGCCTTGGCATTCGCCTTGGCATACTTGAACGGCTTGTGACAGCCCCGACTGGCAGGAGGCCCAGTTTTACTCATGGATTTTTTTTCTTTTTAAGATGTCGCTCAGTGGAACTGGATCTCAACCAAGCACACGTAGAGGATACTCCAAAAAGAAAAGGAACCAAAGTGTTTGGGAGCCTTGAAAGGGGGTTGGATAAGGTTATCACTGTGCTTACCAGGAGCAGAAGGAAGGGCTCTGCCAAAGATGGGCCAAGAAGACTAAAGGTAAGTGCACTGGAATTCTTTAGTATGGATTTCAGAAGCTGGCTGCTAACCAGACTATTTTTCTTTTCCAAGAGAAGTACTGAATGAATGAACGAATGAATGAATGATTTTTTATTTTATGCGTTTTGATGCAGTGGGCTTTGAGAATGCAGAGGTAAATTATACAAACTTGCTCTTTCCAAGGAGCGAATAACTATAATCCAGATATTCAAGTGGAGAGATTAATCACAGCGGCAATATGGAGGCAGGGAAACATGGGGCATATGGAGGAACTGAGAGCTGCCTTAAGGATGGGGACTTGAGCTTAATTGTCATATCTCTGGCATGTAGAAGAGTCTCTGACACATGGATATCTCTGTAGGCCCTCACAAAATATTTGAATGCATGGGAAGTGAATTTGAACTTTGAGTGTGGTGTATGTGAAGAAAATACTGAGCAGCACACTGGGAAGGTAGGCTGAGAGGTCCTCACAGGCCTAAGAGGTTTGGAACTTTGATAGTCCTGTCATGCTTTCAAAAGGCTTAATGTGTCAGTGGTATGGGCAATATGTTCAATGGGGAAAGGAAAGGAAAAAGAAGTGATTAGTAGATATAAAATACTTCTTACTCTCTTGGATTCTCTCTGAGCATTCCTTCAAACATCTAATGAATGAC
Source organism: Felis catus (assembly GCF_018350175.1). Classification (NCBI taxonomy): domain Eukaryota; kingdom Metazoa; phylum Chordata; class Mammalia; order Carnivora; family Felidae; genus Felis; species Felis catus. The sequence continues at coordinate 58,236,837 of NC_058380.1, forward strand.
ATTTTTGTTTGGGGGAAGTAAGAGGTAAAGGTATAAATAAGACTCCACTTGGAAATGACATAGCCCATGTCATGAGGATCTCATAGAGTGGCAATGAAGACAGGCAGGGATATTACTCTGTGCTGTAATAAAAACATGTTCCAAGAGGAGGGAAGAGGAGATGGTAGTGTTCTCTGTGATTTGGGGACTGGGTCTCTTCAGGTTTTGCACTGAGACTCTCATTTGGGACAAATCTGGGCCTGTTTGGGGAAGGAAAATGATGAGCTGTTGGATAGAAGTGTGCTTCCGGGGAGAATATTCAGATATGTCCTGTTTTAAAGTGGAAGAAGATAGGACTTATCCATTAATATCTGTTGCCTGTTGAACTTGTATAATGTACTGAAAAGTTTTGCATATGGCTGTTTATTAGGTATATTTTGTTCTTTTGTTCTAAGATTTCTGTAGATGGAGACAGTTATGAAATATTTCAAACATTGACATTGGGATCAAGAACACCATAGTGCTGGGGCGCCAGGGTGCCTCGGTTGTTAAGTGTCCGACTTCAGCTCAGGTCATAATCTCATGGTTCATGGGTTCGAGCCCCACATTGGGCTCTGTGCTGACAGCTCAGAGCTTGGAGCCTGCTTCAGATTCCATGTCTCCCTCTCTCTCTGCCCCTCCCCTGCTTGCGCTCTGTCTCTTTTTCAAACATGAATAAACGTTAAAAAAAAAATTAAGAAAACCATAGTGCCATTTTCCTGAAAAACATTAGATAAGAAAATTAAGGAAACATGTCCAGTCATATACATTATTGAGAAGCTAAGCAGTTGTCAAATACTAGTGGATAATACCCTAAAAATGTTCACCTGTGTAAATTGGTTGGCCCCTGAATGCATTTTCCAGTAGGAACTGCTAAGATGTTAGTTGATTTTCTAGGGATTCTCCACTACTTCCCGGATGTAGGAGAAAAAACACAGATTGGGAATGAGAAGACCTGAGTTCTAGCTTCAGCTTCGTACTTTGTAGCTTGGATAAGTCGTTTTATCCCTGCCTGCCTCAATTTCCTTATTTGTAAAAACTGGAGATAATTTCTACCCCAGCACCTTCACAGAACCAGGATGCATAAACAAAGCTGCCTCTGTGAAATACACATGAAATGCTCTATTATATAAGGTATTCCAGTTTTTTTTTTTAATTTTTATTACTGAAGGATAGTTGACATACCATGTTACATTAGTTTCATGTGTACAACATAGTGACTTCATGATTGTGTACATTATGCAGTGCTCACCATGATGAGTGTGGTTATCATCTGGCACCATACTATGTTATTAAAATGTTTTTGACTGTATTCCTTATGCTGTACTTTTCAGAGAGAGAGCATATGCACAAGTGGGGAAATAGGGCAGAGAGAGAGAGAGAGAGAGAGAGAGAGAGAGGGAAAGAGAATCTTAAGTAGGCTTCATGCTTAGTGTGGAGTCTGATATGGGGCTCTATCCCACAACCCTGGGATCATGCTTGAACCTAAATCAAGAGTCAGATGCTCAACTGACTGAGCCACCCAGGCATACCAAAGGTGTTCCAGTGTTGAGTGAAATTATCATCCATGTTGAGCATTTTTAACCCTGATGTAGCAGAACCATAGTCCTCATTAACACACATCTAACATCAGAAACTTGATCTAACTTTGGATCTGTAACCCTTTTAAATGGTTTAAGTTTTTGCAGAACTGCAGGCCTCGCTTTAGGAAATTTGTTTCATTTTTTCTACCTACTTCTTTTTATTTTTTAATGTTTATTCATTTTTGAGAGAGAGAAAGAGAGGCACAAGTGGGAGAGGAGCAGAGAGAGAGAGAGGGAAACACAGATTCTGAAGCAGGCTCTGAGCTGTCAGCACAGAGCCTGACACGGGGCTCAAACCCACAAACCGCGAGATCATGACCTGAGGCAAAGTCAGACTCTTACCCGACTGAGCCACCCAGGCACCCTTCTACCTATTTCTTACATTAAAAAATTATAAACTTAGAAAAGTTAGAAGGATGGTACAAAGAACACCTTAGTTTGTTAAGATGAAGATCATGTATAGTTAAGCATCTTTTAGGCTTTTTTACAGATTGTTGAAAAAAATCTGAAATATGAATAGATAAATTAGGATTAATTTTTTTAAATGTTTATTTATTTATTTTGAGAGAGAGAGAGAGAGAGAGAGAGCGAGTGAGCATGTGCACAAACGGGAGGGGCAGGGACAGAGGGAGAGAGAGAATCCCAAGCAGGCTCCATGCTGACAGTGCAGAGCCTGACATGGGGCTCGATCTCACAAACCATGAGATCATCACCTGAGCCGAAATCAAGAGTTGGATGGCACCCAGGCGCCCCAGATTAATTCTTTATTTTACACAAGGAGTCACTTAAATTGTATTTGGAAGTGTTCTGTTTATTATCTTGACAAAGCCAATTTAGTTTGGTGAAACAGCCCTGGATGGGGACCCAGCAGACAAGGGGTCCTTGTCATAGCTGTGCCACTTGTTCCTTTTATAACTTGAAGCTGGGTCCCTAAACTCTGGTCATTGAATACTCACCTGCAGATGGGCATATCATCTGCCTGCTATTTATCTGGTATTTTCTTTATACTGGCTCTTAAAAAAAAAAAAAGATTTATAGAGGTATAATTGACCTAAATAAATGATCTGTACCTCTTAAAAATGTGTGATTAATATACTTTGGCATTATATAGACACCTGTGAAACTGTCAACACAATCAGGAGGACTAGCTTTTTAAAATCTTAAGTCTATTTATTTAAAAGTTTGTTTATTTATTTATTTTGAGAGTGAGCGAGTGAGTGCAAACGGAGGGGCAGAAAGAGAGGTGAACAGAGGACCTGAAGTGGGCTCTGTACTGACAGCAGAGAGCCCAGTGTGTGGCTCAAACTCATGAACTGTTAGACCATGACCTGAGCTGAAGTTGGACTCAAAATTTTAATTTTTTTTTACATTTATTTTAGAGAGAGAGAGACAGACAGACAGACAGACAGACAGTGCGAGTAGGGGAGTGGCAGATAGAGAAGGAGACACACAATCTGAAATAAGCTCCAGGCTCCGAGCTGTCAGCACGGAGCCTGATGTGGGGCTTGAATCCATGAACTGTGAGATCATGACCTGAATTGAAGTCAGACTCTTAACTGACTGAGCTACCCAGGTGTCTGATCTTAAGTTTACTTTTAAAGAAACTCTATGTTACTAGTTTTTGCTGATTATGTTTTTCTAAATCAAATTGGAACAAATATATAAATACTAAATAAAAATACAGTTGACCCTTGAGTGACATGGGTTTGAACTGCATGGGTCACTTACATGTATATTGTTTTAAACAGGTATATTGGGAAAATTTGGGGGGACTTGCAACAATTTGGAAAAACTCAAAAACGGCGTGGCCTAGAAATATCAAAAAAATTAAGAAAAAGATATGTAGATATTAGTCTATTTGATCATTTACCCTACCATAAGATATAAACAGATATAAAAAGTTAAAATTTATCAAAACTTATGCACACAAACACATACTGTACATGGTGCCATTCACAGTTGAGAGAAATGTAAACAAACTTAAAGATGCAGTATTAAATCATAACTGCATAAAATCAACTGTAATACATGCTTTACTACTGTAATAATTTCGTAGCTATTCTTCTGTCGCTCTTGCGGTGAGCTTGTGTTGTGAGTATCTGCTTAAAAACGCCGTGTGATGCTAATCGTCTCCACGTGAGCAATTGGTCCCTTCAGTGAATTGCATATCACAGTCAAAAATGATCTTTTGTGGTTCTTGCATATTTTTCACATTTAAATACGTTTAAAACGTATAAATCACGTGTAGCGCAATGCCATACACCTTGAGTAACACCAGGGGACCTGTATGAAGTGCCAGTAGTGATGCTGGATGTGCTCCCGAGAAGCAGAGAGAAGTCATGACTTTACAAGAAAAAGTTGAATTGCTTGATATGTACCATAGATTGATGTCTGTGGCTGCAGTTGCCCACCATTTCCAGATAAATGAATCCGGTGTAAGGACCATTGTTTAAAAAAAAGAAAAGGGAAACTCATGAAGCCATGGTGGCAGCTATGCCAACAGGCACAAAAACCTTGCATTTTTTGCAAAATACTTTTTTTTAATCTTGTATTGAAAATGCAGCTTTAACGTGGGTGTAGGATTGCTGTAAGAAGGGCATACCTATAAGCTTTATATGATTTGAGAAAAGATGAAGTCATGTTATGACTACTTAAAACAAAAAGAAGGTGAGGTATCTAAAGCTGGAGAATTTAATGCCAGCAAAGCATGGTTTGATGATTTTAGAAAGAGATTTGGTTTAAAAAATGTTAAGATAAGAGACGCCTGGGTGGCTCAGTCGGTTGAGTGTCGGCTTGGGTCATGATCTCGCAGTTGACTAGTTCGAGCCCCGCATTAGGCTCTGTGTTGACAGCTCAGAGCCTGGAGCCTGCTTCGGATTCTGTGTCTCCCTCTCTGTCTGCCTCTCCCCCGCTCATGCTCTGTCTCTCTCTGTCTCAAAAATAAAGATAAACATTAAAAAAAAAAAGTTAAGATAACAAGAGAAGCAACTTCTGCTGACCAAGAGGCAGTAGATACTGGTTCCCAGATGCCATTAAGAAAATCATTGAGGAAAAAGAATATCTTCCTGAACAGCAGGCAAAATTACCCTATTCCAGAAAAAAAAAAATGCCACAAAAGACATTGACTAGTAAGGAAGAAAAAGAAGCACTAGCCTTTAAGGCAGGAAGGGATAGGCTAGCTCTACTATTCTATGCAAATGCAGTTGGGTTTATGATCAGCACTGCCCTTGTCTTATAAAGCTGCTAACCCCTGAGTCTTGAAGGGAAAATATGACCATCAACTGCCAATCTTTTGGTTGTACAAGAAGGTATAGACAATAAGAACTCTTTTTCTGGATAGATTTCATCAATGAAGTCAAAAAGTACCTTGCCAGTAAGGGACTGCCTTAATTTTTTATTTTATTTTATTTATTTTTAGAGAGAGAGCAGGGGAGAAGGGCAGAAGGAGAGAGAGAGAGAGGGAGAGAGGGAGGAAGGAAGGATGGATCTTAAGTAGGCTCCATGCTCAGTGCAGAGCTGAACGTGAGGCTCCATCTCACCACCGTGAGATGGTGACCTGAGCCGAAATCAAGAATCCGAATCAGATGCTTAACTGACCGAATCACCTAGGCGCCCCAAGGACTGCCTTTTAAAGTTCTTTTGAACAAACTGAGGGTTGATGGCGGGTGGGAGGGAGAGGAGGGTGAGTGATGGTATTGAAGAGGGCACCTTTTGGGATGAGCACTGGGTGTTGTATGGAAACCAATTTGACAATAAATTTCATATATTGAAAAAAAAAACAACAAAACCCAAAAAACCCCCAAAAAACAACAACAAAAAAAGTTCTTTTGATATTGGACAATGCCGCTGACCACCCAGAATCCTATGAGATCAACACTGAAGGTGTCGAAGTGGTGTGCTTGTCCCCAGACATGGTATCTCTAATTCATCCCCTAGAAGAGGGGGTCATAAGGACCTTTAAGGCTCATTACACACAGTACTATGGAAAGGGTTGTCAGCATTATGGAAGAGAATGTCATGAAGGTCTAGAAGGATTACATCATTGAAGATGCCATTGTTGTAACAGAAAAATCATGAAAGCCTAAGCCTAAAACAAATTTCTGCTGGAGAAAACTGTCCACATGCTGTGCATAACTTCACAGGGTTTACGGCAGAGCCAAACAAAGAAATTATGAAAGAGTTTGTGGATATGGCAAAAAAGGGTGTTTGTGGGGCTTCAAGATATGGGGAGAAAGTCAAGAGCTGATAGACACCACGCCAGAAGAATTAACAGAAGATAAGTTGATGGAGATAAGTGATCTGAGCCAGTGACATGATGAGGAAGAACATGTAGAAGAAGCAGTGCTAGAAGCCAAATTGACATTAGACAAACTGGCAAAAGGGTTTTGGTAATTCAGGACTACTTTTTACTTCTTTTATGACATGGAGCCTTTTATGATATGGGCACTGAAACTGAAGCAAATGATAGGAGGAGGATTGGTACCGGACAGAAACATTTTTTAGAAAGATGAAAAAGCATGAAGTCAGACAAATTGCGACCTATTTCCAGGAAGTTCCACCAAGTGTGCCTGCCCCTTCTCATCCCCTTCTACCTCTTCCACCTCTGCCACCCTGAGACAGCAAGAACAACCTCTCCTCCTCAGCCGACTCAACATGAAAAAGAGGAGGATGAAGGACTTTATGATGATCCACTTCTACCTGATGAGCAGTAAATAATCACCATGGCATACACTTAATAAACTTACCTGTGGTGTATGTGTGTGAGTGTCATGTGAACGTGTAGTAACTGTATGACAAGAGCCACAGGAGACGTTTTTGTGCCATCATCATCATTACCTAAGTGTTCCTCATGTAGAACCTTGTGTGCAAGACTCATATGGAAGTGGATAGCCTATCTTTACTTAGACACAAGGTGAGTGGTATTTAATATAAAATTAATAACGTGTTAGTTTTCTTACTGTTTCATGACTTTGTTTTCAAAGAATAACATTACTGTACAGTATGCTTCTCTTGTTTTTGGAGAAACTGCTTATCAGCCTATCATCACCAGTAGGTGTTTTTAAAAATATATGTAACAGTGTTTCTAATACTGTATTATGAATGTGACTGTATTACTGTATCCCATAAAATTTTATAACCATTTATTCATTAGTGTGTAGGCTAAGCTACTGTGAAGCAATCATATTGATTACACCAGGCTACCATGAAGCAGTCATATTGCTGGTTTTTCATTATCAATGCATGAGTAAATAAATAAATATACCTGTAAATAAATATGAATTTCTTTTTCATATTATCTTTTCATTTTTGATATCTAGTGTTAGTAATACATGTAACATCTGTCATGTTTTGTATCATATAAGACAGTATTTTTTTCTTTTAATTTTTTTTTTCAACGTTTATTTATTTTTTTTGGGACAGAGAGAGACAGAGCATGAACGGGGGAGGGGCAGAGAGAGAAGGAGACACAGAATCGGAACAGGCTCCAGGCTCTGAGCCATCAGCCCAGAGCCTGACGCGGGGCTCGAACTCACGAACCGCGAGATCGTGACCTGGCTGAAGTCGGACGCTTAACCGACTGCGCCACCCAGGCGCCCTAAGACAGTATTTTTGTAGGTACTAATAGAAGATAGAGGATTCATCTTGTAAACAGTGTAAACTTACAGTATTGATAAATATGGTACAGTACTGTAAATATATGTTCCCTTCCCTTTTTAAAAAAAAATTTTTTTTTTTTAAATTTTTTTTTCAACGTTTATTTATTTTTGGGACAGAGAGAGACAGAGCATGAACGGGCGAGGGGCAGAGAGAGAGGGAGACACAGAATCGGAAACAGGCTCCAGGCTCTGAGCCATCAGCCCAGAGCCTGACGCGGGGCTTGAACTCACGGACCGCGAGATCGTGACCTGGCTGAAGTTGGACGCTTAACCGACTGCGCCACCCAGGCGCCCAAAAAAAATTTTTTTAACGTTTATTTATTTTGAGAGACAGAGAAATAGAGCATGCGTGGGGGAGGGGCAGAGAGAGAAGGAGACACAGAATCTGAAGCAGGCTCCAGGCTCTGAGCTGTCAGCACAGAGCCCGATACGGGGCTTGAACTCACGAACCACGAGATCAGAACCTGAGCTAAAGTCGTACGCATAACCGACCTAGCCACCCAGCCTCCCCCTTCCCTTTTTATTTTCTTAACATTTTCTTTTCTCTAGCTTATTATATTGTACGAACTTAGAATATAATACACATAACATACAGAATATGTGTTAACTGATTGTTATGATATCTGTAAGGCTTTCGGTCAACAGGCTATTAAGTTTTGTGGGAGTCAAAAGTTATATGTGGATTTTTGACTGCATGAAGAGTCAGTACTCCTAGCCCTTGCGTTTTTCAAGGGTCAGGTATATATTCAAACCCCATTTCCTGGGCCATTTGTTTCATCTCTCACAGTTTACATCTTAGGACAATTAATGTTTCTGGCATAGCACAAGAAGGGAGAAACAAGTAAAGCTCAAACAGATAGATGTTAATTAATATTTATTTCATTAAAAAGATTGGGAGGAGAAGAGGATGAAAAGTTAAAAGGATGATATGGATGTACTTACTAGTGAAAGTTAATTTCTCCAAGCTTTCCAGTGCCATCTTATTCCAGCTTACCAAGAATTGGTTGTAAATTCAGTATTTTTCTGGAAATGCTTCCATTTGAACTGGTGCTATAATGATTTTGGGATCTCTGAGTTAGGTAGGAAGGTGTTTGTGTTGATGTAAAGATTTACTTCATACCTCTTCTTTTTCTTTTTTAAGCTTCACTATAATGTGACTACAACCAAACTAGTGAATCCAGATCAACTCTTGAATGAAATAATGTCTGTTCTTCCAAAGAAGCATGTTGACTTTGTACAAAAGGGGTAAGAAGCACACTTAGAGGCTGTTGCATTTATTACTTGATATCTTTTGAGCTTTGAGAAGACATGTATTGATTCTTCTCTTTTTAAAATAATTTTTTCCCACCTCATTTTCGTCAAAAAAGCTTTTATGGCAGTGTCATTGTTCATAATTTAGCTTCTTTGGTTTTGTATGAGCTAGTGCCATATTGTCACCACTTTCAAAATTAGACTTTTCAAAATAGGAAAAATCTGAACTCCTTCCAGCTTTTTTTTCCAGTCGAGACACCTCAGACCAATCAGGGGTTTATAGAATCCTTTTGTGTATGACTTGCTGTTGGACAGGACTGGGTTTTCACCATTTTAGGAAATTATTTCACCTTAACTCTTTCCCACCGTTCAGTGAGCTGCCGGCAAAGCCTCCGTGGCTGTGATCTCATGGTCTGAATGGCCAGACCTCTTCTCGTTACCTAAGATGTTCATATTTCTAAGTATTTCCAGTTATGTCTTTCAAATTTCATTATTGAGGCAGATAAAAAGAGCCACTAATTGATATAAAAAACATTTAACTAGATTTCAATGTTCAATAAAAAACATTTAACTAGATGTTCAATTTAGAGGAAGATTTTAAGAAACAATCTTTTGCAAAAGTAATTTTACTTTTCATTATCTGTACATGTTGGTAAGCATTCCTTACCTGGACCCTGGCTTTCTTCTTTAGGCATCATCAGAACACATATAACTCACTCTGACCCGTTCTTCACGCTTGCAGTTTAGCGGTGGTTCCAGAACCTCTAGCCAAATCTATGTTAGAAAGCCTTCAATAATTCCTTCAGCATGTGATCTTTCTATCAGATCGCCAACTAGCTGTTAACCAATAATTCATCCATCTAACTTACTCATCAACAGCAAAGTGCCTGCCTTGATCCCTTTTTTTCCCTTTTTATCTCTTCTGTTTGTTTTTAACTTCTTTGTGACAAAGAAGAACATCAAAAGCTAAGTTTTTCAGGGATGTGATGTTACTAATCTCAGGTATATTCTATTATTATCTTTTTTCATTCATGAAGAATTGGCTTTTCTCTCCATATGACTGAATTGCCCTATGCTTCATCTTCCCGTCAGGAACCTTAACTACAGAATACTTCTTTTGGCATGTCTGATGATGACTGCTCATTTTTAAGAGATGAAGACCCCAAACACATAACTAAGTAAGAGAAAGAATGATATTTTGTAAAACCTCAAATACATAACAGATACAAGTAATTTCTCCACGCTTCTGTGGAACAGTACCTAATCACATGCCCCACATATTTAGGGAACTGATATTTAAAATGGATCCTGTTGTCTATTATTTAGTAAGACAAATAAAATGAAAATATTTTGCAAACTAATTAAAAAGCTGATTTACATGGATTCAATTTATGTAACTTTGCAAGAACATACCTGATTCTTAAGTCTTAAGATGTCTTTAAGGCTTCATTTGGCCTGGGCTTTTCCATTTTCAGAATTGTTATATGGCAGTTCTAATTTTATTTCTACACACACACACACACACACACACACACACACACACACACACCATGTGTTTCAACCATGGAAATGGACCATCTTCATGGGCTTTCTGTTATAACTCTGCCATAAAGTGTAATGATCATAACCTCTTATTACTATTAGAAAACCTCAGAAACACACACCCTTCTGACAGTTGGTGGCTTCAGCTTTATTTAAAAAGAATTTTCTGATGAGGTGCACACAAAAAAATATTCTTAATCTTCCCTGTGCTTTCCTTTGTTGTGAACATTGTGGAAATGGCCTATTATTCATGGATTACACTGTTGAAAGAGTTGCATAAGGAAGACCAGAAGATTTCTTGAGCATAAATGGCATTGGTAGCTATGAAAGGAAGGCTTTTCTTTGGACAAGAGAAAGTTCTGGTAAAGCCTTTCATCTTTATTCTTTCTTAAGATCTTAGTTCAGCTTTTGCAAAAACACTAGTCATGCTCCATGATTAAGGTATAGCTAAGTCATTTGGAAACTGTAAGCAGTAAGATATTGATTAATGAAATAATGGTTCGTTTTCTCCACTGGCCTCCTATGGGCTTAGAGATTTCTTATACAGAATATTCATGGTTCTGCTACTAACTGGCTTCTTATCTTGTTTTCATAGGTATACACTGAAGTGTCAAACACAGTCAGACTTTGGTAAAGTGACAATGCAGTTTGAACTAGAAGTGTGCCAGCTTCAGAAACCCGACGTGGTGGGTATCAAGAGGCAGAGGCTTAAGGGTGATGCCTGGGTTTACAAGAGATTAGTGGAAGACATCCTGTCTAGCTGCAAGGTATAATTGTTGGCTGGTTTACCCCTGCAATGAATATGGGTGTGATACAGCCTGTGTGGAGAATGGTATGATTGGTTTGATTTTTAAAGTCCATTGGAACTCTAGACTTGTTTCTAAAGAGCTGTCTTAAAGACAAATATCTTTTTGTTTTTAAACAAAAGATATTTTGCAAATGAGTCTAAGGCAAGCCCATCTGTCATTATCTATTACTGTCTTTTTTAATCATGTGGTTTTGTATATTAATAACTGTTGACTTTCCTAGATTCACTTCCATATGTGAAAATAAGCTCTCAACTATGTCTCCTTTTAATGTGTAATTTCTTTCTGAATAAAATCATTTGTGAATATGGCAGGCTTCTCCTTTTCTTTGTATTTGGTTTTGATACAAATAAAACCTCAAATGGCTTCCTGACAATTAAGTAGAGACTATTTGGAGATGTTTTATCTGTTATCAAATATGCCTTGGGCAGAAAAAACAGATAAGAATTCATTTGCATAATTTTTTCCTGTCTCTGATTTAAGTAGGATTTATTGAGATCGTTAACTAAGTCACAGCTGTGGTTACCAGAGTTAAACAACACATTTAATATGTTGAATAAAAGAGTATTGACTTCAGTAAGTGTGTTCGGTCAACAATGATAAGTATCTGAACTATGAGCCCCCATGAAATGTTACTTTATGGTAATTTTCCTTAAGTCTCAATGTTGGCCCCAAATTTGTATTTTTATTTCATTTTATTGGTCTCTAAAGGCTAGCACTCAAGTTGTATTTGTATGGATTTTACCAATTAAACTAGTTGGAGAAAAAATAGCTGACTACTTCTAGTCAGTAGTGAGGGAGTATTCTGTCACTCATTTATTCAGTAAACATTTACTAAATGGTTTAGGTCCTGGGGCTGAAGATAATACTGTCTAGTAAACTCAAGGAGTTCAGAATCTGTTAAGGGGAGATGCTTAAACTAGTGTTTATAGCATAGAGGGGATGACCAACTTTGTCTGGAGGACTAAGTGTGATTTTTTGGAGGAAACAGTATTTGTCTTGAAGGATATATAGACGTTCATCAGAAAGAGAAGAGGGAATATGACATTCTTGACAACAAGAAGTGTATGTGCAAAGGCATGGAAATCTAAAATGGTCATGCCGTGTTGAGGGCGGAGGCAGAAGGTGGTGCAAGGGGGAAATAGTAGGAGACGAGGGTTAAACATTGAGTTGGAAGTAAGTGACAAAAGAATTTGAAGGAACCTCAGTGCTCCAATAAACTGTTTTGGCAAAGGGAAGCCGTTCAAGGGTTTTACATTTTTTATAATAGCTCTATTGAAATATAATTCACATATTGTAATATTCACCTCTTTAAAGTGTACAATTCAGTGGGTTTAATTATAATCACATTTGTGCAGCTATCCCCATAATCTAATTTTAGAACATTTTCGTCATGTCCAAGAGAAACCCTGTATCTAGTAGTGGTCACTCCCAGTTCCCCCACCTTACAGCACCTGGCACCCACTAATCTACTTTCTGTCTCTGGATTTGAGTATTCTGGACATTTCATATGAATGGACTCATACAATATGTGCCTGTTGCGTCTGGCTTCTTTTTCAAGATTCATTATTTTCTATCATGTGTCACTACTTCATTCCATTTTACAGCTTAATATCCCATTGTATGGATATATCACATTTTGTTTATCCATTTATCAATTGGTAGACATTTGGTTTGTTTATACTTCTTGGCTATTGTGAATAATGTTGCTGTGAACATTTGTGTACAGATTTTTGTGTGGTCATATGTTTCCAGTTCTCTTGTGTGTATGTATACCTAGGAGTGGAATTGCTGAGTCATTTAATATTTTGAGGAACTGACGAACTGCTTACCATTTTATGATCCCACCAGTGATCAATGAGGGTTCTAATTTTTCTCCGTTCTCTATAACATTTGTTATTGTCTGCCCATTTTATTTTAGCTCTGTGAAGTGGTATCTCATTATGGTTTTGATTTGCTTTTCCCTAGTGACTAATGATGTTGAGCATCTTTTCATGTGCTTATTGGTCGTACATCTTTTTGGAGAAATATCTATTCAGATCCTTTGGCCATTTTTAATTGGGTTGTTTATCTTTTTATTATTGAGTTGCAAGAAGTCTATAGCTCCAGCTGTAAGTCCCTTATCAAATATATGATTTGCAAATTTTTTCTCTCATTCTTGTAGGTAGTTTTTTTACTTTCTTGATGGTATCTTTTGAAAAACAAAAGTTTAAAATTTTCTAAAATCCATCTATTTTTATTTTTATAAAACATAAGAGAAGAATCACTCTTCTATCCCAATGGCAGATGGCATGGTCTGGAACAGTGTTTTTCAAAAACTTTTCGCCATGAACCACAGTAAGAAGTCTGTTTTACTTTGGGATGCATTACACATAAATATATTTATAAAACACTGCTTAGCCTTACTATAAGCATGATACTATTTTCTATTCTTTTTTCCTTTGTAAACATCTATCTTACAATTGCAATCCTTACATTGGAGTTTTTTAGTATATTTACTTTAAAAATTAAAATTAAAAACAATTTTTTTGGTATTAATTCAGCCTAGAAATGCTGTTATTGGCTCCATCAGACTGGATCAAGTAAAAATAGATACCCTGACTGCTATTTAGCCTAAATCTTCCTTTTCTTTAAGGAAAAGAAATGTTAATGTTTGCCATATCATCTAAGATCTATCACTTAGCTCAAATATTATAGAACCACTTGGAAAATTAAAGGAGTATAGTTGTGAGTTGAGGAAATGAGGCTGCCTTTGTTCGTTTAGATTGTTGGTGCTAAGCTAAATGTGCATAGTTTTAGGTTGGCTTCACTTTCCGTTGTCCAGCCACACCTGGACTTCTTTGGAGGGTGTGTGTGCATTTTATGTCCAGAGGAAGGCAGTGTGAAGTGGGGAGGGAGCCTCTGAGGAACGGTTGAAGGAATTGGGAGTTTGGGGAACAACTTAGGGCACCAACCTCCGAACACCTGAATGTCTGTCATGAAGGGAGAAATGAGGCTTGTTTGGGTGACAGTGGCAGACAAAGTCCAGTGAGAAGTTGGAGGTAGAGGTTATATCTTATTCATCTTTGTGGTCTCAGCATTTACTCAGTATATACTTATGAAGTTGAACCATATTGAAGTTAAGCTTACAATAAAAGGGCTTTCAGAAAAAGTCCAAGCTACCTGACAAGAGAAAGGGTGCTAGGAATTTGGTGGTTTCCCTGTCATTGGGGGTGTTCAGACATGTTGGACAGCCATTCATAGGACAGGTCATAAAAGGGATTTAAGTATTGAACTGAACCAGTAGTCCTGAACCTCCTATCTGAACCTCTGTCTGTGATCCAGATGACAGTGTGGAAGATAATGAATCACTTGTTTGCATACTGGGAATAGAGTGACCGAGAAACTTTGGCAGCAGCAGTTTAGGTAATATTGAATATTTTACAAATTGGGAATGATAGAATGGTGAATGAGTCATATGAGCAATAAAGGATTGTGTTTGTTGGCTGTGATAGGGAAAAAGAGAGTAATGATCATAGTACCTAGTATTTAACACCCACTATGTGCCAGCCACTGCACTGGATGATTTATGTCAGGCATTAGCAGACTATGGCCTATGGGCCACCTCTATAGCCTCTTTTGATAGTTCTATTGAAACTCATCTATGACTGTTTCTGTGCTACAGTGGCAGAGTTGAGTAAATGTGACAGACTGTATGTCCTGCAAAGAATATTTACAATTATAAAGTGTTTACAGAAAAAGTTTGCTGACCCTTGATTTAGATAAATGTTTTTAAATCTAAACATATGAACTCATTTAGTCTTTACACTAACTCTGCATGGTTGGTGGTATCCCTTTTTACAGAGGAGAAAGCTGAGTCTCAGGCAAAGTAATGACTCTCTCAAGGTCGTAAAACCTGTAAGTGTATTGGATTTGAATCAGGCATGACAGGCTCCAAAGTCCATGTTCTTTCCTATACTAGAAACAGACGTAATACCTCTCTCCTGAACTTGTATCATATAGGAAAGCATTATTATATATGATACTTATCAAAAGATTGCTTCTTTCTATAGCAGCAATCTTACACAAACCGGTTAAGATGTAGGAAAACTTGGCTAATTCAGACCTTATTACAGTGTAATTTACTACAGCTGAGTGTGTTGTGTGATTCTTCTTGGTGAAGGTAATTAGTAAGAATATAGTCTACTAAGGAAATAAGAACTGAAAGACTTTCAGCTTCTTGGTTCCACAGTGATTTTATGCATTTTTTAAAGAGCTCGTTTTTGATTATTGTGTAATATGGGCCTGTAGAATTATATATTTTAAAGCCTTTCTGTAGGTTCTGGGTTAGGATCCATTTCCTTACATTTTCTAATTTCTGGAGGCTGCCCACATTTCTCAGTTCATGGCCATCTTCCTCCATCTTCACATGAAGGCAAGTTGGGTCCTTTTTGCGTCACATCACTCCCTCCACAGTCACGTTTCCCTCTGACTCAGAACTCTTCTCTCCCTCTTCCACTTTTAAAGACCGTAATGATTACATTAAGCCCACTTATGTAATGCAGGAGTATTTCCCTGTCTTAAGGTTAGCTGTTGGCAACCTTAACTCTGTTTGCAAGCTTAATTCTCTTTTGACATGTAACATCATATTCCTAGATCCCAGGAATTAGGATGCAATGTCTATGGTGCAGGGGCATTCTGCCCGTCACAATTGTCAACTGATTTTTGACAAAGACACCAGGACAACTCTGTGGGGTAAAAGAACAAATGGTGTTCAGCAAATGGTGTTCAGGGGCGCCTGGCTGGCTCAATTGGTGGAACATGCAACTTTTGAACTTAAGGTTGTGACTTCGTGGGTGTGGAGATTACTTAAAAATAAAATCTTTAAAAAAAAATGGTAATTGGATATCCACATGCAAAAAAATGAAGTTGGACCCCTCACACCATATTGAAAAAATTAACTTAAAATGGATCAGAGCCTGAATGTAAAGGCTAAAATGATAAAAATTCTTAGAAAAAAAATGTGGGACTAAAAGAAATCTTTGATTAGGCAATGGTTATATAGATAAGATATGAAAAGCAGAAGCAACAAGTGGAAAAATAGATACATTGGACTTCACCAAAATGAAAAACTTTTGTGCTTCAGAGGACACCATCAAAAAAAAATGAAAAGAGAACCTACAGAATGGGAGAAAATATTTGCTAAATACATCTGATAAATGACTTGCATCCAAAATATAAAAGAATTCTTGTACGCCTGGGTGGCTCAGTCGGTTAAGCGTCCAACTCTTGTTTCAGCTCAGGTCATGATCTCACAGTTTGTGAGTTCAAGCCTTGCAGAGGGCTCTCTCTCTGTGCCCCTCCCACACGCCCCTCCTCTCAAAATAAATAAATAAACCTTAAAAAAAAAAAAGAATCTGAAAACTCAACTGTACGAAAACTACAATTTTAAAAATGGGCAAAAGATCTGAACAATACTTCACCAAAGTAGATACATGGATGGCAAATAAATGTATGACAAGATGCTCAACATCATTTGTCTTTAGAGAATTTCAAGTTAAAATAAGATGCCGCTACACACCTATTACAATGGCTAAAATCCAAGAAATGGACAATACCAAATGCCGCAAAGGATGTGGAGCAACAGGAACTCTCATTCATTGCCGCTAGAGTGCAAAATAACACATCCACTTTGGAAGACAGTTTGACAGTGTCTTATAAAGCTAAACATAACCTCACTATGTAATTCAGTAATTGTGCTCCTAGGTCTTTGCCCTATGGATTTGAAAACCTAGGTCCACAAAAACTTGTGTGTGAATGTTTATTCATAATTGTCAAAAATTGGAAGCCACAAAAATAGTCTTCAATATGTGAGTGGATAAACACACTTTGGTACATCCATATAATTGAATATTTTTCAACACTAAAAAGAAATGAGGTATCAAACCACAAAAGGACCTGAAGGAATATTAAATGCATATTACTAAGCGAAAAAAAGCCAATCTGAAGAGGCTACCCATTGTACGATTATAATTATATGGCATTCTGGAAGGGGTAAAACTATAGAGACATTAAAAAAAATCAGTGGTTGCCAGGGGATGGGAAGTAGTATTGAATCAGTGAAGCATGGGAATTTTTAGCGTGGTAAAACTATTCTGTATGATACTGTAATGGTGGATAAGTACTATTACACATTTGTGAAATCCTATCGAACTTTATAGCACAAAGAGTAAACTCTAGTTTGTCTGAATCTGTTCAGGCTGCTATAGCAAAGTACCATAGACTGGATGGCTTAAACAGCACTTATTTAAGGGGCTCCTGGGTGGCTCAGTCTGTTAAGCATCCTACTTTGGCTCAGGTCATGATTTCACGGCTCGTGAGTTCAAGCCCTAAATTGGGCTCTGTGCTGACAGCTCAGAGCCTGGAGCCTGCTTCATGGTCTATGTCTCCCTCTCTCTCTGCCCCTCCCCTGCTCATGCTGTCTCTCTCTGTCTCTCAAAAATAAATAAACATTAAACAGCACTTATTTTTCACAGTTCTGGAGGCTGAGAAATCCCCCAAGATCAAGGTGCTGGCAGATGCCTGCTGCCTGGTTCAGGCAGCTATCTTCTCCCTGTGACCCTACATGGTGGAAGAAATGAGGAAGCTCTCTGGGGTCTCTTTTGTAAAGGCACGAATCCCATTCATAACGGCTCCATCCTCATGACCTAATCACCTCCCAGAGCCCTACCTCTGGACACCATCACATTGGAGATCAAGTTTCAACATATGAATTGGGGATGGAGGGCAGACACAAACATTCAGTCTGTAGTATTACTGTATGTGAATTACATCATTTGAGAAGTTGGGCTATCTCAGGAGGGAATGTATACTGTGACAAGAGAAACTATTAAAAAAATGTATGAAATAACCTCACTGAAGGGGGTGGGGGGAAAGGTACAGATCCGAGTAACTTCAGAAATGAGGAAAGTGTAAGAATCAAGACAAAAGGAGTCACACATAAACATTGATGACAAAATGGTTTCCCATGAGAAGACAGGTTAACAGTTCTGATACTTGTATACTGGAATTGAAGTAGATGGATGGTAAATGGTAGAAGCTAGATTTCTCACTGTTGGCATGGGAATTTACAGATAAGCAAAGGAAGGGGGCTAGAATGATCGATGCCCATGTGGTGATGGATTAGGGAAAGAGACATTAGTAAGAACTCATTTACCTTAATATAGATACAGATGGTTGCATATAGAAATAGTTATAGATATGTATATATTTACAACTTAGTGTTTCTTTGTTCTGTTAGCTGAGAAGGTCTGAAAGGCACTCTGGTAGCAACAAGCAGACCTGCCCAGATCTTGGTTTTTCATACCATTCTCCAATAAAAGGTACTAGGACTCCTTGGAGAAATGGCTGACCCTAGGACTGAGGCAGGAAATATGCAAGATGGGTCTGAAACAGTGCCAGGAAGTAAGGAAATGCTGATAACAGCAACACTCACCTTGATGGGAATGTGTCAGTAAGTGGAGAGAACTTGGAGCTGTTGGCAGATTTTTAAAAATGTAAGATTTTTGAAATGACAGTTATTGTGAAAGCTCTGTTACATCTGAGCAGAGAGACTTGGGCAGTTGCTTGGCTTCGGGAAGCTTTAAGTTTTCAGCTGTTAAAGGGGAAAAAAACCTGACTCATAATACAGGATCTATCCAAAGTAAGCCCAGAAGATGAGTTTCACAGCATCCTAACTGCACTCTATGTGGAGTGGTCTTGTTAAAACATAAATCTGTTATGTATGCCCATTCCCAGTCCTTCCACTACGATCTTAATGCCTTCCAAATGATTAGCCCGTTGACTCAAGGCCATTTGTTGAATATGCATTCATTCTTGACTCACTTTTAACTTCATTTAGTTCAGTTATTCAGTTGACATTTATTGAAATTGAACTCCACAGTTGGTGCTAGGTGAGACATGGGAAAGAATACATGTATTGTACTGCCATCAGGGTGCTTAGGGTGTCCATGAGGAACCTGTTGGATAGCGCCAAGATGCATTGAAGTTCTCACATGCGGTTTGGGCATCTCCTTTCCACGGGATCCTCTAAGCCAACTTCCCAAGAGCCACCTGTTTCTCATAGCATATGAGAAGGGTCTAGAGTATGACCTCTTGTTCCTACTTTAAGCATTTTGAAGACTTCTCTAAGACCAGCTCTGGCATTTTGTATCACTGTGAGACTGTGCGCTTTAGCAGGAAGAACACTAGATTCTGGAACTCAGGTAGATGGACTTCAGAGCTGATTCTGCTTATGACCTTAGGTAGGTTTCTAGCCATCTCTAGGTTTGTTTTTATAAACATGATACACACATGCAAACACATACAAACCTCTTAGGGTCTCTCCTAGCAGGTGCCACAAATGACATTGATGTTTGATGTGTAATTAGGAGTGACGATTTAAAGTTTTAGCTACGATAAGTAGCTCCAACAGAGCAGCTACAAACACCTCACCATGTGACATAAGTGTATACTAAAAATACAACAGTCCTTACAAAGGACACTCTGGCTTAGACAACACTCATCCTCTATATTTAGGTGTTTATTCTGCTGATCTGTTTGGTGTTCTGAATTCCCAGTCTGGTTTATACATGCTGAGAAGCTTCAGGCATTCACTTGATGGAGAGAAATAACTTGCATAGGAAAGATATTTAGAATTACTTAGCGCAGAGTTATAGAGCAGAAAGATTTAATTCCAAGGGAAACCACAAAGTTTGGTGGTTGATGGGAAATTTCTTGCATTTGTTCTAAAAGACATAAATCATCCAGAAGTCTCGTGTAGTCAGGGTGTACACAGAAATGAGAGTGATACAGTTTGATGTTTTAATGTCAGAGCTGCAAAAAAAAAAAAAAAAAAAAGCCTTTGGAGAAGGGTATATCTCTCAGGATTTAATATTTTTATTTTAATATTTTAATGTATTTTTAATGTTAAATTGTATTGTTTTGGGCTAGATATTAGAAGGAGGAAACATTGATTTATACAATTTCAGAGCTGAAAGTGGCCCTTGAAATAAAAGCCTACTGCCCTTCTCCCCACCCTACCCCGTCCCTGCCATGTCCTTAGCTGAGAGGAGGATCTTTTTTTTTTAGAGAGAGAGAGATGGAAAGAAATCATAGGGGACAAGTCCAGGGTGACAAGATCCACCATCCATCATTGCTCCTGACCACGAACAGTTGGAGCCTTTCTCTTTACTCTGTGGGTTTTTTTTTAATTAACCTTTTTTCATTTTTCCTACTTTAGAATTTCACATTATAGTCCTTTGTTCATTCTCCTCTTTTCTCTCGATAATGAAAATGGATATAATATGAACTTAAACTCACTTGCCCTGGGTCATTGCCAGTGCTTAATAAAAGTGTATTAGTATTTGTAGTAATGATAATAACCCACAGATAATGATGTCGCTAAAGACCAAAGGGTCCCCTTGCATGAGAAGCCCCCCCTTTCAGTCTCCTAGCTTTGCTGGATTTAACGGAGACCTTGACTGCTTCAGATAGTCATTGTCCCTTTTAAATTATCAAGGTTTCATGGAGACAAGCATTCTTCACTTAAGAGTTTTCCAGACTGTCTGATGTGCTGGGCTCTGGATAACCTTGTTCCTATGTCATCATATGTCATGCTGCCTCTCGGAAATTGTTCCCTGATGTTTGCAAAAATGAACTACTTAAGGGAAAACCAGAAGAAATTCCCTTTGTTCACACACACACACACACACACACACACACACACATGCACGCACGCACACACACCTCACTATTGGAAATGGTTACACTCAGGTAAGTGAGTCAGGGTCATGAGGAGATTTGAAGGTGTGTGATATGAGGAATGGCAGAAGGAATGGAGATAGCCAGACTTTACAGAGACAAGACCAAGGAGCAGATGTGACAGGCATCTTCAAAAATCTGAAGATATGTGGAAGCGCATTTGGACTTTCTGGGTGGACCTATTGGGTATAAAGAAGACCAAAGGTATGGGTATAATAAGCTGGATTTGGTTTGATTCGAGGTAGGCCTTTCTTCTTAGTTGTCTAAGAAGGAAACATGCTTGCCCGGAAAGTGGCCAGTCCCCTATCCCTGGAGTGCTCAAACAGCAGTCTCCCAACTGGGACTGTTGAGGGTTATAAGGAGTAGGTGATGTTTGAAATCAATCCCTCAAGGTTCCTTCTAACCCTGAGGGGCAATAATTCTGTTAGGTTCTTGCTATGAGAATTGAGGATCCAATTTCTACATTGTGGAGAGGGGGCCCCAGGGTTTCTTGGTAAAATGTTCAAGTCTGGGATCTGGCCTTAAGAAGGGGAAAATGGCCCTTTCCAATGGCCCAGCATCTCCCCTGGCCCCAGGGTTATATGAGTAGATCTAAGCCCTGGACAAACTGCAGCCATTGCCAACTACATGTCTGAAGAAGAGCGGAAGGAGTTGAAGAGACACAGGAGAGGAAACAACAAATCATCAAAGTTAAGAGAGGAGGCCTTTGAGGGAAAGATAGACAGCAGTCCTGGAGGCTTCTGAGAGGACAAGAAGGCTAAGGGATGAGAAAGGGGCCTTGGATTTGTCAAGCAGGAACCAGAGGTAGGTTCAAGAGTGTGCTGGGACAGAAGCTTGACCTCTGGAACACAAGAGAATTGCTGAGAAGTAGAGGCAAAAAGTTCAGATGACATGTTCATGGATTTGGCTGCAAGAGTGATTGGATGGAGGCTAGACAGGTAAGACCTATGCAGATGAAGACTGAAGGCAGGAGGGAAGGAGAATGAAAATGAGGAGAAATAGCTGATATTGGAGGCAGAAAGGATGCTGGGTAGGGGAGAAGGATAGAGAGAGAGTGAGAGATCATTTCTGTTTCTCGGATCCACAGATAGACTCCATGCAGATGGGTTTAGGTTTAAAGGGAAGGTGAGAAATCCTTTGGTCTAGGGGCACCTGGGTGGCTCAGTCGGTTGAATGTCCGACTTCAGATCAGGTCATGATCTTGCAGTTTGTGGGTTCAAGCCCCTTATTGGGCTCTGTGCTGACAGCTCAGAGCCTGGAGCCTGCTTCAGATTCTGTGTCTGCCCTTGTCCTGCTTGCTCTCTGTCTCTCTCTCTCTCTCTGTGTCTCTGTCTCTTTCTCTCTCTCTCTCAAAAACAAATATTAAAAAAAAAATCCTTTTGTCTAAAGAGGCTATGGAGGGGCACCTGGGTGGCTCAGTTGGTTAAGCATCCCACTTTTGATTTTGGCTCAGGTCATGATCTGTTTGTGAGTTCAAGCCCTGCATTGGGCTCTGCACTGACGGCGTGGAGCCTGCTCAGGATTCCCCTTCCCTCTCTGCCTCTCCCCCACCTCAAAATAAAAAAAATAAACTTAAAAAAATAATAAAGAGGATATTGGAGTGTCACTGTGGAGGGAACTGCCCAGAGGTACAGCATCTGAGGGTACCGTTGTCATGCTTGTTGCTGAGCTCAGTGACTGCGTTGGCTGTTCCCGGCCCCTGACACTGTTGACCATTTCCTCCATTTGGAACTCTCTCTGCTTTTGATTTTATTCTCTTGTTTTTCCAGTCATTCTTCAGCCTCACCCTCTGTCTGCCCTTTAGATGTTAATTCCAGGCTTCTGGCTTTGACCCACTTCTCTTCTTGCTCTTCACATTTCTCGTTTCTCTGTGGCTCATGGTGGCTCCCAAATCTGCATCTCTGGCCCAGGCTCCTCTCCTCTCAGCTCCATCCTCCTCCTTACTCCACCTTCACCACATAGCTCCATTTGAATCTTCCATAGGCACTTAAAAGGCAACACTTCTAGACCCACACTTATTATACCCCCAGACTCTATTTTTTTCCCATAGTCCCCATCCTTAGGGTGACCATACATCCCGGGTTGCTGAAATAGTCTCACTTGAAGCCTGTTGTCCCAGCATAATTATTAATAATCCATCTTTTCCTTTCAGAAATGTTCTGGTTTGAATGATACGTTATAAGGTCACTTTACCCATTTTGGACAACAGCACGACTGCTTAAATGCCCAGGCCAGAAATTTCTTGCTATCTGAAACCTCCTCTTGCTCAATTCTCGTGTTCCATATCATTTGCCTCATTCCAGTAGGCTCGGGCAGGGTCCACCAGATGACGGGGACAGTGTCTTATGCACTTGGATAGTCCAGTGCCAGGCAGAGAAACTGGCCTATAGAAGATGCTCAGTAAACGTCAAGTAAAGCACATGAAGTTGGAGGTAAGGGATGGAATTAGAAGCCATAGACTGTTAGCTCTGGAAAGAGTGAGCTGTTAAGCCTATCTACTCATTTTGTAGATAAGGAAATTAAGGCACAGTGTGGTGAATGGACTTGACCAAAGTCATATGGCCCATTAATGGCAGGGTCAGTGTTGGACTCCAGATCTGCCAGAACCTATCTAAGGTTCTTTTCTAGGTGGTTTAAATCTTCTTCATTAAAGTAGAGAGTAGAGGGACAGCTCAGCAGTCTGCCTTCATTAGACCCTGTGTGTGTGTGTGTGTGTGTGTGTGTGTGTGTGTCCTGAGGGTTCGGGGATGTGGCATGGAGCGGAAGAATAGATATTCTTGCTTCTAGTAATGTTCAAAGGAGCTGAGGAGGCCCGTCAGGGTTTATTTGGGAGGTGCTACACTGCATTTCCGCTGGAGACATTTTCACTTTCTTAACATTGCCAGACCAGGTTAAAATAAAATCTGATCTGACAGTAGCTCAGGTGGTGTGTTTTGTTTTTGTTTTTAAACAGAGAATCAGATGCTGTGAAACACATCCTCAGTAAGGCGGGTAATGGGAGGCTATCATATCATTTACTGCTCAATCTGACACTTTTTTGGTGGGCGTGGGGATTCTCGGAAAGAGGATGTCTGCCCCCCTTCAGTGAAGTCATTCCCCCTTCTTTTAGTTCACCTCCAATTCTTCCCTTAGCCCGGTCTTGGTGAATATATACTTTGATTAAAAAAAAAAATCTCCTTTTCTGAACTTTGCTATTTGTAAAGTTCTGAACTCCTTATTTGTAAATGAGTAGGTTAGACTAGATACTCTCATAGCTGCATCTAGCCCTGAGTTCCATCATGTTAAGGCTCCACTGTCCATTGCTCGGAGCCGACTTAGACATTCTTATCTACCACATGTATTTCTAATACACACACACACACACACACACACACACACACACACACACACACATTTAAACTATCAAAATCTATGTCTCTGTTTTGTTCTTGGTCAGACTGAATCTCTCCCCTCCTCTTATACTTGATACTTAAATCCATCATTCCTTAAATGCCCAGTCCTCTTTCTTTATAAAACACTCTAAAACGTTTATTATTTCAACCATTTATATTTAACATTAAAGTTTAATCATGAAGTTGTTAACCATAGAAAATTATTAAATAAGTGAGTTTGGAATGAGCATAGAACAGCTGAAAAAAATGAGTGAGTATTTCAGAATGAGTACTTTGGAAAAGAAATTTATGCATAGAAAACAATGGAGAATTACAATTAAGAGCTCTGGGGATCTCAAACTGATTTGTCCAGCTATTACATAGTCATTTCAATTTAAATTAAAATTGTAACTATTTTCTAGTCTACTAAAAATATGAGGTGTCACATTAAGAGTTTTAATGGTGCGTTCTCTGGGGAATGCAAAAATGTGAGATTGTAGCACATAAATAACTATATAGTGAAGAGTGAATAAATTCTCTGCCAAAAATGAATATGATAAAAACAGAAATGACAGTGGATTATTTTATTCCCTCTAGTGAAGCGCAGCTCACACATTAGAGCAAAGAAGCAGTTCACAGGGTGTCTAATTCCATATCACTTTGTCAGAGCTGATGAAAAGAACAACACAAAAAATTTTAACTGGTTGATGAACTCAGGCATAAATGAGGCCATATATTTTGTTCCCAAAGTAAAATATTTTTTTTTAGCCACAGAAAGCAGGTTGATATTAATATTTGATAGCCCTGATTCATAGAAAATTGGATTAGTCAAGGTTTTAACCACTGTAGAACATGTTTAAGGCAATCAAAAACTTCTGGAGGGGGAAAAAAAAAGATTAAAGTCAAAGCAGATGTGGCTTCCTGGAGTAGGTTGAATCCTGGCACGCGCATGTGTGTGTGTGTGTTCATGTGTGTTCATGTATGTTAGAATGGTTGGTTAGAGTGTGTGGAAGGTCTGGTGATAGGACACAGAAGATTTGGGATTACTGTAGTATAGTGAATTATACACGAAAGAAGTGACATCTGGACATCTGGATAATGGAGAGAGTTAACTGAAGTAAGAACTAGGGGCAAGAGAGTTACTATAACTAAGTTTGGTTGAGCTTCCAGGTAGCTAGAATAAAAAGGAAATTGGTGGGTTTCATAAATCTTGTCGTCGTATCAATGTTTTCCTGTTCCTAAGCTCTTGGAGGAATTTGTTGTTTAGAGCAGTGGTTCTCAAACTTGAGTACACTTAAGAATTATCTGGCCTCTAGAGATTCTCTTTAATTTGTCTAGGACGGGACATGTGCATCAATATTTTTTTAAAAGCTCCTCAGATGGGGGAAAAAAAAAGAAAAGAAAAGCTCCTCAGGTGGGTTTGATGCACAGCAAGGCTTGTGGGTTAGTGGTGTAGAACCTTACGGAGAATAAATGAGTAATTGCTGTTCAGCAGAAGATGCAGAAACTCTTAATGCAACCAATTATCATATTGATTCTTAATACAAGAGGAGTATTGATTTGTAGTTCAGTGAAGGCATCTCTAAAACAATTCAAATTTAGTTTTCCTGCCACATAAAATTACAGGCATCTGTACTTTGAGTAATCCATTCCTGAAAATCAGACGTTTTGCACACACATGCTAACTGGGAGCCAATTTTTATTATTTTAAATAGGAAAAAAAAATGCAATATGCTCCATGCAGTCCAAATCCCTCAATTAAATTTACTAAAACAATCAAATGCCTTTATAAATTTGAGTTACAAATTATCACATTAGGATATGAAAAGGCTTACAACATTCCATCCTGTCGTGAAATGATAAATAAGGTTTTGAGCAGTCATCTGTGCACGGTGACAAAGCTCCTTTTCCGGCCAGCTCCGTCTGAGACACACCTCCTTTTTATTGTTTCCTGATGTGCTTTTCGAAATTTTGTGAAACTCTGATGGTCTACCAATTGTAGTTGGAAGAAATTTGAGGCTTTTCTCAAGCATAATGAGTTTTTGTGATAAAGTTTTCAATGAGTTAAAATTTTTTTCTTTTATGAATATTAGCTTACATATTATATTGAAAGATATGTATATTCTATGATATTTGGGCATTCCTATTCCAAGAGGCATTCTACCAATAAAATGCTAAACAGGGAGAATTCTATTTAGAAATGTACTTAAGGGGCGCCTGGGTGGTTCAGTCGGTTGAGCGTCTGGCTTTGACTCGGGTCATGATCTCGTGGTTCGTGAGTTCAAGCCCCACGTCAGGTTCTCTGCTGTCAACACAGAACCTGCTTCAGATCCTCTGTCTCCCTCTCTCTCTGTCCCTCCCTCCCCCCCCTCTCTCTCAAAAAAAAAAAAATAGACATTAAAAAATGTATGTAAAAAGTTCAACCTCGATAATCAGGGTTGAGAATTGAATTAGTGAGGATCTTTTTTGGCTGCAAGTAACATAACAGCCTCCCTCATTAAAGTGGGTATTCATGGCATGAAGTCCAGAGATGGAAGGTCACAGAGTTGGTCCAGCAACTTAATGTTGTAATCAAGGGTTATGGCTATTCCCACCTGCTTGATGCTTTACTCAATTCATGGTATTTGTGATGTCTCCCCTCTCAGTCACAAGATGACTGCAGCAGCCCAGATACCATGCCTTCTGTCAGCAGAGTCCAGAAGTAGGAAGGGAGGGCAGTGAGAGAACTCATCTTATTCAGTCTGTCTCTGTATCAGGCGCAAAGTCCTTCTCACAAGCCTTGAAACAGAATTCTAACATCTCATTAGCAGAAATGGGTTATATGGCCATCCATAGCTATAAAGGAGGCTGGGAGAGTGGTTATCTTGCATCTGCAACCTCTATCATGCAGGGAAGATGGGGGAGAGGAAAGGCCAGTGGGAAGGTCAATAGAGTCCGAATTCTATCATTAATGAGCTGTGTGTCCTTGGGCAGGTCTCTTACCCTCCATAAATTGACAGGGCTTTCTGACAGAACATTTGCTTGCATTTTAAGATGTTACTTATAAAGGTTTGTCTTGATTGAAAAAGACTCTCTTTGGAGATAGTCAGGACACCTTGGCATATAAAAATTGCTAACAAGTTCTTCAGCAAAGAGAACAATTTAACTGTCCAACCCAGTGTTTCTAAAATGGATTTGACTATAGAAACTTTTTTTTTAATGTTTACTTATTTATTTTTGAGGGAGGAAGGGAGAGAGAGAGATAGAGCACAAGCGGAGGAGCAGAGAGAGAGGGAGACACAGAATTCGAAGAAAGCTTCAGACTCAGAGCCGTCAGCACAGAGCCCGATGTGGGGTTTGAACCTATGAACCATGAGATCATGACCTGAGATGAAGCTGGAGCTTAACTGACTGAGCCACCCAGGTGCCCCTGACTATAGAACCTTTTATAGAAACCAGGAACTTGTGCATCCGGTATTCTATGGAACTCATCAGGAATCACTGCCCTGTTAGACTGAAGTTTCTTAAAAATAGGGTCTTCATCTCTAAATGTCCCAGAGTCCGCAGCAGTTTCCAGATACACTACTTATCCCTCAGGCAAGGCTTTAACCTCACTTCCTCAGGGAAGATATCTCATCCATCCAAACTAGGTTAGTATATATCCTGACCTATATTGGCATGTATCCCGTATAAATATATCCTATCCTCCTCCTTTATGACACCTCAATTGCAAAAAATTGTGATTTGTTATTATGATTAGTACAGTCTGTCTTGCCAGTGGACTGTAAGCTCCCTGAAAGCAGCGGTACTGTCTTATTTACTGCCTTGAACCCACTGCCTACTGCAGTGGCTAACACATACATGCTCAATATATATTTTTGAACGAATGCCTCACACATGGTGGACTATGATCCCAGCACTGATGCCCCAACCATTCTCTTTTAGGATTGCTGCCTCCCACTCCATTCCATCTGTAAGGTTGTTCCCACTAGTGATTGGCTCAGGAGATGGGTCCCTGGGCCAGTAAGCCCTCTCTTAGGGCTTATAAAATTTGGGAAAGAAGAAGGGCCAGATTTATTTCTTCCCAAAGGTTGAAAACATAGGTGGTAAAACTCAGGAACTGTTGACCACCATATTTCCTTCTGTTTGAACCAGAGAAGTGGAGAAGACGATCAGGGAAGACAGAGAGAGAGAGATGATAGATAGATAGATAGATAGATAGATAGATAGATAGATAGATAGATAATACAGAGAGAGAGAGAGAGAGAGAGAGAGAGAGAGAGAGATACAGAGACAGAGAGAGAGAAAGAGAAGTCACTGATACCCAGCCAGAGAAGGGAGATGAAGACAGTGCTGAGCAAGACTGAGCTGCTAGGTTTTATACCTGGGACCCTGCCACCTTCTTATTCTTGGGTTTCATGAGACCTTCTTTAATACTTCCTCTTTTTTGCTTAAGCTTATTTGAGTTGGTTTTTGGCTTCTTGGGAATCCTAACTAGTTTAATTTGCCAAATGAATTAATTATTGAGTATGGATAAAGAAAGGAGATATAGGGCATTTGGGTTCATGAGTGTATATAAAACAGTCAGCAGAGGGACCGAGTTGAATTCAAACTTGGTGAACGAGGACGCAAGCAGAGCGTGCCAAATTCAGGATAAGGAAACATTCAATCTATTTATGTACAAGGTGGTTTTGAGGATCAAATGAGTTAGGAGGCGTAAATGTGCTTTAAAAACTGAAATGGAATTTTTTCAATACACCCAAAATATGCAGTCGAGGGCGGGTGGAGGTAAAAGACTATAAAGAGCCCCAACCACAGGCCTTACCATGAAACCTGATGGCCATCATTCTCCAGCCGTCATCATCCCCTTGAATGCCTAGACCTCTCCTGCCTTCTCTGCAAAGAGCACTCAGCCCCACGCTGCCACAGCACCTGGCTCGTCTGCACTCTGCAGGTGTGTTCAAAGTCATTCTGCTTCTTATTCCTTGTCTGCCCTACCTGGAGACACTCAGACTGTGTGAAGGACACCATCAGGGCCACTGTGGGGTGACTCTGGTGACTGAATAATGCATGAAACCAGCAGTGGCCAAGGGGGAGCCTTCCGAAGTGGGTGGTGGGTTGAGGACAGGGTCTGGTCTCCATCTGTGGGGACCCGACTTTCCTATCCATGGGGTTTTTCAGATTGATGGCTCAGTCCATATGGATGAGGTTCCTTTAGTAGGTTTCCTGGAATGTTTATTAGCCGTGCTGGAAACAGGTATGGAGTGACAAATTAGACAGCAGCGCTTAACGGTTTGCAAAGGATGTTCATGTCCTTCCAGTTCATTTCATCTGGGCCTCACAAATGCTCTGGGAGATAGAGGGGCCAAGGGTTGTTGCCTCTCATCTGTTGACAAGGCAACTGAGACCCCAAGAAAGCATGACTTGCTCAAGAGAAGATCAATCTTCTGGGGTGACTTATTCTTTCTTAATGTTCCTAGATTAACTGAATTCACAGTATTTTTCTGTTCTTAAAGCAAATTGGAATGCTTTGCCTGCTCTCCTATTCCTATTTAATGTTTTTAAAACTCGTGGTGAAGTATACATAACAAAATTTATCATCTTAACCATTGTTAAGTGTATGATTGAGTAGCATTAAGTACTTTCGCAATGTTGTGCGTCCACCACTTCTAATTTCAGAGCTTTTTCGTCATCCCACATAGAAACCCTGTACATTAAACATTAACACCCCAACCTTCCTTCCTGCCAGCCCCTGGCACCCATCATTCTACTTTCTTCTCCATGAGTTTGCCTGTCTTCGGTCCCTCATGTAAGAGGAGTCATACACTATTTACCTTTTGTCTCTGGCTTTTTTCACTCAGTGTAATGTTCTCAAGGTTCATCCATGTTGTAGCATGTATCAGGCAGGATAGCCTTCCTTTTTAAGGCTGAATAATATTCCATTGTAGGTGTATACCACATTTTGTTTATCCGTTTGTCCATTGATGGATCTTTGGGTTGCTTTCACCTTTTGGTTCCTGTGAAAAATGCTGCTGTGAACATGTGTGCAAGTATCTGTTAGAGTCCCTTTCAGTTCTTTTGGGTATATGCCTAGGAGTGGAATTGTTGGATCATGTGGTAATTCTATTTAACTTTTTGAGGAACTGCCATGCTGTTTCCACAGCGGCTGCCCCATTTTTACATTCCCATCATCCTTTTCTATTTTTAAGCCAAAATTCATCCTCTGCCATGGCTCTCCAGCATCTCCCATTCATCTCCACTCCCCAAACATCCACCCTGTGTACAAAGCGGATGTGCCTGTCCCACTTATTAGAGAAAAAAAAGTTGCATTAATAGTTAAAAGTGTGGTATTACGCTGGGTCTGGCAGTAGGTGATTGATGGCCTCCATTACACCCCATTAGATATTTTATTCTTGTTAAATGAAGAGCAGCCAACTTTGTCAAGTATTTTTAGTTCCCTCTGGTCTTATTGGTCCGATCTATTCTTCAGGACGGCCTGTAAATGGCCACATATGGCTGAATGTCTGCAGGACGGATGGCCGTGCAGCTGGCGTTCATTGGCCACCAATTTACCCCGGCCCCCTTCATTGTGAGCCTGACAGCGCCGGGGAGCCTTGTAGATCTAACCAAATATATCTATTTTCTAATTGTCTATTTATCACCTTCTGGGGATGTGTGGGCCTCCTATCTGAAGGCAAAGGGGGGATGGCCTTGAACAATGATCCTTGTCAAGGCTCTCGCTCGCTCTAAATTAGGGCCTAGTTGCTAAATAACTAATTTAGTCCTGCTATCAAGCTGAAAAAGTGGGTATTCAGCGCAAAGTGCCAGCTGGGGAATTGATTATGTCTTCTCTCAGCGAGTGTGATAAACCTGCCGCCGAGCCACTGTGGAAGGCTGGAGATGGCTCCCCCGGGGCAGCGGCATTTCATCATGGAGAATTGGCAGGGGGTGCCAGGCCCACTGCCCACGTGGCAGCTGAAGTCCGGGGCACAGGACCTGCCCCGTCAGAGCGCCCGTGGGGAGTCTGGCCAGCCCAGCACCCTCCTGGTCTGTGGCTTCTGGTTGGAGCCATGGGGACGTTTGCATCTGTCAGAGACAGGACCAAGGTGAGAATTGGGGAGGGGAGAGGAAAGTCATCCTGACAGCCCTAATTCCAATTAGAGTGAGATTATGGAAGGTAGCTCAGGCCTGGGGTGGGGGAGGTGGGAAGAAATAAAAGGGAACAGGAGCTTCTTAGGATATGTATTAATAACAGCTGCCAGATTGGAACAGCCTGCTAGCTGAAAATAGAGAGTTATGGTTTACTGCCTGAGAAACCTAACAACAACAAAAACAATAACAGCCGTCAATTACTCAGCCCTCCCTTGTATCAGGCACTGTGCCAGGAATTTTCAGATCTTTGATCTCTTTGAATCTTCTTAGTATCCAGACAGATCAGGGTTCCTAGCTCAGTGGTACCTGGAGAAAAGGAATTTCAGAAATGTTACCTAATCAACTTGTTGAAGGCTGAACTCTGCTGGTAAATCTTTCCCCAACTCAATATTTTTTTTTTTTTAATAAATGCCCAAGATGCCTCTATCATTCCTTTACTCAACTGGTCTGGGTGCTGGGGGCCAGAGTGGGGATTCAGTCAGACCAGGCCCTGCCTTCATGCAGCTGATCTTTCAGTGGAGGAGACAGACCACACCAGTGGCTCTCAATCCAATCAGACCCAAAGGCCCCTGTGTAACTCAAATCTTTTGAATGGCACCTTTATCATCCTGAAATTAAATCACAGATAATACATTACACTTATTTGCATAATTAAAAAATCAGTATATCATTTTCACTGTAACTTAATGGATAAGTGAAAGTAATTGCAATAAAATAATGTGTATTTCAGTGTTCATATGTTTGGTCATAAGTGCACCAGAAAGCATCATGACACATTTAGATGCTTATACTTACTTATAATGAATGTTTGAATTTAACAAAGGAGATAATGTCAAACTGAATGCTGATGACTTTTACTCTTTCTCTTTGACAATTTGAAATAAGGGCTAAAAAAAATGATATTGGTCAATATATTTAGAATTGCTTTGAATGTGAAAGCTGCAAGTTCAGACAAGGTAAAAGATTCAAACACCATGAACATTGGTATCATTTTCTGAAATGAGAAAACTCCAATTAAAGAAAGTAAAATAATCTTTGTGTTTCCATGGTGGTTGTATACCTGGGAAAGCCAGTGTAAGTTAAGCCAAACATAGTGTTCTTGTGTTTGTGTGTAAGATGGAGTTTGAGTCTAGATTTAGAGAAATGTTTTTTTTTTTCTTTTTGAGAAAGAGAGAGAGCACAAGAAAGAGTGCATGAGTGGGAGAGGGGCAGAAGGGGAGAGAGAGAGAGAGGGAGAGGGAGTGGGGGAGAGAGAGAGAGAGAGAGAGAGAGAGAGAGAGAGAGAATCCCAAGCAGGCCCCATGCTCAGTGGGGAGCCCAATGCGGAGCTTGATCCCGTGACCCTAGGATCATGACCTGAGCTGAAATCAAGAGTCGGATGCTCAACTGACTGAGCTACTCAGGGACTCCAATGAGAACTACAAGTGGTGTTTGACCCACACAGATGTTATAAGTTTGCGACACAACCCGTGCCTTGCCTCCCGATCATTGGGGGTTGGTTCTGCCCCACTGAGAATCACTGGGCTATATAAAAGACAAGTAAATAAACAAGAAAATAATAAGCAGCAGTAACTACAATGATCAAAAGAAAACTGAGTGGTGGGTTAGAGAGTGTTTGAGTAGCTACTTGGATTGGGAGGTCAGGATTTCTGTTTTGGGTTAAGGGGCCCCTCTCAGCCCAGATGTTCATGGGGAGGAAGAGACAGAACAGGCATAAGCATCCTTTGGATGATTCACTACTCCATGAGGGCGGGGATGGGGGAAAGAGGGTCAGGAAATTGGCCTGGCTGGAGGCCCAGAAGACCCAGATTGGGAGCTGCTCTACCAGTTACTGAGTGACCTTGGGCAAACCATTTTTTTCTTCATGAGCCCCAGTTTCCTCATCTGTCAAATGGAAAGAGTGATGATCTCATTGCCCTCTTTCCAAGTTAATAAGAAGATCCAAAGTGATGGGAGCAAGTGCATTGTACGCCCTAGAATTTGAACAGGCTTTAGTTTGCAATGGGAAACAGTGGAAACAACTCAGAAACTTCCAGAAAGGAGGACTGAAAACAAAGGCATGACAAAATCACTTACTAGAGCATTATGTAATCATTAAAATGTTGTAAAATAACAGTTAATTCTGTAGAAATGTTCACATGGTGAGAAAAGCAAGTGACGAAATGATATGGAGAGTATGGTCCTTTGTAGTTAGAAGAGGAAGAGTAAGCAAACAAAAAACTAACCAACAAACAAACAGAAAAAGAATTGGAAAGATATATACTGAAATACTAACTGATATTATCTCTGGGAATTAGAGTTGATTGTAATTTTCTTTTTGCTCCACTGTATAATGAACTGTATCATTTTTGTATTAAGAGAACAAGCCACAAACACAATTTTTAAGATGCTTGTCACACACCAAGACCCATGCTAGAATTACTGGTGCTGTGTCTGGGTTGGGGGGCCAGGATGCCGTCGTCTTTCTTGCATTTCACATGTGCAGAGAGAAACACTGTGGCCACTTGCTGTCCAGTGAAGCTATGTCCTCCCCAGAAGCAACTGGCTCTCTTTTTGTATTACATTCTCTGCCTTCAGAGCTTGAGTCCGGCAGCTCCAGGGACTAACAGACAGAGCTTATGATATACCAGATTCTGAGCTAGGTGCCATTATTTTAATCCCGATAACCCTATGAGGTAGATATCGCCCCCATTTTATAGGTAAGAAAAAGAAAATTAAAGGCTAGAAGATTAAATGAATCAGTACTTGCCATATGTCTTCTAAGTGGAAGAACAAAAGATTTTAACTCAGGATTTCTAGCTCTGAGCCACCGGCATACATTTGTAACCACTTGGGAGATTAATTATTGGCCAAGTTTCCATGTCTCTATACATGCAGGTGAAAAATGTGTCCAGCTTCCATTTTCTATTGGCTACATGTTGGTAAACACCCACCTCACAGCCTGGCTGGGAGATAGGGGATTGGAGAAGGGTCCAGTGCTCTGTGTGTACAGAGGACGCACATGGGTAACATGACTTCCTTTCTCTGGCTTGGGTCTGTGTCCGAATTACAGCCCTGCCACCAGGCTCCCTCTGCCCAAACTGGAACCCATCATGCTGGTTCCAATGAAGGAAACTAGAGACCTGGAGGGCAGCCCCTATTAAGCCCCAACGTGGAAGGGGGGTGGGGGGGGTCTCTTGAATTTAGCCCAAGGCTCCAGTATCCAACTGCTCATCCACCCAGCCACTCACTCATTATCATCTCTGAGAAAAGGGAGATTTACCTTCTGTGCAAGTCCTTACTCAGTTCTCATATTATGAGGCTTTCTCTCATGTAATTTTGACCCAAAAGCACTATTTGGGGAGGACATATTCATCCCCAATAACTCCAATGTGATGCTTCCAATGCTTATAAAGCAAAAATGGAGACAGAAACACTAAGCACAGATTTAGTCATTTTTCCTTATAATTGCAAGTATTGTACATTATAAACAAGCCTTTTAAAGATCACTTTAAAAAACAATACACTAAGTGTTTACTTTGCAGAGCTCGTAAATAGAGAATGGGTACTTGGGGCTAGGAGTGTCATTTCCAGTGACAGCATCATCCACAGATCCAAAACATCCTGTATCTTCAATGATTTGGATGGAAGTGAAGATGATGCGCTCTGGAAAGTGGTGTTAGATGACTTGAAAAGTGACTCTAGGGGTGACAGAGATACCAGTGTGAAAGAGGTATGTGAAGAGAATGGATATAATTGTTTCATGACTTAAATGTGAGCCGGGAAAAAAAGCAATGTCTCTAAATAGCTTTCTAATTAATATAAGACTTGATGTTAACATGTTAATTTTACTGAACATATTGATTTATAATTACTACTTTCCTATATTAATATATTTTATGTAAATTACTTCACATGAAACTAAATTTTTAAGTTTATTAGTAGTTAGAGCTTTGACTATCCCATCCATATTGCTAGAAGTTGATACATGCAAGCTGGTCAAAGCTTTGTTTTGGAACTCTCTGTTGGCAAAAGGCAGATCTGTCTATACTGGGGTCGTCACACGGATAGGCATGTTTACTGTGGGCCTACTATGCGCCAGGTGTGGTGTCAGGCACACAGTGAGGGAGCCCTGGGGGAGGAGAAACCAGAGTTCCAAACCACCACCCGGGTCCTGAGGGTCTGTATGGGAAGAGGCCTGATTGAACCCCTTAATCTTCACCCTCCCAAAAGGTGAAATGTATTCTGCTGTGGAGAGGATGTACCCAACTGCTGGGGTAGCCTGTCTAACATGGTGTTGGCATCAGTGGGGTTAACCATTTTTGCTCAATGCTCCCTAAAATAATCTTGCAAATCTATGTCCGTTCTTGAGCGTTTTAATGTTGACTTCTGGAATATCGTAAACAATTTGAAATAATTTTAAATAAGCAGTTTTAAATAACTACAAAGGATATAATGTCTGGTGTATTATAAATATATAAACTGTGAGATAAGACTCTCCCATTGCTGTTTAAATGTGTCCAATAAAATACAAATATCATAGCAATTTGATACCCACCACCATCCTCTTTAAAAATACACGAATGAGCTCTTATTTAACAGTAGGAAATTGTATTTCCAATCCACTTCCCCTACAGAATTTTATTCTAATGTAATGTATTTTTATGCTTGAAAGTCTTTTATTGATTTTCCTATCATACTTCTCTGCAACAAAAAGATGTATATAAATTGAACTTTTTTATTTCCTAAGACCATAAGCCTGTAAGAATTAAAAAAAAAATTCTTCTGGATTGAGTTATCATTTCAACTATTAGTAATACAAACCTGATAAAAATAACATGAATGTACTGCAAATTTTGATAAATAATTATTAAAGAGTTAAAAATTATTAAACAGAACAGGAAAAACTTCTCTTAATGGGGGCATATAGCCACGTTTTCTGTCTACTACAAAACTCCACGGAGAACCATTCATATAGACTGCGATATAGATGACAACCCCTGGAATTATGCAGTGAACAACCTACACAACTGTATGTGGTAGGCCTGGATTTGGGCAGTGGTGGTTATAATGCCTTGATTAAAGGTGACATTG
Organism: Felis catus; assembly: GCF_018350175.1. NCBI lineage: Eukaryota > Metazoa > Chordata > Mammalia > Carnivora > Felidae > Felis > Felis catus. Next base: position 58,273,049 of record NC_058380.1, read on the forward strand.
AGAACACCATTTGTTGAAGTGTCCCTTTATATGATGCCCCAGGTTTTTTGACGAAAAGGACAATGCAACCATAATAAGCTTCAGGGTGAAAAGATACATGAGTCTGTTTGTACAGTAGAAGAAGGGGGATTATAGAAGGTAGGATGGGAATGGAAAGCTGGCATGATGTTTCCACCACAGGCAGATCAGTTTTAGGAAAGAAATTCATATGGAAGTGGGGAACCAGGAAATTGATTCCCTCAAAGTTATCTTTGCTGGATATGCCTTGGAAAGTTTTTATAGCCCCAGGGGGCTGTGAACCCCTTGGGTATCTCCACAGTCCAGCCGGTCATGCCTGCGGAGCTCTTTGTGGTGCTGACCAGACTGGAGGCTTTCTGCCATTAACCAGCTCCTCTGCCTCGTGGTCTTGGCAGGCACTCTCAGCCGGGATCCCCAAATCCACTGAGCCCACCGCAAAGCCCAACCCTGTCTGTGGGCCTGGTTGATCCTCATACCGCCCTAAGAAAGAGCATGATAATAGCTCCCACTTGTTTAGAATTGAATAAATTCCAGACGGTATTCTTTGCATTTTGCTAATCTCATTTAATCTTCCCTCCAACCCAATAAAGTACGTTCTATTACCCTCATTCTACAGCCAAGTGAACAGAGGCTTCCATCTATGAAATAACTTACTCAACATCACAAGTACATGTGGAGAAGGGTGCTTTCAAACCTAGTGCGGGTCAGCGAGGCTCTGAAGCCCTGAGCCTTTTTCTATCCTACCATGTCTCTTTGAAACATGAAAGGAACTGTTTTACTTAGGAGGCTGCTACGAGCCAGGTGCTTTGCACATTATCGAACTTAAATCTCACTACTATCCTGCAAGGTAAATACTATTACCTTTTTGTTGCAGATGAGGAAAATGAAGCCCAAGGGAATAAGCGGTAGAGCTGGAGTTGACCCTAGGTCTGTCCATTGCCTAAAAAACAGTCTTTTTCCCCTCCTGGAGGCAGCTTCCTGGGCTGGGCTGATGGCTCTCTAGCCACTGCCAATCCCATGACTGAACAGGTCCATTACCTTTACTATAAGCTCTTCGGTATGAACTACCTTGGATTTCCCTACAAAGAATAAGAGATATAAAAACAATAAAACCGCCTTTGGAAAATTTGGCCTCTGAATCCATTTGGCCCAGCCCCACATTTCCCACAATTATTTAATTTAATTCTGAGAATGCTTTGGAACCCTGGCCATGTGCCAGGTACCAGCTAGACGCTGCTAAAGGCACTGGGGATAAAGGGAAAGGTGGTCCCTGACCTCAGCTGTTGCCACTTGACACGCGGTCTTGTCTTAAATTTCCACAAAGACGGCGGTCAACGTGGGGTTACAGCAGGACGTGGAGGAGGAGTTGATTGTGATGGGGATTTCGGGACGACTGTATGAACATGGCAGAATTTGAGCTGGGGTATCACTGCTGTTTGGTTAATTCAGTCAAAACAGGGGAACCAGTCTGAAGAATCTAGAGAAGGTGGGGCCATGTGTCTAAGCCTGGAGTGCCTGAGCCTGTCTTGCCTGCTGACTGGGAGTTCCTAGGTCATGTCTGTGCAAGAGCTCTAAGCATAATAGTTCCTTGGGCAATAGACTGCTAAGCTCTTCATGGTATTACTTTGTGAAAATAATTCCAGCTAAATACACTTTGGCTTCTCACAGGACTAGGACAAGAATTAGCTCTTGACCAGGCTACTCTTGTCATTTCCCTTGCAAGTAGGATTACTCAGGGGTCCTGCTGAATGGAGCCACCTCAGGGCTCTGTGCATGGGGATTTCCAAACTTGACCTCCACAAAATCCTCTGCCCTAGACTGACAGCCGCTGCAGGACCGCTCCTGGGCTGGCCCTGGGACAACGGTGCCTCCCTGAGGCCCCTGCAGCGGGAAGTAGGACCTCCTCACCAGGGCCCCTCTTGCCCGTTTCCCCCGAACCACACCCACACAAGTGAACCCCAGTCCCCTGCAGAGTGGACACCTCCAGTTACAGGGGCAGTGTTCTGTAGAGGGACCCCCATGGCCAGGACGTGGGGAAGTGGGGGTCCTAGTCCTCAGGAGCACCTCAAGGACCTAGCTAGGAAAGAGAGGCCAGTGCTTCCTCAGGCAGAGCTCACTGTTGGAGTATTTTTTTTTCTGTAATCCTGGGATATTTGACTTCTCTGAGGAAAGATAAAGTGTTGGGCCACACTTCATTCCTAATTTCTTTCTGGCAAACCTCTAGTTCTGTCATGCTGTTTTTGTTTTCCTTTTATTGCCATTAAAAGGTTGTTTTTTTTGTTTTGTTTTGTTTTCTTTTTGGGCAACTATAGAGTTTGAAGGTAATGAATTTTGGTCATGCCTGTGACATTAGTGCCATTTACTGAGTTCCTACCAAGTACAAGGTACCTTTCCCGGGATATCTCATTTCATTCTGCAAAGTAGGCAGTGTTGGCCCCATTTTACTGATAAGGAGACTGAAGCTCAGAAAGATGGGGTGACTTACAAGATCACAGCTCGTAAGTGGTAGGGTGAGAATTTGATTTTAGAAAAGTGCCTGACTCCAGAAAGTGTGTTCTCTGCATGGAGACTCTTGAGCTAGCTCCTCTAGGCCTGTCCCCTACCTGTCAGCACCCCTAAGATATAACCCCTGTCACTAAACCCAGCTCAGAGTTGGATGGAACCATGACTAGATGCACATGTGGCATGAATGCAGCATAAAGATCAGTACCCACCTTGCTGTGTGGCCTCAGGCAGGTCACTCACCCTCTCTGGCCCTGAGGTTCTTCCACTATAGGAAAAGAGCAAGGAATGGATGATTTCTCAGGGACTTTGTACTTCCATAGTCCTGCGCTTCAAATGCCACAGTAAATTTAGGAGCTTTGTGGAGCTGTAGCCCATCTGATATTCTCCCCAACTTGACCTTTTCTTAAATTCATTTCATTAATTCTCTTATTCATAAGAATGCGTTTTCATTTCATGGTTCCTATGTTTAGTGCTTTCTCCTGATGATGCTTCTCTTCCCCGGCATAATTTTTTGTTCCATTAATTTCCAAGGACCATTTTGCCAGATCAGAGTGTTAAGAATCATTCACACCTCTTCCATTTGTCTAACCAACCGCTCATCCATTTCTCTCCAGAAATAATTGTATATGGTTCAATAAGTTTATTGTTCAAATCTGTTTACACTTCAGGATGCATCTCATCAGGATTTGCTATAAAGGGTGGAAAGCCAGTTTCCAATTATCATTATTATATCTGTTTCTCCAAGTTCTCCAAATATACTTTTTCCTCATCTTCGGGAGCTATTTTTAATTTTTTTAAAAAAATGTATCTTTCTTTTATCCCAAAGACAGACTTTAAACAAAAAAAAAGCACTAATTCTTTTCAGTGTTTCTTTGCCTCTGTTTCCCTGACTCACCAGGGCTAGTGAATCATCTGGGTGTGATGCTGGGCTTTTTCTGGCTCCAGCCACAACTCCTGCCTTTATTTTGAGAAGTTCCCCATTAAGGGCACACCGGATCTTTGTGACTCTCTCAGGCTGCAGGCACAGTGGGCAAAGGAGGTCTGAGAGGGAAAGGGGGGTGGGGACAACAGAAAAAAAGAGAAGCAGAAACGGAACTCCAGGAGCAAGAACAGGGGAGAGAATTTGCAAGTGAAGACACTGCCTGGTCTCGGGACAGCTGGCAAAGGCAAACCAGTTCCCAAAGTAGCCCCAGGTCTGGCTGCTCCTGAACCCACCTCCAGGTAGAAGTAGAGCTTGGGGGTTTGAGGCCGGCAAAGTGGGTTTCAAGGCTGTTCTGCCAATTAGTGGCTAGGCAGTGTGAGTCCATTCCGTCACCTCTGCCTTGGTGCCTTAACTGTAAAAGTGGGGATAATAATAGTTCTTGCTTCATAGGTTAATGTGGGGATCGAGTCATATAGCCATTTATTCAGTTATTTATTAGGTTCCTACAGTGTTCCAGACTCTGTACTGATCAAGGAGGAGATAGTAGAGAGCAAACCCCAGGCCCCATCCTTGTATTTATGGAATTGAGCTCAGGGTGGGATGACATATTAATATGTTAATTACTCATAAAAAATTTACCAGGACTATGGAGGACCCGCGATGCCCTTCGGGGAACTCTGGGAGCATACCAGTTGAGGGGAGGGGAGAGCCAGCGGGCAGGTGTGGCTGTGGGGTAGAAAGGATGGGGAGCCCAGGTCCCTGTGAGGCCGGTGGGAGAGGGCACCAGGCAGGCCTGTACGTGATAAGTACAGTAGTGCCCAGCTCTGAGTAGCTGCTTCTCTGAGTACTTGAACTGTGCAGGCTTCCCAGGGACTGCAGCCATTGCCCCCTAAGTGCAAATGGAGCTATTTAATGCCTCCTGCCCAACCAAGGGATGCAGTGATAGACCCAGGAGGAAAGAGCTGGTGGGGTCAAGGGTCCCAGTGGTTGGGGCACTAGAAATCTGGATCTACCTGAATTCCTGAAGGGGCCCAGCTTCAGGAGTGCCCGGAGTGAGGTGACATAAAGCAGGGCCACGAGATTTTCTGCAGCTGTCCTCAGCTGTGGTTTCAACTTTTGGCCCATATCAGAACCACCAGCAGAGTTTATTGCAGATGCAGACGTCTGGGCTCCATTCCTGGAGGTTGGTTTATCATGTTTGGGCCAGGGGCCAAGAATCTACATTGTCATAAGAACCCCAGTTTGGGATCCCCCAGAGGAGCACTGCCCAGTGGCAGCTTGGTCTTCTGAACAAACTGGGGCCTTGTCCAGATTCCTGCAACCTCAGTGGACCTAGGAGGCTTCTCGCTGGAAAGGACTGTTCCCGCTTTGGTTCGAATGTGCTAGTATTAGCAGTTTCCCAGAACCTGAAAACATTGAGCTTCTTGTCAAAGCCATGTGGCAGCATGAAGCCAGAACTGAGGAACCATAGCCTGGTCCCTAATTTCAATGAGCCCAGCCAGATGTGTCGTAAGCTGTGGGAACGGTCCAGCAGGTCCACTGAACATCCAGATCCAGCATCAGTGGGTGGCAGACATTCAGGGAAGGTGGGACATGGACAGCTTTCTTGCCTCTGAAGAGTGGTGAGCCACCACTGATTCGGAAAGGGACCCAGCCCTGGGAATCCTGCCAGGCCCAGGGTCTGTTCAGGTACAGGCCCTGGAGGAGGTGGAGGCAGAGAAGGACAGAGGGAATAGAGGACTCTTAGACCTGGTGGCAGGGTGACCAATTTATCCTGGTCTTTTCCTAGTTTTAGCCCTGAAGTCCCATGTTTTAGGAGTTCCCTCAGACCAGGGCAAACCCAGATCGTTGGTCATGCTATTTGTGGATAAGGGAATGGCATTCTCCTGGGAAAGCTGGGTTTCTTAGTGGTCACCACAGACACTGTCTACCGTGACTGTGTGATCTTGGGCAAGTGTCTTAACTGCTCTAGGTTTTCATTTTCTGACTGTCGTATGGGAATAACATTCCTTCCTGCATAGGATTTTGTGAAGGAGTAAACGAAATGATGTACATAGAACCTTGGCACATTTATTCATTTGACAGGTCTGTTTTGGCCACTATTGCCATATTTCACCAAATTTCATTGAATCGAAGATGCATCAATTGTATGAGGCACAGTGGTTGACCAATTAAGGAAAAAATGCTGCCAATTAAACTTTGACTTGCAGTTGATCGCAAGGTATATAGCCCATTTCCAGAGATGTGAAATGTGAGAAGATGCCCACCTGAGAATCTGTGAACCAGGTAGCACACTGGGAACCACCGAGGCCACAGGGGTGAACCAGGCTTTGCAGTCTCTGCCTTGGCTCAGTTTTCAGCACAGGGCAAGCTTCCAGGTGGAGATATTTAAACAAACAAAAACTAAAACTAAAACTAAACAAAACAACAACAAAAACCAACCCTGAAGTGTAATATGTCTCTGAAGAACATGGCCAGTGTTCTGTGTTCAATTTAAAACATCACAATGGGGGGCGCCTGGGTGGCTCAGTCAGTTAAGCGTCCAACTTCCACTCAGGTCATGATCTCACAGTTTATGAGTTCAAGCCCTATGTTGGACTCCCTGCTGTCAGCACAGAGCCTGCTTAGGATCCTCTGTCTCCCTCTCTCTCTGCCCCTCCCCTGCTTGTGCGCGCGCTCTCTCTCTCTCTCTCTCTCTCTCTCTCTCTCTCTCTCTCTAAAAAAAAAAAATCACAATGGGAGGCACAGTTTCAGGCTATGTGGTGTGCGGGAGAGAAAATTCTCCGATAGAACTCTGAGTCTCATGTGGAAAAGAAGTTGATTCAGTTCTGACACCCTCCTGGCTTTGTCCTTCGGGGGCCCCCTAGATTACAGGGTGACAATGGCCTCTCTCCCAATTCCAGGAAGCACTTTCTACCAGTGAGACTGCCTGGCTGGAGCAAGCAGCCCGCACTCACTGCCAGTGCCAGACTGGGAGGGCAGCGACAGGTGTCAGAGCTTCACTGGGATTGGATGAGACCATCCTGCCTTCTCCACCTCTGCTATTTTCCCTGGAGAAACGCAGTTTTTTTTTTCCTTCATTGTTGGTTTGCTTGATGGGGAAATTACATCTGCCAGACTCAAGAACTGATCCGTAGAACCGTAACAGCACCTCCACTCCCCCCCCAGTGTGCTTGATCATCTTCCAGAGGAGGCTTCTGGAAGGTCAGGTGGTGGGTCGTTCGGCCCTGTCATGAGGGAGATGCCAGGGAGGGCACCTAGTCTCCACCTGGTAGCTCTGAGTTAAATGCTTTGCGGGGTGGAGGGAACCCAAGCTGAGATCGCTGTTTGCTAGGAGTGTGGCCCACGAGGCATTCAGGGACAGCTTTATGTAATCTCATTAGCTGACACCGATGCCAGCAAGAGGGGAAAGTGCTCAGTGCGGGCTGAGGCTGGAGCCACACTTGGGTCCCTCCTGCTGAAAGTCTGGGGTGATTGCGGGAGCAGAGGGACAGAATTAGAAACCTGTCCCAGGACCCTGGGACCCTGGTTGAGGGTAGGAAGTCATTCTAAGTTGGGATGGGATTGGAGAGTTGCCCTGGTAAAGATGCAACGTTTGAAAATATACACTTACTGTGTTGTTTTTTTTTTTTCTGACAAGTTTTATTGTTTTGTTTTGTTTTTACTATAGAAAATCTGGAAAAATGCAAAGGAAAAATAACAAAATAAAATGAAATAAAATGAAATGAAATAAAATAAAATAAAATAAAATAAAATAAAATAAAATAAAATAAAATAAAATAAAATAAAATAAAATAAAACAAAACCTGGCAACCCCACAATCTAAAGTCATCCTTCAAAATTCTGGTGTGTTTTCTCTGGGTATCTTTTTCTAAATACAGACCTAACCCATACATCTGAGGGGCCCCGGGCAAGAGTACTATTGGTATTCCCACCTACCACACGTTTAAATATTTAATGTTTAAATCATTTTTCTGAGAGTTACTTTTATTCTAAAATATGCAAAATTATTAGGATGAAAAGGCAAAACTCAAATTACAATTAGTAAATATTAAAAATTTAGATCAAAATTATTTTAATAAAGCTGAAATTTAGATTTAATTTTTAAACAGTTGATTAAATTAAATAAAATATTAAAAATATTAAAACTATGCTCTTTTAATGGCCAGGGTTCATCTAGTTGTCCATGTAAAGGGTTGACATCGTGCCTCATCCATATTTGCCTAGATCTGCATATATACAGATTTAAGGGTAAAATGAATTATTTAACATTGTGGGCGATTTCTCAGCTGTTACATACAGCTGTCCCAGGTATTGTGCTAATTAGTGAGTATTTCTGGAACCGTGAATTAGAACATGAAGAAAAGCAAAGAAACGGACCCTTGGCACTACAGGGAGATGATACTAGGCTATGCAAGAAAGGATTGCATTTCATGCTATCTGAGAGAAGGTATTTGATGAATTAATCTGTCTTTTCTCTTACTTAAGCACGTCCGCCGCTCAAATCTTCCCTGTAGTCTGCAGTGTTGTCTGTGATGTCAGCAGCAGCAGTGTTGTGGCACAGGGACTCAGTCCTCTTTTGTTTCAAGGACGGAGGGTAACATCTCCTGGGGTTTGAGTGATGTTAGTGGACAGTTGATCTTTCTGGTTATGCTTTGCAACACCGGGCCCCAGATCCTAAGTAACAGAAGTGCCCATGTCTTCTGTAATAACTGTTTATATGGATGTGTGTGTTTAAGAAATGCAGAACAGCCTGAATTGTGGGACCTAAGGCAGAGACCACCCTTGCTGAGGTATAAAGTCCAAGGATATATATATGTATAATAATATGTATATAATCGTGTATGATTTCCCCCCAATTTTCTGTCATGAACACTTTCTTTATATTCTTCTGAAAATTTATTTTTAATATTTATTTTTAGCAATATTCCATAAAACAGACCTATCATTGTTTATTAAACCAGACCCCCTACTGTTGAAATTTATGTTGTTTTCAATTTTTATCTCTTATAAACAACACCACAGTGAACATCCTTATGCACATCTGGAGTACATTTCCGGAAGCATCGCTAGGTCAAAGGGGACGTACATTGTGTACATAGAATTAAATCAAGAGGGGCCCCTTTAGAAGTCCAATGGTGAATTGATAAGCTGTTTTATCCTTTGTTAAGGATTGGTCCCAGGAAGACTGACAGCACTAGAATTGGCCCAGGGAATGGCATATGGTGTTTTGGATCCTCTCTGTGTGAATTTGGGCAAAGTTCTTTCCGTCTGGGTTTCTGTTTCTCCATCTGTACAAGGAGAAGTTGAACTAGATTTTTTTCTCAGAGTCCTTGCGATTGGAAGCGCTCTGATTTCTGGGAGGTTTTGCCTGCTGGGTGTGAGCAGAGCCCAGCTCAACCCTGTGGGACTCCATCCATAAGACCACCCTGCCCCCTGCTGGCCAGTTGCCAGATGCCAGTCCTGTCCCTGACTTGCAGAGAGAGGCCCTGGAATCTTGCTGAGCTCATAGAAAGTCAGCTACCCACTGTGAAAGCAGCAGGTTATGAGAGGTTGAGAAGTGGTTGCTGTTTTCTTATCAGAAATAACGTTCTTCGGGCTGTGCTCCCAAGTGTCTCATTTCATCTATTTGTTCAGCAAACGTTTCTAAGTTCCTCCTTGGTGCCAGGGCTGGGAACTCATTTTTGCCCTCGAGGAACACACAGTTGAAGAAGGGCAGAACTGGCCACATGTCACTACCATATACAGAGCAGAAAGAAGGATGTAGAGAAAATGCTCCAGCATTTAGTGATTTGGCTGTTTCTGGGTTCTTAAGCCCTTGATATTCATTTATTTGGATAAGGAGCCCAAAGAGATAGCTGTTCTGGGTTGAATGGTGTCTCTCCTGGAACCTGTGAATGTGATATAGGGTCTTTGCAGATGTATTCGAGCTAAGATGGCATCATGGTAGTGGGCCCTAGTCCAACAACTTGTGTCCTTATAAGAAGAGGAAACAGAGACACACGGGGGAAAAGGCCCCGTGACAACAAAGGCAGAGACTGGAGGGATGTGTCTACAAGCCAAGGACTGACAAGGATTGCCAGGAGCCACCGGAGGGAAGCCAGGGAGAGGCAAGGGAAGGATTCTTCTGTAGAGCCTTCAGAGAGAGCATGGCCCTGGCTGACACCTTGATTTGGGACTTTTAGCCTCTGGAACTGTGCTAGAATAAATTTCTGTTGTTTAAAACCATCCAGTTTGTGGATATTAGCCCTGGGAAATTAATATCACCGTGACTCCCTGGGGATGAAAGTTCGCATGCCCAGGAGGACTGGGGATCTAAGTGAGAGAGAAAGGAAGAGGGAGAGGGAGAACGTGTGAGTGGGAGAAGCTGGAAGGCCCCAGTTGTGGCCCCAGGTGGCTGCTGGGTGTTGGTTTGTTTGCCTAGAGAGAGAGAGAGAGAGAGAGAGAGAGAGAGAGAGAGAGAGAGAGAGAACATGTGAGTGGGAGAAGCTGGAAGGTCCCCAGTTGTAGCCCTAGGTGGCTTCTGGGTGTTGTTTTGTTGGCCAATATAGGAAAGCATCGGAATGGACCAGTTACAGGTTAAAATGTTTCATTTCCTAAAATTATTCTTTGGACTATGCCAAAACTTTTTCTTTTTCTTTTTTTTTTCTTTCTGAGATCAGAACACTTTTCTTAAACAAAAGCAAACGTAGCACCCCATATATAAAAGAGGAGGTTTTGTGTGCCCGTTATAGGGTCCTGGGGCTTGGTGGGCACTGTTGAGAGCTCCTAACCCATGTCCAAGGGTGCTGAGGTTTTGCTTGATCCTGTACCTGCCCCTCTGGTGTTGAGAAGAGTACAGTTGATGTCAAATGGATAACAACCCAGAGGTGAGTAACTTTCTTCATTATTTAACAGGAAGATTTATTTCGCCCGTAGGGTTCACAGAACTTTCCCATGGCCTCATAGAGAGTAAGTGTATTTGTTTCCTGTGGCTGCTGTAACAAGTTCCTGGTGGCTTCAAACAACAAAATTTATCCTCCTGTGGTTCTTGAGGTCAGAAGTCCAAAACCAATTTCACTGGGCCAAAGTCAAGGTGTTGGCAAGGCCACACCCCCTCAGGAGGCTCTAAGGGAGAATCTGTTATTTGCCACTTTAGTCTGTGTGGTGGCCGCTAGCATCCCTTGGCTTGTGGCCGTCTCTGCCTCTGTGGTCACATTGTCACATGTCCCATGTCAAATCTCTGCCTCTCTCTTATAAGGACACTTGTGACTGCATTTAGGGCCCACCTGGGTAATCAAGGATGATCTCTTCATCTCCAGGTCGTTAATTTAATCATATTGGCAAAGTCTACTTTGCTATGCAAGGTAAGATTTACAGTCTAATTCAGGAGTTAGGACCTGATATTTGGGAGGGCGATTTTTTTTCTTTTTCTTTTTTTAAATTTAATTAATTAATTATTTAACATTTATTTTTTGAGAGAGAGAGATACACACAGTGCAAGTGGGGGAGGGGCAGATAGAGAGAGGGAGACACCGAATCTGAAGCAGACTCCAGGCTCTGAGCTGTCAGCACAGAGCCAGACGCGGGGCTCGAACTCACGAACCCTGAGATCATGACCTGAGCTGAAGTCAGATGCTTAACCAACTGAGCCACCCAGGTGCCCAGGAGAGGGCCATTTCTCATCCCACTATACAAGTGACATGTCTATAAGTGAGTCAGTGGCAGAGACATACTCAGCCAGTCACCTCGTCTCTTATCCTCATTACTCCCATCTTCCCTCTCTGCTCAGTAAAGAAGCTGTAGAAGGAATTTGGAGCCCTTTTCTGGGTGACAGGTGAGGGAGGAGGCTGTCTACCATCAGCCTTCTGTTGAGCTGGGGGCACACAGAAGGCAGAGCCATTCCCGTGGAGAAGCACAGAAGGAGGCCCAGCCAGGCAGCAGTGTCTGGAGGGGGGCTTTTGTACAGGTTCATCTGACCACAGAGGAATTTGCATGAGCTAGATCCTGTGTCAGGAGCTTCCCCTCTGATGTAATCCCTCAACAACCCTCTGAGATATTATCTGTCTACAGGCTTCACAATATCCATTCGGTCTGAGTTTCTGTTGCCCTGAGCTAAGAAGCATGCTCTGAGCACAGGGTTAGAGCACTGGACTTGAGTCTGGGAGCACAGGCTGCTTTTCTAAGTTGTTTTATGGGCAACTCATTACAGTTCTCAGAGCCTCTGTTTCCTTATCTGTAAAATGGGGCTGAGAATCCTTAACCCTGCTGGGTTGTTATGAGGTTCCAAGGAAATCATGTCTTGTACCCCCACTGCCTGGAGAGGAGGGGCTGGAGGTTAGGTTTCCATGGACTAGCAAGCTGTAGGCAGTCTTCTGGATGAATGAAGGTGAGAACAGGGGTTGCATGTGTGCCTCTTCTGGGGTTGGCACAGATCAGATAAGGGCAACTGACCCATCTTGAAGGTGCCAGCAGGCAGGGTGGTGCATCCAAGGGGATCTAGCTCTAGCTGATGGCCATTTAGATCAATTCAACAGATATTCAGTGGGTAGCTCTGACTGGGTGGTGATGGCAAGGCATGGTAGCCCCTACATCAGTGACCTCTAGGCCATGAGGAGGGATGGGTATGTAAATTATGTAAGAGAAATGTGTGGCCAGAACTGGGAGAGACAGAAACAGGTGAATGGCGGGGAGGGGGGATACTGAGAAAGAACTGATCAACTCTGACCTGGCACAGGGGCCTCAGGGAGGGCAGTGGGCTCCTAATCCTCTATGTGGCTCAGTTTCCGTGGCATCTGCAGTTTGAGCCTCACTCCCACCTTGGGGAGACAGAGTAAGGATAGTTATTAGTACCATAAATAACTTTGATTCTTTTATTTATTTATTTTCTAATTTTTTAAGTGTTTACTTATTTTTGAGAGAGAGGGAGAGACAGAGCATGAGCAGGGGAGGGGCAGAGAGAGAGGGAGATGCAGAATCCGAAGCAGGCTCCAGGCTCTGAGCTGTCAGCGCAGAGTGGGGCTTGAACTCACGAACTTCGAGATCATGGCCTGAGTCAAAATCAGACACTTAACCGACTAAGCCACCCAGGTGCCCCACTCTGTTTCTTTTAAAATTAAGAATGTAACGACCACTGTAGAACATGTTGAAGATGCAAATAAACAAAAAGAAGAAAATTAAAAAATCGCTTACAAGCCCATTGCCTGCTGACTCTCCATCGTCAATATCCTGGTGTATTTCCTTTTAGTATTTTGTTCTGCATAGATTTCATGCTACCTCCTGTCTTGTAGCCTGCCTTTTACCAAACTAGACAGTGAATAATTTTGTGTTACTAATGATTTTGGACAGTTAAATGTTAAATTGGATATATAATATTCATTCTTTAGCTAATTACTAAAAATCAGATACATTGTTTCCTTTAAAAAAAAACTATTGGGGCGCCTGGGTGGCGCAGTCGGTTAAGCGTCCGACTTCAGCCAGGTCACGATCTCGCGGTCCGGGAGTTCGAGCCCCGCGTCGGGCTCTGGGCTGATGGCTCAGAGCCTGGAGCCTGTTTCCGATTCTGTGTCTCCCTCTCTCTCTGCCCCTCCCCCGTTCATGCTCTGTCTCTCTCTGTCCCCCCCCCAAAAAAAACAAAAAAACATTGAAGAAAAAAAAATTAAAAAAAAAAAAAAAAGACCCCACAGGGGTCTTTGTTTAAAAAAAAACTATTATAAGCAGATTCTGGAATAAAATTCTTGAAATTCTTACCTCTTTGTTCACTCAGTTAATTATTTCCACAAGACAAATTCCTGGGTTTGGAGTTGCTGTGTCAGAGGGGAAGCTCATTGTAACAGCCAAATTTGCCCTCCACAAAGGTCCTTCTGATTTATATTCTCAGCAACAATGTTTCAAAGTGCTGGTATCTCCCCACATTCACCAATGCTGGCTTTTATCACCTTTTGATCTTTGCGAATTTGATAACCAAAAATGCCCCCTGGCTGGTTTAATCTATATTTCTAAGATGATTGGGATTTGGAACATTTTTTCCTGGGTTTATAGGGTGTGTGTGTGTGTGTGTGTGTGTGTGTGTGTGTGTGTGTGTATGTATTTTTCCTGGCAAAATGTCTGGTTTGTGTTTCTTTGATCTATTTGTAAGACCATCTGATATACCAGGACAGGAAATAGTGACCCTCTTTATTGATGAGGAAGCTGAGGTTCAGTGAGGGTAAGTGACTTTCCCAAGGTCACTTGGGCAACTAAGTGCTAGAAGCTGAGCCCTCCATCCTGGGCTTTAAGTCACTCTCTAGCACTGCACCCACTGCGTCCACTGATAGATGACCCTCTCCTATAGTTCTGGGAGAAAAAAAAATCAAGCCTGCCTTGTTTCAATTTAGTCTTGATTCTTAAAATAATCTATCCTGTAACATACAGTAGTGTTAGCAGAGAAAATATGTTCCGCCACTTACTGCTAAAGGAGCCGGAGTCCACAGTGGGCTGTGACCCTGTAAGAGCGTGCCCTCCATTCTGATAAATCAGGTCCTGGAAGGAGATTAGTGCTGACGGGTCTGGGGACAGTTAGCACGATTATTAACAGGACACCATGGCCGAAGACAGCTGGCTCAGCATGCACGTGAGCTCCTGGAGACCCCAAGTCAGGGCTAGACTCTGGGAGCAGACTGGACTGGGGGTTGTTCACCCACCTAGCCACACCCCCTAGGGATGGCTCTGCACTGCCCATTCACCCACCCCATTTGGCCCTGTTTGCACTGTGGCCACTTGTAGTGCCTGAGGTTAGAAAGAACTTGGTCCCAAACGTGGCTCTACCATGGGTTTACCTGTGCCCCTAAGCACCTCCCTGCTTCTCTCTGCCTCAGTTTCCCCACCTGCCCAGCCAGGATTTGGGGCATAATAATTTCCAAGAGCCCCTCCAGATCTAGCTCCACCTGCCCTGTCCATCTGTTGCCTGGCCTTTCCCGTCTGATCACCTGAGAAGATGCAGACCCACAAACGTGCTCAGTGGGACCTTGCCATCCTCTCACCCAATTCCAGGTGACAAACTGCTTTGCACAAAAGGTGACTTTATCTTTTCCTCCAGAGCTTACTTTCTCTTTTGAGCTGTCTTTAAGCTGCATGGCTAGTCTCTATGAATTACAAGCAGTCTCATTAATCTGGGGTCTCTCTCCCCACTCTTCATCCATTAGATGGTGTCGAAATTTGGGGTGGGGCTCACTTAGTGCCTTGACATAAGAGAGTTGGTGGCTGGCTGTGTGCTGAGAGACACCCATGCCAACTGTCAGCCCTTGAGACACATGGTCCTACAGGCATCAGTGCTGATACCCACAGGCTGTGGTTATCCCTCCCTCCCAGGGCAGACCTCTCCGGAAGTGGGGTGGCCTCAGCTACACTACAGGCCGCTGGGGCATGGGAAAATCCAGCCGCCCTCTCATGAGGCAGGAAGCTCCCCAGTCTTCCCGAGGCCCTCTCAGCTCAGGCACACCACACAGCCATCTCTGCTCCATGCCCGCACTCCTATGTAGGCGCTCTACCAGGCTTCCCTGGACTCCCTCTCGGAAGAGGCCCAGGCCCTCCTCGCTTTCAGATCTCTGCAAATCCATCTGAGATTTCTGTTATGCCTTAACCCCCCCGGGTTTGGCTGGGTTCCTGGCCCTTCTCAAGGACCCACCCCTCCAGCATCTGACCTCTGATCCTCTTCTCTCCTCCAGCCCTGGGAGTTTTTAATATTCGTTGGGGTGGAAAAAAATGACTGGCCAATGAGGCATCATTCTCAATCCTTTTGCCTTATACTTTTTCCCTTGTTCTTCGTAATTGCTCTCTGATTCTGCCGAAACAACCTTCTTGTCTGTGGTGCAGTGTGGGCGAGGCAAGAGCAGAAGTCATAAGGAAATATGGAAGCAGACGCCCCGATGCAAGGCCCGGATGTTATCTGGCCACACTGAGACAGAGCACTGAGAGGTTGTGGAGAGTTAGCGGCAGATCTGTGGTTGACCTTGGTTTACCCACTCTGCCTTGCTCAGAGCCACGCTCACATGCTAGAAATCCAGCTTTGCTTCAGATGAAAACCATCCTTGTACATGGGCTTCCTAGTCCTCTTGCTTTTGCTGCAAGGCCAAGCCCCAGGCAGTCAGAGAGCTCCCCATAGTCCCGGCAGCTGCCCAGATCATGTGTCCCAAGAGGGTGACTCGGCACCATCCTGGCCTGCTGCCCCTTCTCAGAGCTCCTGACATGCCTCCCCTACCTGCCTCCAGCCTGCATCAAAGCATGGAGGCGAGTGTGCAGGTTGGGCTGCAGTAGGCCGGTCTCCTCTCCCGGCTTTGATCAGTTAGCATCTCCCGATTCAGCTCTGGGCCTCATACTTTATTATTGCGGTTTTTACCCTTTATTGCTTACTTCTATTACTATACAAGCAATGCACATGTTATAACATAGGAAAATACAGATAAGCCAAAAGAAGAAAATAAAAACCACGCACAATATTGATATCAAGGGAAAACCCTTTGAACATCTTGGGGCCTGTCCTTATTTCTGCGTGCTTCTTTTTCATTCTGACAGAAAAAGGATCAGACTGTATACATTCTTTTTTATTTAATATAATCTTTAGGTCTTCATATTCTACCAAATATACTTCTGTGATATCATTTCCAACAGCAACATCGTATTCCAGTAAGCTCTGAAACGTAGCCAGCCATCCCATTTACTGGGCATTTCGGTATTTCTAATTTTTTTATATTATTAAACTGAACAATATGAAATTTCTGACATTTGGTTGCCCTTGACCTAAGAATGGCAATTTCAGTTGGTTTGACATAATGTAAATAATACTATGATGAACATCCTTAAGACTAATCTTTGTATGTTTTTCAATGACTCGCTTGTATTCCTAGACATTTCTAGAAATGCATTTGCTGAACCAAAAAGGATGCATACTTTTAGGCAGACCTACCCTTTTGTACACTGACCTCCAGGTATGTGTCCAAAGCAGACAAGAGAACCAAGGGATGAGGGTGAGGAACAGTTTTAGGAGAGGACTGTTGGGTGTCCTGGAAAGAGGCTTGGGCTTGGTTTCAGATGATGGACAGAAGTCCCAGCTGCTTCCTGCACGAGGCTGTGACCCTGGACCAGTTAGAGACTCACTCTGGAGAGCAATCAGCAGGGTTTTCATAATGGGACAACTGGTGTTTGTGTCAACAATATGGGTGGTTTGCCTAAGGTTTGGGCATTCCGAACTCTGTTGGACTTCCGTCATCCTTTGAAACTCTTTGCCTGAGCTTAGGACTCTCTGAGCCTTGAGATCAGAAATCCCCTTTTCCTGGGAAAGGTGATATAGAGATGAGGGCTTTTTAAAGGACTCACAATCGCCTCCATGGTTTTGAATGTTTAAAAATGCAGCTTGGCCTTGAGGGTGGACCCAGGCCTGGCTGTGGAGGGAGGTTCTGATGGATTCTGAGGCGGCAGGCCTCCTGAACCATTGAAGCGTGCAGGCTGAATTTTAAAAATAATTGTCCTTTTTAATGATGTAAAACATGTCATCTAGATTAAAAAATAAACACACTTTATTACTTTCCCAGTCCTTTCTTCCTCCCTCCCAGGGCCAGATGGGGATTGCTTGAATATTTCTGGCGTATTTCACATATTTAATAACGCCCTTGGAGGTTCTTCCAGATCTGATGAAATGTGGGATTGAACTCTGCCCATAGACGCTGTTCACAGAAAAGAACGCTGGTGGTAGGGGTGTGTGTGTGTGTGTGTGTGTGTGTGTGTGTGTGTGTGTGTGTTGGGGGTGGGGACCCATCCTATTTTGGAAGCAGCTGGGTCTACAAGTCAACAATTTTGAGCAACAAAGCAAATTGTTTCACTCCCCCCCCCCCCTTGTGCCTTTTGAGGGGGTGGGGTGGGGAGACAGGAAAAAAGAAATCACTGCAGCTAAGCAGACTAGAGCAGCTTCTGGAGAGAGTCAGGCCTTCCCTGACAGCTTTCTGCTAGCTCTCTTGAGCTGCAGCGAATCCAAGAAAATAATTAAAGCTTTAATTTATTTATACATCTTCTCTATAGATATTATAGATCCAACAATTGCCGCCTCCTAATTTATGCGCGCGGAGCCCCCCCCCCCCCCCCCCCCCCACCTCCCGGAGCCCGCGGCGGCCGAGCGCGCGCGGGGCCGCCCGCAGCAGCAGCAGCGGCGGCGGCGGCGGCAGCGGCGGCGGCGGCGGCAGCGGCGGCGGCGGCGGGCCGAGGCCCCTTCCGAGCGGCCCGGCGCCGTCAGCCCCGCGGCGACGGCCGAACAATGGCCTGCGGTGGCGAGCCCGCCCGGGCCGCCTCGGAGCGGGCGCACCTGGGTGATGGGCACCTCCCGAGACTCCCCGGGCCTGCGGGCCTGACAGGCGCGAGGCGGCTCCTTAATAGACTGCGGGAGTGTTCTCCGGGAGAAGTCTGCGGCGGTCCCCGAGGAGAGATCATCAGGCAGAGTGGTCCCCGGAGCAGGATTTATTAGCAGACAGGATGGGGAAGTTGATTAGCCTCCGCGGCTGAACGGACATCCTGTCAGACAGGCCTCTTAATCCAATCACTTACCTGTCGAGGGGGAGCCTCCCGCCTGCCGCCTGCCGCCCGCGGGGCCCCTGCTAACCTGCCCGCCGCAGAGCGGGAGCTGCGGGCCTCGGGCGTGGGCCCACCGAGGCGACAAACGCGCGAGGCTCGCCCGCCGTCTCGCCCTTGCCGGACCTGCTCTCTCAGTCACTGGGTCTTGCTGTCGAGGCAACCTCAAGGTGCGCGCCCTGGCGGTGACCCTCTCCTGCACGGAAACCTTACCTTCGGTGGCTCCCTATTCCCCACTCAGGAAAATACCTGCTCCTGGGTCTTGCCTCACCTGACCCTGAACCCCCTTTCCAGCGTCATCCCCCACGGCTCCCTCTCCCTGGGGCCTCTGCTCTGTGCAAACCCAGCTACCCTCCTCCTTTTTCTGAATCCTGTTGCTTCCCTTGCTCCAGTCATGGGATTTGGCTAGAATGCCCTCCCTCTTCCCCGCCTCCCCACCCCCCCCAAGTCCAACTTGTCCTTGGAGATCTGACTCACAAGCCTCATCTCCCCTAATTACAGCTCTCCTTCCTCCGTGCCCAGGTAATCTCTCCCTCCTGTAAAACTTTGTGCCAGGGTAAGCACTCTAGCCCCCCAGTCCTGCCTCCACCAACTTCCTAGCTCTGTGACCTTGGCCAAGTGACCTCACCTGTGCTTCTCCCTTCTGTAAAAGAGCATGATAGCAATAAGTTCCCCATAGGTTTGTCGTGAGGACAGAGGTTTGTGAGAGGACGTGTGTAGAAAGTTGCGTGTAATGCGTGGTGCATAGCAGAGCTCAGTGCTCAGCATGTGTCTTAGTCTGCGTCGGGTAGTGCTGGACCTATTACCTCCTTCACTGCTCCAAGTTCCATTATGATGGGGGCCAGACCTTCACCATCTCTCGCCCTCCCTTGTCTCTACCTGCCCCCAAGACCAAGGACAGTGCTTTACAGATAACACTGCTAAATGTTTGTTGAGTGAAGGAAGGAACCACTGCCACACTGCAGACAAAATATTGTGAATCATTTCAATGAGTGACCCCAGGAGGCCCCATCCTGGTTGATCTGACCACAGCAGAAGCAGAAAATTGAGGGACAGGGCCCCCATCTGCTTTTGTGTGGTGGGCATTGAGATGTGTGTGAGTTCTTGTCAAGAGTTTAGGAATTCAGACCCTATTGATCCACTGCATCTTCAAAGCCATCAATCATCATTAAGAAACAGGACCTGAGCCCCTGGATGGGGTGGCTGATACTGGGTAATTTAGAGGATTTTACACACAACACACACACTTGGCTAAAAGAAGTCAGCTAAGACAAGCACTGAACAGTTAGCAGACAGGCAGGGGAAAACCTGGGGAACTTGTAGAGACCAAGGGTAACCGACCAGGAAATACATCAAATTCCACTTCCTAGTGGAATCGCAGATTTTTGTGGTTGGTTGTAACTGTCTAATGAGCATTTCACTTTGGTAAAAGTGGATGCTGAGGTCTCACCCTAGTCCTGCCACCTCCTACTGATGGCTGCCTTTCACAATTCGTCAGTTTTGCCTGGGTCAGTGTCAAGGTCACTTGTCTGTGGTTTGGGCCATCTTCCTTATTTCCTTAAAAAAAAAAACAAAACAGAATAGCATTTTCCTGGCCTGATGACTGCATCAGGCAACGTTCCCATGCCTTGATGTTTTTCAGATTTCTAAACATGCCCTGTGATCTTGATGTGACAGAACACACCCCTGGAATTCAGAGCACCTTGGGCCTGGTCAGGCCCTGCTACTGACCAGTCGTGTGATCTTGGTGGGGAGGCAATCAATCTCACTGAATTTCAGTTTTTTTGTATCCATCAAATAGTGTAATATTTGGCTTACCTTTATAGGAGGAGAAATTGAAGTTTACAGTGAAGTAATTGATAGGAACGTGATTTGAAGAACACAGTACTATACAAAATTAAAGCAGAATTGCTGTCATGAAATCATTCCTAAAATATTGATTGCCCTCAATGCTAGGTGCTGGGAAAGTAGAGGTGGTCAAGCCTCAGCCTGTCCTCAGTGGGTTCGCCAGTAATGAGTTAGGAAAGGGCAATGAAACACCCCCTTCCCGGTCCCTGGGGCTGGCAAGGCTTCACAGAGGGAAGGGATTAGAATAGTTGAGGAAGAGGATCACAGGCAGAAGGACAGGAAGTTGTGGGTGGGAAAGTGGGAAGATGAAGTGGGAAAAGCAGATGGAAGCCAGATATGCAGGGCCTCGTAGCCTATGAACGAAGCTCACATCAGGGAAATGACAGAGTCAGGCGCGTTCTGGAGTTCTGGGAAGATGGCAGCCTGTGTGGAGCATGGGCTGTGTGGAGCCTGAGATGGAACATGGGCTGGAGAGGAGACAGGAGACGTGAGGCAGGGAGGGTGCTAGTGCAATGTCCAGGGGAGAGATGGTGAGGCCTGAGAACCTAGGAAGTCTGGGGCCTACATGCTGACCCTATGGCCTGGGCAGAGGGTAAGAGGGAGCAGAGGCAGGGGTGAGGGTGGGTGAGGTGATTAGGGAATCCTATGGAGTAGAGCTGAGGAAACTCTCCTGCATTATAAACTGAGGCTGGGAAGAGGGAAGGGGAACACTCATCCCAGCCCCTCCCACCCTGAGTCTCCCTCTGCCCAGCCTGTGGGCACTTCCTTGTGACTCTAGAACCCTTCTGGATAGGCAGGAGTGGGTAAGATGTGACGCCAGTGAGACTAATGTTGCTCAGGAAAAAAATCCTGTTGTTGAGGGAAACACTTCAAGTTTCCAAGATGATTATGGCTTTAAATCAGAGCCATGTGCACAATGTAGATTGGGTGTTGTGAGGCACAGGTCCCAGTTTCTCTGCCTCTTAGGAGTTGACTTCTCCATATAAGGCAAGGGGCTGTGGCCCAGCTCTGAGGAGAATAAACCATGATTTTCCTGAGTCACTGAACCATCATTTGAAACCAGGGGTCTGGCTCCTGAATATTCTGAGGTCCGGAAGTTGTCCAGTGTGAACTTGGGACTGTGGGGGCTCCTTGGTTCCCTGTGCAGAGCCCCCTGCTGCTCCTCTGTGCCCCTCCCCCGTTCCTCCCAGGGGCTCTGGGCAAGAGCAGCAGGCAGACCCCTGTGCCTGCTCACAGCCTGAGTGAGGGTGGAAGACGAGCCAGTGTTCTGAACGGGAGGAGTGGGGAGAATGATCACCACTCTGGTCTCTCCAGAGTGTGATGTTGGCTGGCTGTGCTCAGGAGCCCTGGCTGTGGGAAGAGGAGGGAAACCACTGGTTGGGGTTTCAGGGGAAGGGTCAATATTTTAGTAACTTCCGTATCCTCAGCACAGACTAGGTACTCAGCAAATGTGTTGTTGGATCAAAGACTCGCTGAGGAGGGGTAGTGCAGGTAGCAGAGCAGGAGAAGGGCACTCCAGACTGAAGAAGCCGCATGAGGCCTGGAGGTAGTCATGGTGGGAGATGGGGCTGAAGTGTGAGGGTCAGAGAGCTCAGGGGTGGAGGCACATAGGAACCACCCTGTTCAAATTCTCTCCTCATTTTGAACCCATTCTTGGGCAGCCTTCCAGGAGATATTCTGGCTGCCCTTGAATGCCTCTGGAGGCAGGGGGCTTATTCTTCCCTTGACATTTCTTTGTATCTTAGAGCATCTCTGACTATGAAAAAATGAATTCTTTTTAACACTAAGTGGGCACTGATTCTTTTAGGGGCCCCTACTGTTCCTTAAACTGCCTGCTTCTTTGGTGCCACATTGCCAAGGGCCTTGAGTGCCAGGCCGGTGTGTGTGTGTGGGGGGGTGTTGATCTTTATTTTGCATACAGAAGGAGTCCTGGAGGCCTCTGAGCAGGAGGACTGTGAACAGGCTGAGCTTTACACAGGAAGACAACCTTCCTGGCCAGGCTGGGGCTGGAGCCCTAGTAATAAGGCAACCGATGTCTGTCTCTCTGTACCTATTCATACCCATGGCATTAATTAACAGACTTGAGGGCAGATAACCAGTGATAACCATTTCTCTTGCACAGGTGCAAGGCCAGTGGCCATGGATGGGTATGGATTGAGAGGAAGCACATGTAAAAGTTAGTATGTTAGGTTTGTCCCAAATCTGGGCATCACGGAAGTCAGTGCCCCCCCAAACCCCACTGGGCCCCTGACATCTGTCCTTCTGCAGAATCAGAGATGGCAGGCAGGTGTAGGAACCTGGGATCTTGCAGTGAAGGGCATCTCCAGTTCTCCTCTGGACCTGATAGAGACAGGGGGCTGGAGGGCTGTAGCAGATGGCCATGGTGAGGATTGGCACTTGGTGGGAGAGGCGGTCAGCCCTCCACCCTGAGATCAGGGCTTCCCCCACCCCAGGATCCCTTCTGACCTTTGTGTTCTCCAAAAAAAAAGTCAAGGTGATGACAAGACACATCTATCGCATCTCAGCCATCATTGCAGTTGAAAGATGGGCCCGGAGCAGGTGGACTGCTTCAATTATGATGGATGAGGACGGTGACAGCTCTCGGGAGAGCCACGGGAACCTGGCAAGTGTTCACTCAGCTATGACTCCTCTGGTAGCAATTTGACAAGATCAGAGCACTTTACAGAAGTGGCAAGTTTGGGGACCTCGGGGTTTGCTTGGCCCGGGGACTCTGTCTGCGGAAGCCCTCAGCCAGCAACGCAGGGCAGGCTGCCCTCCAAGGAGGACCAACCCTGGGGAGGCAGGAGCAGCTGGTGGGAGGGGCTCTGCCTCATGAGGCCTCAGGGCCCCGGGCCTGGGCCTGGAATTTGCCTGCTTCAATCCCTTCCACCTGCTGACCGCAAGACCCCAGCATAGTTACAGCCACAACCTCCCAGACCAACTGGGCATCTTTGAGCCAGGCCGTCTGCTGGGTCCTGGGGGACAACGGTGGACAGTGAGATTCACACCCTGCTTCATGGCACTTTCTGTGTAGACTTTAAGTGAGGGGAGGGTCTGGGGCCAGACAGCCCCATCTGTTATTAACTGTGAAGCTCCTCTTTGAGCTTCAGTTGAATCACCTCTTTTTGGGTATGGTGGCTGGGGCTTCAGTGAGGTAACTTTCAAAAAACGTCCAGCTTGTCACAGGTGTTCAGCCAGTGCTGGTTTTCCTCCCTCACTGACACCATTGTCCTCTGGTGCATTTCTTTATTCATTCAGCAAACTGGCCAGAGCACTTCTGTGTGCCGGGCATTGGGCCTGGCCCCAGAGAATTCGCTGTGGTCCTATAGATGAAGGGCTCACATCTTGATCTGCTCAGGGAATGAGGATGCGGTTGGATTGGGCAGTCCCTTGGCCTCACCACCCCTTGGTGGTTGCTGGGTGGAGGTGCCCACCTTGCAGACTGATGGCCAGCACAGCCCTGGCTGCAGTGCTCCTGGACGCCTATGCCTTCCAGGTACCAATAGGCTCCTCTGCATCTGTTCTGCTCGGAAGTCAGGATCTGAGAGTTCCTCACACTGGAGGGTCATCTCCCTAGAGTTGGGGGGACCCCTGGTGTGGGCATTTCACCTTAGAGGTGGTTCTGTTCCTCCAATTCTTATTAAGTAACTTCTGTCTGCCCTGGGGGTAGGGGTAGGGACTGGGGAGGACTAGATAAGACTCGGGTCCTGCCCTCCGGGGGCTCTCAGGCTGCAGAATGGGAGTGCAGCATCAGGCACTGAAGACCATGCATGAGCTGGTAAGGTGGTCCAGTAAGGCATGGGCGAACTCTGAGGGGGGTGTTGTCCGTTCTGGCAGGGAGTCAGGGAAGGCTCAGAGAAGGGGCATTTTCTCTGGACTCAGAGGGATACGCTTAGAAGGAGCTGAGGAAGCTCTGCACTCAGGCAGGCAAAGCCTCCTGGGCAATTCTGCTCCCCTAAGCCTCAGTGTCTCCATCTGCACAGTGACAGGGCTGCCTCCAGGGGTTTGAAGGCCCTCCTGGCATAGACATTGGTGGGTTCATCCCATCACTTTCCCCTCAGAATATATTCCCAAGGGAGCTGGCCTATATCCTCCTCAGTAATTTGGGAGTGACTTTACTTGGGACTTCCCTCTGCACCCCAGACATACCTACCCCCCACCCTGGATATATGCTGTAGTCCTTTTCGCTTGCTTTGGAAGATTCTTGGTG
The DNA here is from genome assembly GCF_018350175.1 of Felis catus. Classification (NCBI taxonomy): domain Eukaryota; kingdom Metazoa; phylum Chordata; class Mammalia; order Carnivora; family Felidae; genus Felis; species Felis catus. The sequence goes on from NC_058380.1 coordinate 58,297,126, forward strand.
TAGGTATGCCCACAGAGATATTGAATTACTACTTTTATGTGTTTTAACAAATGCTTGTCATTTTGACTGGACAAGAGGAGATTTAATGATGATGACAAGAATTTTTAAATCGCTCACTAGCTGTGTGTCTTTGGGAAAGTCACACCCCCTCTGGGCCTTAATATGCCCCTCAGTAAAACAGGGGTGTCAGTCCTGCCCGGCCCCATCCTGGGATTGGGTAAAGTGCCATCTCCAGGAAACAGAAGAGGAGACCTGGGGAGGGAAGGGTGGTGGGGACAGATGGAATGAGGGGCCAGCGTGCCAAAGGGGCTCTGGCCTGCTCTTTTAGCTTCTTGTTGGCTGTAGGTGGCTGTGACAATCTGAGATTCCGTGTAAGTGGTGGGAGGGGTGGCTTGCAATGTTTGCCTCCCTGGCCCCTGTGACCAGATAAGGACAGGGCTGCTTTCTCTCTCAGGCCACTCAGACTACTGCTCATCGGAGACCAGACCTTCATCAAGCTCGGAGGAGCCCACGGAATCAAGCCCACAAACTTACTTGGGCTCTTACCTCCTTCTCCTCTTGTTGCCTGATCTTTACCCTAACAGAGCAGAACTTTGTTCCTTCCGGGCCAGTGGAACAGACCCAATTCAGATGCCACAGACTAGGTCTGCAGGCTGAGAGGATCTGGTCACACTCCCCCCGTGCCCACCCCCTCCCCACCATGTCTCCGTCTACTAGCCAAAACTCTTCAAGTCCTTCTGAGACCGAGTCTCTTTCAACTTGCCAGGTTCACGTTTCGTGTTTCAAAGAACACAGGCTTAGGGATTCAGCTGACCTGGGTCTGATACCTGCCTCTGCCCCTTGCTAGCTGGGTGACATCGGGCAATCATTTGATCTTTCTGGGTCTGTTTCCTCACCTGAAAAGTGAATAGGGCCTATGTCAGTGGGTGGTTGTGAGGAATAACAAGAGAACATATGTGGTGTTTGAAGAACCTTTATGGTGTTTATACTCAGTCAAGTATCCCCCTTCCCCAAGAAGTGCTCCCTGCCGGTCCCAGGGCTACACCTCTGTGACTGAGCATATGACCAAGTGGAGCTAATCACAGTCCATCCTTGGGATTTTATACTCTAGCTGGGGAAACCAGTCCTCTTTCCTCTCTGTTGTAAAGATATAAGATGTAATCTTTAAGATGCCTGCAGATGTGGCTCTGGCCTTGGGGACAGGGACTCATCAGAAAAAAACAAGCTGAGGAGGAGCAGAGAAGTGGGGAGAGAGAGAGAGAGCCCTGTTTGCACTTGAATCCCTGGCCCAAATAATCTGTCCGTCCAGCATCAACCCTTCTGTCCTGCAGTTGCACCACTTGAGTGAATGCCTATAACAATTCCTTTTTGGATTAAGCTGCTTGGAGCTGGTTTTCTGTCATTAGCAACCAAAGGATCCCAATTCATATAAATATACAACAGCTCAGTAAGTGGAAGCTCTCAGAATTAACTGAAGTCAGGCCCTGTGTGGCTTGACGTTGGTGCTGAATTTCCATCCTCGTTGACCTCTGGCCACCTTGTCAAGAGGACTTGTGTATCCTCCCTGCCGCCCAGCCCAGACTCTAGAGCTGCCTCCGCAAAGCACGAAGCTGGCAGCAGCGCAGGACCATGTAAAACAGCACCATGGACAGTGGCAGCCCAGAATGCAGGCGCCTGCCACAGGACACAGACACAATCAAGCGGCCGACATCCTTCCCCATGTCGCCGCCTGATAATGAACAAGTAATTTATGTCCAAGAGTCAGTGGAGCCTGTCGCAGGCCAGGGCTGAAATGTTACTACGAGGGATTCCTATGAAGGTCATTGCCCTGCTCTTGTTGCTGTTAAGGGTTGTCTGTAAATGGCGTCCCCTTGGAGGTGTCCCCTTGTTCTCCTGGCTTCTTTGGGGGGAGAAGGGTGCACCTGTGAGGAGCTGGGCTGGGAAAAGCATTGGGCTTCTTTTGAGCCGCGCCCTTGCAGTGGCCCTGGGAGCCTTGCAAAGTTTGACTTTAAGTGGCCCACGGATGAGAAAGGGAGATCCAGGGCAGAATGGTGTGTGAATGGCTGTGTGGGACCTGGGAATGGGATCTGTGAATGGGGAGGGCAGGAATTGGGCATCTCTCTTTGAGGACAAAAAATGGCTCCTAAGACCTACCGTGTGAATTAATTTGAATCAAATGTTAGATATGATGGGAATAGTGTTCTGGGGACAAGGTAACAGAGTATCTCTTTAAGAGCATGAAAAAAGGAGGGGTGCCTGGGTAGCCCAGTCAGTTAAGTGTCCAGCTTCGGCTCAGTTTGATCCCCACATCTGCTTGGGATCCTATTTCTCTCCTTCTCTCTCTCTCTGCTCCTGCCCTGCTTGTACTGTCTCTCTTTCTCAAAATAAATACTAAAATAAACTTAAAAAAAAGCATGAAGAGAGGAAAAGGGATAAAGGAGAAAAGATAAAGCTGGGCTAGTGAGTAGGTGAATCACTCAACCCCTTCTTATGGGCCTTAGCTACCCTGCCTGTTCCTGGACTAGAGAGTCTTCCCCATCTGGAATGAAGGCAGAGCATGTTTTAACAGTCCCATTTCATGGATGACAAAACTGAGGCTCAGAAGTTAAGTCATGTAGCTTTTATGTTGCAGAGCTAGGCCTTTAGCCTTTGAATAAGCCAGTGCTCCATTCATTGCCCAGCCCTGTCTGCTATTCACAGAAATTGTGGGACAAGCAGTCGCATAGGGTCCTCCCCAGCAGAGGCTCAGAGGCCCCCTGTCTTTCCATCATTTCAGAGCAAAGGCCCCTCTGGAAGCTGAATGGCTGACTTCTGTTATAAGAGGGGAAGGCACCCCTTGAGAAAGGCCCTTGTCTCCTCAAGGAGGTTTGGTTGCTTGTGTGTGCAATGCCTCAGCTCAGCTGGGCCAGCTTCCATGGAGGGTCTGCAAATGAGATCAGTCTCTGGTTCTGCACCACGGGGTCCCCTGTCAGAGGCCTCCTTTCAGCTCCATCCCCCCTTTCCACATTGGATACTGCGGTTTCTGACCTGAGACATGATCAGTGCACCCTGAGCTGAGTGCTGTTTTCTTTTCCTCCCAGGTGAGGACGATGTTTAAATTTACTTGAAGGTCCTATGAAGGGGATGAAAAATAAATAACAGAGTGGGAACTTACCTACTAGAAAGAGAACATGCTAACTCAAGCCCAATGAGCCCTACTTGCTGCTCACCTCACCGCCATGTGGCCTGCGCTTCTAGAAAATCTCCCTAAACCCGGCTTTTCCTGGATGTCTTCTTGACAGAACTCTGGGAGGCAGGTAAGACCTGGATTATCAAGACTGCTTCACAGATAAGGAGATGGGGCTCAGAGAGAGAGAGAGAGTGGAGGGGACCGGAAGCTGGGCTGTGGGCCCTCACACAGGGCCTTTTCTTTTGCATCTCTGCCCACCCCAGCCCCAAGAGCAGGTGCAGAAGGGGCTGCCCAGATGCACAGGGCTCTGAGGCACCCAGTCAGATGCTCCCTGAGCAGGGCTGGGGGAGGCAAAATGTCTCTATAATGAGCACTTTCATCTGCAAGGGCATCCCCATCACAAACTATTGGTTTTTATTTTTAATGGAGAGATTTGTAAAAGGGGTGCATATTTATTTTGAAATATTGGGAAAGTAAAGATGGAAGGGGTCTGATCTCACCCTTACCTCTCCTGTCTGGCTGACAGTCCTTTCCTTGCCTATATCTCACGACCATGCCCTTCTCTGTTGCTTGCTAACCACTTGCACCTCCCGAGTCAGATAGACTGAGGCCAGTGTTCAGCCCCTCCACATTCTAGCTGTGTGACCTGGGGAAAGTTACCTAACTTCTCTGAGTCTCCATACCTTCAGCTATAAAAGGGGGATAATAATTAAGGTAACTGTTGAGGTCATCCAGACTGGGACACTAGGTCAGGACAACAGGCATAAAGCAAGATTGTTCCAGCAAACCAGGGTATGCGGATGCTTAGTGCTAAGAGGAGTTACCTATTCAGGGGTTGTTAAAAGGATGAAATGATAAAATGCACAGATTAATGAGCATAAAGCTGAGAGTTCAAGTTCTCAGTATAAGACAGCTTTCCTGTTATTATTTTGCATTCTTTCCATGCCAGGACATGTGGTGACCTTCTTTTTTTTATTGGTTATTATTATTGGCATTTCATTTTTATTTATTATTGGTATTTTTAATAATTTATTGTCATGTTAGCTAAAATATAGTGTATACAGTGTAGTCTTGGCTTCAGGAATAGATTCCCACGATACATTACTTACATGCAACACCCAATGCTCATCCCAACAAGTGGCTTCCTCAATGCCCATCTCCTATCTTCCCCTCTCTCTGCTCCCATCAACCTTCAGTTTGTTCTCTGTATTTAAGAGTCTCTTATGGTTTGCCTCCCTCTCTTTTTGTAACTTATTTTTCCTTCCCTTTCCCTATGGCCTTCTGTTAAGTTTCTCAAATCCCGCATATGAGTGAAAACATATGATATCTGTCTTTTTCTGACTGGCTTATTTCACTTAGCATAATACTCTCCAGTTCCATTCATGTTGTTGCAAATGGCAAGATTTCATTCTTTTTCATTGCCAAGTAGCATTCCATTGTGTATATGTGTATATATACATATATGTGTGTGTGTGTGTGTGTGTGTGTGTGTGTGTGTGTGTATGTATATACACACTACATCTTCTTTATCCATTCATCAGTTGATGGACATTTGGGCTCTTTTCATAATTTGGCTGTTGTTGATAGCTCTGCTATAAACATTGGGGTGCATGTGCCCCTGTGAATCAGCACTCCTGTGTCCTTCCTAGTAGTGCTGTTGCTGGGTCATAGGGTAATCCTATTTTTAATTTTTTGAGGAGCCTCCACGCCATTTTTTCAGAGTGGCTGCACCAATTTTCCTTCCCAGCAATAGTGCAAGACAGTTCCCCTTTCTCCACATCCTCTCCAACATCTGTCGTTTCCTGAGTTGTTCATTTCAGCCACTCTGACTGGTGTGGCATGGTATCTCAGTGTGATTTGTGTTGAGCATCTTTTCATGTGTCTGTTAGCCATCTGGATGTCTTCTTTGGAAAATTGTCTATTCATGTCTTCTGCCCATTTCTTCACTGGATTATTTGCTTTTGGGGGTTGAGTTTGGTAAGTTCTTTATAGATTTTTGATACTAACCCTTTATCTGGTATGTCATTTGCAAATATCTTCTACCATTCTGTTGGTTGCCTTTGAATTTGGTTGATTGTTTCCTTTGCTGTACAGAAGCTTTTTATCGTGATGAGGTCCCAATAGTTCATTTTTGCTTTTATTTCCCTTGCCTTTGGAGACATGTCAAGTAAGAGATGCTGCGGCCGATGGTGACCTTCTTTTGAGGGAGAATAAAGTGTCTGAGCTGAGACTCCTCATCTTCAGCTCATGTGTAATTCCACACAGTGTTCAGTGTTGGCATTTGATTCTCCTTTAAGGCTGGGTTGGGAATGATCCTGATGGCTCTGAAGTGCCCCTGCCTGGAGACCTTGGGCTATGATGGGATGAAGTCATATGTGGTCACTGGCCAAGATCCTGGAGGGCATACATCTGAATTGGGGATGAAGGCCATGTTTGTAGGAGTATTCCTCTGTCTTCTGCTAATACTTGTCATTGCTTATGACAGGATGTAGGTTGTGAGGTGGGCAGGTGGTGGGAAAGACCGTGCTGCTCAGTTAAGCCTAGAAAATGCTTCTGGAAAGGTCACTCCTGGGAGTTGGTCTTGGGGGCTGGGATTGGATAGCCCTGATGCCATACCCTGGAGAATTCCAGGGAAGCTGCTGAGGGGTCCCGGTAATTCAGAGAAGCCACAGAAGAACAATTAGGAATCCTTCATCCCTGGGTGTTGTTAACCACAGTTACCATCTAAGGCTGGGCCTTCCAGTCTGATGCAGGTATATACGTGTGCTCTAAGGGAAGGCATTTCATAGCTCAAGGTGGATACACCCAGATGTAACTTTTTTTTTCTTGTAAGTGCCCCAGTTTCCTTGCTTGTGCTCCTGTTCTGCCTGATGCAAAAAAAAAAAAAATCAATCTAGTGATTTCTTATGGAAGTCATTAATATTTAGGGACTTCTCAGTGACTTTAGGTTTTAGAGCTTTGTCATGCTCAGGATTGTTCCCTCATCAGGATTTTCTGTCTGACCCACCCTGTGGGTTGAGACTAAGTGGTGAGAAGGCACTGTTACTCATCCTCTATCTCCTTGGTCCCTTCTGGCCTGTGTAGACATGTCCCTTTGGGCTGAAAACCCACTGAGTATGGCTGCAGCCAATTCTGAGGGTCATTCTGGCCACAAAACTCTGATTGGCTCACAGCCTTCTCTTCCAGCCAACTTCAGTGCCCACTTTGGGAGCCATGAGAATTTTCTGAATGTCTTGCTCTGTAGTCTGGGGCTGCAGGAAACTGTGGGGTTGGGGGCAGCACTGGCTGTCTCATGTCTAGGTCTACCGCATCACCCACCCTGTTCTCTAACCACTGCTTTCTCTCCAGCACTGGGTGCAGGCACACAGGATCTCTGCTCTGGGGTCTCCACGCTTGTCTGGGGGCCTCTAGCATTTTCTCCCCTCCTGTGAGATTTCATTTGAAGAGGGTGGATGTCAGGGGCCTGAGTGCCTTTTCTCTAATCTGGGTGGGCAGGTGGATCCTGCCTTGTCTATCCTACACTTGGGCCGTAGCTCCTGAACTTAAAACCTAAGAACTTGGGACTTTTATTCTTTGGTCCTATTCAGACAACTGCCCTCTGGGGTAATGATGAGAGTGGAGTGGGGCATGAACGCTCTCATGTGGGGTGGGGGCCATGGAACTAAAGGAGTACGAGGGAGACAGTGAGAACAAACTGATTAATGTCTCAAATTCATGTCTTGTCACAGGGATGTTAAAAATAGAGTAGTATTGCATATACTCTTTTATTAACTTCTTTTATACATCATGAATATTTACCAGGGTCATTATATGTTCTTTTGTAATATCATTTTAGTGACTGCACTGCATTTCATTGTGTACAAGTCTCCGAATCAAGCCATTTCCGTTTTGTTGGACGTTCAGGTTGTTTTTCACCTTTTTTAGTCTCAGAAAAAAATGCTGGGACAAGTTTCCTTGGACATAATCTTTGTGCACATCTCTGTTTCCTCAGAATACATAAGGATGTTTATTTTAACATAGCCATGGGAGGATATTCCCACCTCATCTCAACACAAGCTCCTGTGCACATCTCCTGTGCAGACACACATGCACACACACACGCACACACATGCACAGGCACACACTGCCGCACACAGTCTTGAGGTTGTGTCTGGCACAGCGCTCGGCACAGAGCGGCTGCTCCAGTGAAAGTGTTCATGGTTCTAAGGGAGCGGGAGACACGGGTCTATGGAAGGGGGGGCAGGGGAAAGGGATCGTACATATTCTGAAGAAGATGCCCGGAACTTGGCTTTGAAGGAGCAGCGGGGTAGAAAATAAACAGAGACAGAGAAATGGGTAGTTCAGGCAGAGGAAATGGTGCAGGAAAACGCCCAGAGGTAGAAAAGTGTGTGTTTAGGGAAAAGCAAGGAGTCTTGTTGTGGAAGGGCATGGGGGGTGCAGATGTCCAAAAAAGACGGCTTTGAATGTGGCAGAGGAGAACCCCCAGTTCTTGCCCGATTATGAAAACTCTCCAGCCGGGAGCGATACAGGTGCGCCGGGAGTATGGGTGAGTATAGTTGTCAGATAAAACACAGGATACTGTTAAACTTGAATTTCAGATATAAAAATGAGTCTTTTTTTTTTTGTACACATATGCTCCAAATAAGCATGGGGCACGCTTATCCTATAAAATGACTCATTATTTATCTGTAATTTGGACTTAACCGGGCATCCTGTATTTTTATTCACTAAATCTGGCAAGCCTGTGTGTAAAGAATGCAGGAAAGCCGTAGCGTCAGAGGCGTCATTACCATTTTTTGGGCCATTGCTTCATGAGCAAAGACAGATCGAAGTGTGTGAATCCCCACTGCACCTAAATGCAGATAAACATGACGAACGGTAATGGCTCCAGAGGAGCCAACGGGAGCATTTCCAGGAGCAGGTGAGCGATGGGCATGCTGGAAACGAGCATCTGGGCGCTAGAGCTCAGGCCCCACCTGCCGTTCCTGCAGTGAGAGCTTCCCAGGGAGTCTCTTCTGAAGGAGCGAGGCTCTGGTCTGGAGAAACAAGGCTGGAAGTGGCCAGTGGGTCCCAGGCTAGCCTACTTAAAGTCCATTCTGCTCATACAGGGCAGAGTTTTAGCAATATTATGAGAGGCTTGTGTGGGGGCTTGCCTGGAGCCCAACTTCTATTTGGAACCCTCTTTCTATGGTGATAGGAACTCTGTGGTCCTTGACTGGAGGGGAAGATGGAGGCATCAGAAACGTACCCCCTTCAATGCAACGCTGGCTGCAGTGGTCTCTGGACTAGGAGAGTCAGGGGAGGGAAGAAAGGGGAGGGCATGCGTATTATTCTCTCCAGCAGTCAGACCCTCAGGGGAGGAAGTATCATTTACCATACACCAACTAAGAGCTAAATTCTTCGGGTACATTATCTTAGGTAATTTTACAACACTTGTTTGTGTTAGCCCATTTTACAGAGGTGGAAACTGAGGCTCAGAGTGGTGAAAGAACCTACCTAAAGTGCAAAAACAGCAGAGCCAGGACTTGATCTATGTCTACATAGCTCCAAAATCTTGGTTCTTTTTTTCTGGGTCACACTAGCAATAACTCCCACCGTGTGCCTCAGGACTAGATGTCAAGATCCCACATTCCTGACTCTCTGAGCTGCCCATAGCTCCTGATCCAGACTGTTTCAGCATGTACTGGCCAGTCATTTATCTACCAAGACTCTTGCTCTGTGAAGCCAAAACTGGTGGCTCTTGTCATGTGCCCAGGAGGAGCTCAGTGTCGCTCCTTCTTTTCCCAAAACCCCTTTCACCTCTGACTACTTAGTCTCCGGGCTTTGTGAGCCTCAGTTTGCACCTGTTCGTGAACCTTCTGGAATTATTGGTGACCCCTAGGGGAGAGCTTCCAGGGTGAGGGATGGGGCAGGAACTGAATTGGTTCTCTCTTCCTCTTGGCTGCTCCAGATGTGTCCATAGAGAGGAGAGAGGTGAAAGCCTCACAGGCTACAGCTGTCCAGGCAAGAAGAGCTGGTCCACTTGCTTAAATGCTGATCATTCTATACTGAGCTCATCTGCCTGGACTGTTTGATATCTGATGCCTCAGTAGGCATCAGAGGTTTCACTCCTGTGAAGTACTAAGATAGTTGTCCTGATGGGGGCAAGGTTGCCAGATCAGATATAGGATACCTAGTTAAATGTGAATTTCAGATAAATAGCAAATAACTTTTTAGTATAAGTAGGTCTCAAATAATAACCATCTTCCCAGTGATCCTGAGGGCCTATGGCTGATCCAGAAAGGTGACTGGGGTTGTTGCCTTTGTCCCCAAATTGTCCCAAAAATATACTAAAAATTATTCATTACTTATTTGAAATTCACATTTAGCTGGGTGTCCTTTCTGGAAACTGTAGATAGGTGGGTGGTCCTCCTTCCTTACTAGTTCAGGGACCCAGGCTCTAACACTTTCTGGACCTGTCACCTTTAACCCGTGGCTGTCAAGGTTCGTGATGCTTATTTGCACGAGACTAATGGAAAAGGAATACGCATGGAGGATCACATGGGGTTTATATGTGAATAGACCACATGGTTCGCTGTCATGGTTCTGCTCTCATTCCATTCACCAGAACCAAGGACATGGCCATGCCCAACTTCAAGGAACTCCGGGAAATGTAGTCTAGCTCAGTGCTCAGGAGAAGTGGAAAGAGGTTTCACAAAGAGCTGGTCAGTTTCTACTATTAGAAGGGGCAAGGGGTGCTTTTAAAAGAAGGAATGCTGTCTTCTCTAGGGTCATCTTTTTCAGTCTACAGTTTATTTCAGCAAACACTCACTCCAGGAGGGAACAAACCTGTGCCTGTGTTTGTTGATGATAATTCTTCCCTCTGCTTCCCTGGCAGCAAACAAACAAACAGAACATTTATTTCCTCTGTGTTGAGAATAGTTTTCTCTAGACAAAGGCTTGGTAATGGATTATCAAGTTTTATGTTCTTAAACAAGCAGCAGGAGGGAGAGTTAAAACTTGAATCTTGGCATCCGACAGAACTGGGATGGATCCTGGTAGAGCCTGGTATCATCTACTAGCTGTGGGACCTTGGACAAGTTACTTAACCTCTAAGGGCTGCAGTTCTACTATCTGTGAAATGGGGCTAATGGCATTTATCTAGTTGGTTTCTATGAGGACACAGCATGGTCCAGCACTTGGCGTGTGACTGGAGCTCAACAAACAAGAGTGACCTCCCTGCTCCTGTCCCTTCTATGTTCCTGTACCAGGGCCTTGTCTTGATCCTGAGCTGAGCCTGTCTGGGGGACTGATTGGAGGGTCCTCCAGGAATCTGACTGCAGCACTGCGGCAAATCGATAAACTCAGCTTGGCAATAAGCCTGGAGTCATTAGCAAGGAGTAAATATCTGTCTGAGGACTTTTATCCTGGTCTAAGTCCACCATGGACTCATGTGTAGGGCCTGTGGGGAGGGAGCTGCACTGGGTAAGCATGAAAAGGACTGTTCTAATCAAACCTCTGCAAATCACTGGAACACAAGCCTCCTTGCAGCAGCAGAGTAGGGAAGAGGCAGTCCCCAGAGAGACACAGACTGGCTGCGGACTACCTACGGTTCCCAGCACATCTGTGGTGGAGAAGGCCTGGTGGAGGGTGGCTTACAGGTGGCCCCAAAACAGGGGTGGGGTGTTCTCCTATGATTTGGTGGGCGCTGAAGGAGGAGATGAAGCAGTAGCTGATAGGACTTGCTGATAAAAATACATGAGCTTTCCGGGACCAGTTAAGGAGGTACTGAAAGCAGCTAGCAATTTGGAATTATCAGGTGGAGGGAGTACAATGAATCAGTGAAACATTGGCATCAGTAATGATGTGATTCTATTTTAAACCCAGAGCTGGCATGGCTGGGCTAACCCAGGTTACTTTATTTTCGTCAAAGAATACCTCCCCCAAAATGGTACATATATACAGCGAAATAAATTATTCAACTATAAAAAAGAAGGAAATCTTGCCATTTGCAGCAGCTTGATGGACATGGAGGGCATTATGCTAAGTGAAATAAATCAGACAGGGAAAGACAAATATCATATGATCTCACTTATAGGTGGAACCTGAAAAAAAAACCCAAAATAAAAAATGATCTTGTAGATACAGAGAACAGATTGGTGGTTGACAGAAGCAGGGTTTGGGAAGTGAGAGGAATGCATGAAGAGGTCAAAAGGTACAAACTTCCAGTTATAAAATAAATACGTCACGGGGATATGATATACAGCATGGTGCCTATAGTTAACAATACCGTATTGTATATTTGAAAGTTGCTGAGAGAGTAGATCTTAAAAGTTCTCATCACAAGAAAGAAAAATTACAACCTTGTGAGATGATGGATGTTAACTAGACTCACTGTGAGCATTTCACAATCTATACAAATATCAAATCATTGTTATGTATCTGAAACTAATATAACATTATATATCAATTATATCGCAATAAAATTTTTGTAAGTAGTTTGAAGGAAAAAAAAAAAAGAATAGCTCCCTCAACCAAGTCTGATTGTTTGTTGCATGAGTGTGTCCCCCTTGACTCCCAGCCCTCAAATGGTTTGCCTTCCCCTTGGGGGTCTCTGCCCTCCAGAGATGGTTTGCCAGCTTTGATTCAGACCCAACCTCTCCATTCTTTTCCTGCTTGCACCCCACAGCCCTCCTCGTGGAAAGATTGTCTTCTGGTTTCTGAATCATTCATTTCGGTTGTGTGGCTCTTGCCTGGCAGAGCTTTTTCTGCTCTGAAAAACTCCGATTGCAAATAGTTCAATAATACATGTCCTCCTGAGTTTTAAGATTCGGGCTTATGTAATTGGAAATCTGGATGTGAAGCAAGTTAAAGTTGATGCCAGAAAGACAGTAAAATAATTAATCACATTGCTCTGTTTAATAGATTCAAGGGCACAGGGACAGCTTTTCAGCCAGGGTGAGTCCTCAGGAGTGGCCCTCACTGTCATGGTGATCTTGGCAGGCCCTGGGGAGAGGGCCCCAGAAATCAGCCTCAGGGGTCAGAGGATGGGGCCTCCTCAGGGTGTGCTCCCAAAGCACACCGCAGCCCTGCTTATAAAGGTGTCAGGCGTCTGTTACCCTCTGTTCATCCCTCCCTCTGCCAGCAGCTCCCTGTCCCTGGATTCTGGCATGGTGTGTATTTCCTTATGCACACGCAAGCCTGGTCCAGCCTGCCCAGCTGACTCTCTAGATGCAGTGCTCTGATTAGAATAATCCCTGTGTAGCTCACCAAGGACGTTTACATCCACTGCCTTGTTCTATCCTCACAACGCTCGGCGAAGCAGGCAGAGCAGTTATTCTTTCCCTCCCTACTCATCCTAAGGGAAAACGGAGGCTCTGCTGGGTTCTGGGGGAAATGGTCCATTTCACATCTATCTTCCTCAAAGTTACGCAGCTGGTTGGGAGAGCCGGGTCTTACATTCCCCTTTGGGTGACTTCTCAGCCTGTGCTCTCTTGGCTCTGCCTCACTGGCTGTCGGAGGGATCAGGAGCACGAGGGCATCCTTGAGGCGGGCGTCCACCTGAGGGAGGCTGCTCCCAGGGCAGGGGCCAGCCTCGAGCTAGAGAGCTGTCATTATTTGCACATATGTAACGTGCCAGGCGCTATTCTAAACCACATTCACACATTACTTTGTTTATTCTTCAAATCACCCTCTGACATAGCTGCTGTTATTATTTCCATTTTATAGATACAGAAATGGAGGCACAGGGAGGGTAGGACACTGGTGCAAAGTCACACAGCTAGTAAGTGGTAGTGATGGGATTTGAACGTGTGTTCTTAATCACTGTATCCTCCGGGCTCCTTGGAAGCAGATGAGCAACGTGGAGGAAGGGTTGTTCTCTCACATGACTTGGTGCTTCAGTGTCTAGCCTGGAGCCTGGCACAGAGAAGGGGTTCATGAGGTATTTATTGGAGAACTGGAAAGCCCAGCTTGGTGGGGCGCTCCTGCCTCTGGACTGGCCAGCTCCTCACCGTCTTCACTCATTTATTCTTATCACAAGTGTTTCCTGATCTGTCAGGCCCTGTCCTGGCACTGGGGACACAGTGGTGGCTGAGCCGGTCTCTGCTTCTGTGGAGGCAGGTGGGGTCCGGTGGGCCAGCTGATAATAAAGGGGTGTGGTAAGTGCAAAGATGGGAGCACCGTGGGTGCCGAAAGAGGGCCATCTGACCCAGCCCAGAGGGGGCAGCCAGGCAAGAGGACAGTGGGGAGAGGACAGTATGTCAGGTGGAGGCGACAGTATCAACAGGCCTGGGGGCAGGACACAATGTGGGGAGAGTAGAATGCACACGAGGCGAAGCTGCTGGGGGACAGAGTTCACGGCTGGGAGTGGCAGGGGATGACCTGAGATTGTCAGGGTGAGCGACGTTTTAGGAAGCTCTGGAGAGAAACGGGAGCACACGAGGTCAGCAAGGACAGAACGTGGCATGGGAATTCGGGCAGTGGCGGTGGTGGGGGGGAAGTAGGGGGAAGACTGGGGCCTGGCTTGGCTTATATTTGTCCCTCCCAACCCCTGCCCAGGCCCGGGCCAGTTTTACGGTTGTAAGTGAGCTCTGGCAAGGGGCTGAAGCCATGGATTTGAGACCCGCAACCAGCGCCTGCCTTTCAGACCCTCGTGCCCTGTGAGAGGAGCAGCTCTTTTGTCAGGGTTTTTGGAACATTTTGCCTTTGTCTGTCCCAGGTGACTTCCGAAGTGAGTGCCCTGAGGGCGGGGAGAACCCAAGGCACCCGAGATAATCTGAAACCAGACTGATGTGGGTTTCAATCTCAGTCCCACCACTTAGAAGCTATGTGACGTTGGAGAAGTAATGTCCCCTTTCTGAGCCTCGGTTTTCTTATCTGTAAAGGGGAGGTGATAATGATGCAGCTCTTATAGCACTTATGAGGCTTTTTAAAAAAAGTTTTAAAAATCTATTTATTTGCGGGGGGCAGGGGGGCAGGGAGAGAATGTGCAGGAGCAGGGGAGGAGCAGAGAGAGAGGGAGACAGAGAGAGGGAGAGGGAGGCAGACTTGATTGGGGCTTGATCTCATGAACCATGAGATCATGACCCAAGCTGAAATCAGGAGTCAGACACAGTTGTGGGCTTAAATGAGCTCTATCTGGGAAGTGTCTGGATGGTTGCAGGTCACTCCCAAGATCTTTGCCATCATGTCTTCCTGTGTGGGCCAGCACATAGTAGGTGCCCAGGAAGTAATTAAGAGGTTGCAAAGGGATGCTGTTTGCCTGGTTGAGTACCTGAGGCAGATAGGCCAGGGTGACCGGGGCTTCTGAGGTGGGATGTCTTCCAGAGCAGGGTTGTTGGGGTTGGGGGCTGGTGCTGGGGGAGGAGCAGGGTCTGATATCTCATCCCTCTGAGATGAGCAGTCTCTGATGGGGCTGGTCCCCTCTGTCCCCCCATGGTCCAGTGCCCCAGTCCTTCCCCAGCAACTGTGTGGGGAGGGAGGCAAGGCTGCGCTGCACCCCCATTCTACAGAAGGGGGAAGCAGAGACGCAAAGAGGCAATGAGACTTGCTCAAGTTTCCTCTGGAGGCAGGAAGGAGGTCTGGGTTCCTCTGTGGGGATCACAGAGGACCTTGAAGTCACCTTGTGGCAGGCTAGTGCACAGAGAGTGGATGTACAAAATGAGCACTCCTGCCACCTGTAGTGAGGGATTTGCTGCTCAGGTGAGGAGGGCCTTGCTTGAGGTGATGGTGAGCTCCCAGCTTCCCAGCATGCTGCGAATGGACTCTAGCCATCCTGGGGAGGGAGGAAGCCCAGGCCCTCGTCCTGCACAGCTGGCCTGTGTGTGCTGCGAGCTCCCAGAATAGCAGGAAGAGCATGATGACCAGCTTGCTTGGGATCTGGAAGCTGAGGATGATGCCCAACTCCCAGCTGCCTGGGCAACCTGGGGGACTGGGTAACCTTGATGACTGAGGAACAGGGCTTAATCACAGGATGGCGGAGGGTGAGGCTAGCATGTGTGTAGAGGGGCTGTATCTTCCCAAATTCCTTGAGGGGAGGAGGGTATTCAGCTAGCCTTGGTCTCCTCCTGGGTCCTGTGGGGAAACCTGGTGGGGGAGGAATGACCCAGGGATGGTCCATCCAAAGGTGCTCCCTGAGGTCTGAACTGGAACCCACCTCTGTTGAATCTGACTCATCTATCTACCCACAATTAGTTATTCCCATAATAATCGTTAACAGGCTGAGTCAAGCACTGTTTAAGTATATCACATATATAATCAACCCAGTCAATCCCTGTTTTACAGAGGGGAAAACTGAGGCACACAAGGATCAAATGGTCCAAGGTCACACAGTTCACAAGTAACAGAGTTGGGATTTGGAGCCTGTTCCTCACCCTCACAAGTTACTCCCTCCCACCCACCGCCACAGAGGGCCACATGGATCAGACAGAGCTCTTGTCCTGAAGCAGCTCATCATCTGTTTGGGGGCCAAGAGAAGAACAGGTGAAGTACTATGGGCCTTCAGAGAAGGAAACAGTACCATCGTGACAGGTGTGTGTGTGTGTGTGTGTGTGTGTGTGTGTGTGTGTGTGTAGTTATGGAGCAGGTGGCATGGGCACTTAGACACAGAAGTGGGGAGGGCATTCCGGATAAGGGAACAGCATGAGCAGAAGTATAGAGGCAATAAAATGCTGTGAATATAGGCCTGGTTAGGATATTGGGAGTGCAAAATATTGTCATGAGAAAAAAGATTGGGGGTGGTTGGTTAAAATTGTGGAGGATGCTGATTATCAGTCTGCGAATAATGGGATTTGTTCAGAGAGTACTTGGTAATGACTGCAGGGCTTTAAGCAGGAGAGTGTTGTGGTCTGAAGTGTGTTTCTGGAAGGCCAATCTGGCAGTGATGGGTGAAGATGAATTAGAAGGGCACAAGTGTCAAGATAAGAGAGAGGTGGCCTGAATGTGAGCAAGGAAGAGACTGGCCCAAGAGGGGCATGAGATTACAGTCAACAGGGCCAGAGCAGGAAGAGCTGGGGACTCTGGGTTGTCTGCTCAAGAAAACTGAGAGGTCAAAGATGCTACTGATAGAAAAGGGGAAACAAGTTTGGGGAGACTTGATGTTTCTCTGACCAGAGCCATCCACTCAAACACTACCTGTTCAGTCGGGCTCAGCTTTCTTTCCTTCCAACAGTGATTACTTTATGGGAAATCATCACAGTCACATATTTGTTTTTTGTGTTTGCCCAACTAGCCTGTAGGAGAGCCTTGTTCACAGAACTATTTCCAGTACCTAGTACAGTCTGGCACATAGTAGGTGATCACTAAATATTTTTTGAATAAATAAACGGATGAATGACATGTGTTGTGTTTGAAGGGAACTGTGGAAAAAGTATACAGCTGGACTGAAAATCAGGAAGGACATCTGAGCAAACAAGAAGCTCCCACACTTGGGGTCAGCAGCCCTAAGCCCAGAGTGTCAGAGACAGTCCAAAGAGAGAATGGACAGGAAGCAGAAGTTGAGGATTAACCTTGGGTGGAGGGCTGTGAGGAAATTCATGTGTGTGTGTGTGTGTGTGTGTGTGTGTGTGTGTGTGTGTGTGTGTGCGCGTGTGGTCACTGGGCTACCAATTTGGGACAATGGACACCTGACTGGACTGGTTCACTAGTTGTGCCCCAGTGCCTAGTACAGAGTCTGGCACCAATGTGTTCTGTGTTTGTTGACTGAATTAATGTGTGAATGTGCTCTTCAGCCCTGAGTGAATCTTCCTGTGCATTAAGAGGCTAGAGCAGGAGGCAAAGGTTAGCCTGTGAACTGGGGTCAGTAAGGTTGCCTCAGCTGCACCTGTGGTCTTTCCGGATTCTGGGCAGGAATAAGTAGGTCCCCGCTTGGAGTGCTCCCATTTGGTCCCCACCCTGGCTCCCAAGTGAGCAGAGCCTGGCCAAGAGTGCAGAGGTGGAACTTCCCAGTGGGTGGCCAATGAGGAGGTGCCCTACATTAAAGCCTGAACTGAGCCCAGAACTGAGCTGTTGGCCTGCTCCGCCCACCGAGGAAGCCCCGCCCCAGGCTCTACCCAGCAGGGTGTGGTGGCCAGACCCACCACAACTCTTCAGGGTGCTTGGTCCTTTTTCGTTTAGAGAGAGGCCTTCAAGGATTAGTTTTGAGTCTGGTTCCGTTGTTCTTTCGTTCAACAAAATGTCAAGCGCCGTTCTAGGTACCGAGGCTACTGCTTCAGACCCTTTCCTTAGGGACTTTACAGTCTATAAGAATGAAAAAGGAAGTAAACCAACTCTCAGCTTACTCTACAGTTACCCACTGTTGTAAGTGTGACAAGAAACAAAATAATGGGGGCATAATTTATATTGAAGGCAACATTGGAGCTGGCCTTGAAAGGATCTCATTCAGTAAGCAAAAGATGGTTGGACGTTGGAGAAAGGCCTGGAGCTGAAATGCGTTTGCTGCATTGAGGGCCCAGCAGCCAGGCTGCAGGGGAAAGCCCAAGAGGAGGGGAGAGGAAGGCAGGTAATGCTGGACTCTGGCCGTTTTCAGTTTAGATTTTTTCCAAAAGATACTAGGAAGGCACTGAAGATTTTTACAGGGAAGGGCCATGTGTTTTTAAAACATTCACTCTGACTTTGTGTGTAGAATGGATTGGGGAAGAGGAAGAAGATTGTTATTGGGGGGGTCTGATTTTCCCGTTCACTATAACTGGTAACTAAAGGGCGTTTGAGACAAGGCAATGTTCACAACCGTGAGCTGAAGGGCTGTGCATCGGAGGAGGCACAGATTAGCCCTAATCCTCTCCAGAAATACATGTGTTCACCAGGTGGCCTTGGGAAAGCAACTTTCAGGACTCAGATCAGCAGTGGAGGGAGGAGAGAAAGGACATGGAATGTGTCACAAGCCACACACGCCTCCCACCCAGGTGCCTCCCACAGTCAAGTGTGTTCCTTACGTGCTTTCTGAGGCCAGTTTTCCTTTCCTATTACAATACTGCCACCCAAATTTCCTCTCTAGTCCTGGTTAGTTGTGAAACAGAACTCAGGTTTCTGGGTTCCTCCATTCCTGTGCTATGGTGTTCTGGTTTCTGAGAGTCATTTGCCTACCAGAAATCTGGCTACCTGGATCCATAGCTGAAGCAGAGTCCACACAGTCCGCACAGCAAGTGAAAAATGTCCTGTGTAGCCGGCCAGCCATGGTTGGGCAGGAGGTTGCACTGAAGATCTTCTAGACTGTGGAGACCACAGGAGCGGAGACGGCCTGTTTCTACCCATCACTACATTCCCAGCACCCAGCCTGTAATGTGATAAGTGCTTAATACATATTTGTTGCATAGAATGATGCTTTACCATGTTTTTTTCAAGTCTAAGGCATCATCAACTATAAGAAATACTGTGATTTCATTTATAACTTTGCAGGAAATACAAAGAAGGGGCTGATGTTAAGTATGCACATCGGTTGTAAGAGGCATCCTGACAATAGGAATGCTAAAAGGGGAAAAGACAATACATGCATCCCAGAGCCAGGCACTTGTGTGATAACAATCATCCTTCCCTACACCGACTCTTGCGGCCAATTCAGCTGTCGAGAGCCCGTTGTTTTTCATTCCCCTGCCGGTGCTTGTTTTTATGTAGACACATCCCTAGGCCTGTGGATGTTTTGAGCCCAGTTTTCCTTTCCTCCGGGAAGTAGCCACCAGCCCCCAGTCAGCAGTTGTGCATGGATGAGCCCCCTGTGTCATCTCGCCATGACTTTGTGAAGGACCAGCCCACAACATATTTTCTTCGGAGTTTATAGGAATAATGGAAGTGACACAAAACTGCAGCCAGACTCAAATGAAAGGACAAATGTAGTTGGCCAAAATGAACAATTATAGGAAACAAAGGGAAAATAACGATTAAAGATCTTTCATTACAGCCAGCTAATTATCATGAGTTCTGGACTTAACTGTTCAGGCATAGAATTAAAAACCTTAATTATATTGTCACCTTTGTCTCTCAGCTCCCATTGCCACAAATGAATCCATTTACTGTAAGTGCCGCTGATGAGCAGAAATTGATGGCAGTCCCAGCGAGGTGGGAGAGGGGGCCCCGGCGCGGTGGTGGGGGGTGTGCACCAGGCAGCACTACCAGGCCCGCACAGCTGGGCGGCAACTGCATTCCAGGACATTATAAATTAGAAACACTTTTAATGAGACAAATACAGGTTTGATGGATTTTATGATTTCTTCTCCCCTTCAAACCGCTAACAATGCTCCTCCTCTTTCTTCTTTTCTATTAGAGCCGGCCTCTTGTTAAGTGATTGCATTAATGGTCTTTGGAGACAGTCTGAGTGTGGGAGGACAAGGGGGACTTCCCTTGCGAGGGTACTGGAAGGCTCTTCTCTCTCAAGGAAGACAATTCCCAGCTGTTGTTCCAAATGGGGGCCTTTTAAGGCCCGGAGCAATGAGTGGAAACGTGAGCTTACTTTGCGAGTGAGCGAAATTGGAAAAGAAAGATGCAGGATGGTTGGGAAGATAAAATCCTCAAAACTAGCCAGTTGCTTGGTTTGAGAAGCCGGCCGGTTCAGTGAGCGAAGCCAGGCATGGCTACAGGAGGTGGTCAGGTGGTCAATTTCTTGACTTCAGGGTGAGATGGGGTACAGCTAGGAGTTAAAACCTTAGAGTTATAATCAAGCATGGTATAGTGGTTACGGACACAAACTCGGAAGCCAAACTGCCTGGGCTTGACTCCAGGCTCTACCACATTCTGTGTGACTCTGGGCAAGTTACTTAACTTCTCTGGGCCTTGATATCCTCATCTGTAAGGTGGAGCTATTGATAGTACCTACCTCATCGGACTGTTATGAGGTTTAAAAGAGTTAATATGCATAAAGCACAGAACAGCACCTGGCGTATCGTAAGAACTACGTGTCAGATATACCAAGTGAAAAACAGCCCTGAAATTCAAGTACTGTCTTCATTTAACAGCAGTGTGATCTTGGACATGCTACTTAACCTCTCGATTTCTTCTATAAAATGGGAGGAACGGCCATACATACTTTGGAGGTTTACACCGTGGAGTCAATGAAAACACGGGAGTGTATTAGCCACTACATACTGTCACTGTGTTAGCCCCAGCTCTGGTATGAGCCTGCTTGGATTTCAGAGCTGCGGGGAGAAAAGGCAGGTACGCAGTCATGGAGAAACTTGGCGTAAAAAAAGCTGAAAGCCATCCGCTAACACACTCAGTGGCTGTGGGTGTCTGGGGCGTGCAGGGGTTTCTGCGGGGTAGACACCAGGGGCACAGCAGATCAGGTGAGGCGGCTGTCCTGACTGGAGACGAGTCGAGGTCTCTGGCTCTCCTGCGCCTGTGGAGAAGGGGTGCAGGCCTGCCCTGGCACGGGCACTCCTATCTCCCATCTTTGGAAGAGTCGGGAGCCTGTGTTGCCATGGTGACGTGGAGGCATTAATGGGATGGAACTCCTCACAGGGCTGGTGGTGGGATGGCGGCGGCAGCTCCACAGTGCGAAGATGCCCAAAACAAAAGGGGGGTACCTCGGCCGTGCAGGGTCATGGCCAAATCCAGCTTGGGGGATTTCCAGCTTTGCCGCCCAGAGAGCAGGAATGAGATTCACTGCTGAGGGGCTTTCCTCCTGTATCTGGGCACCCCCTTTGCCTCCGCCGGCCAGGATAAAAGACTAGGATAGGGGAGGTGTCAGGGGGATGCCAAACAGGCTGGGCAGGGGGATGAGGGGGGGTGTAGAGAGAGGCAGGAAACAAGGGACAAGGGAGGAAAATGCCCACTCTGGGGTGAGTGTATGGAAGAGGCCCCCTCCTGGCCACCCCCCCCCCACCGCCCATTCCTCCATTCCTCAGGTGAAGATCCCTGACAGCCAGGTCTATGGGTGACCAGAGGCTTTTAGATCCTTTATCACATGTGTTTCTCCCCAAACCCTGAAGGTAACCAAAGCAAAGTTTATTATCCCCATTTTACTGTTGAGCAAGCTGAGACCCAGACTCAGTGTGGTGATGAGCCTTTCCTGGAGCTGGGAGCAGACTGGGATCAGATCCTGTGTCTGTTTTCCTTATAACCATGAGAACTAGCAGGACTTGGGGTTTGGGGGGTAGGCTGAACCCTATGCTGCCTTCACTCCAGGCCTTTCTGTCTTTGTGGCCCCGGCTTTCTGCGCAGAAGCCCAGGACCCTTCTTCAGCCCTTGGATCAGGTCCCTACCAAGCAGGTGAAAGCCTCAGCTTGCAGTTACTCCGTTGGCAGGCCCAGCTCTGCCCCCTGAGCTGTGTCCCGCCCACTGACAGGGGTCGTCGCGCAGCAAAGCTGGGCTGGAAGGCAGAGAACTGGCTCTTACCCTTTCTCCCCCACTGAACTCCCTGTGTGCCCATGCGTCAGCTTCTTGCCTCTGAGCCTCAGCTTCCTCGTCTATAAAATGGGGCAAACGTGACTTGCCTCTCACCTCACAGGTTGGCTGTGGATGTTGAAACACTTAGGTTGTAAAGAGGCAGGAGTTGGGATGGCAGCAGGTATGGAGGGTTGGCTGCTACCACTGTGGCCCCAGAGGGTCTGGCCCTGTCCTCCTGAGGATTCTTCCCCATTGGGCTCTCCTCTTCTCTGCCCTACACTTTCCTGTTTCCCAAACTTCCAAGACTCTCATACATTTGTATCTCTTCTCAAATGGTTCTTATGTCTATAACTCCGCCTTTCCTGTCCCCAGCCTATCAATGCTGACTCCCTCTCTGGATGCTCTTCTGATTCCCCCACCTCTCCCCAGGAACTGTCTCTCGTCTGTGTCCCACTATACTGCAGAATCATCTGTCAGGACAACCGAGATACTGTATAGCCCCCATTTCCCTACTAATAGCTCCTCTCCTTGGCTAGACTAAGCTTCTGAAGGACTGGTTGCTGAAAGCCCAATGGGGGTGGTCCTCACCTTACAGATGTGAAGGTTGAGGCTCAAATTAGGCAAGTGTTTCACCCAAGTGCCCGCTGCAAGCTGGAGGCAGAGCTCACCGTCTCTGGCCCCTGGTTCAGGGCAGTACTGCTTCCCCTTATTCATGTGGGTCTCACAGTCAAAGCCAGGTAAGTTGGTAGGAGTCTACATTTAGTCGCAGATAATAGAAGTAGCTTTAGCTGTTTAAGAAGAAAGGGATTTAAGACAGGAAACTAGGTGCTTACTGTTCGTTTGGAGGGCGAGTGGAGTAGACCCTTGGCCGGGTCTGCAGAAATAACTCCCAGAACAACACTGCAGAACCGGCCTGCCAGAGGAGCCCCACCTCTGCCACAGTCAGGAGAGTGGAGGAATGTGCTGGATCCATAGCTGCAAAGCAACGGTGCCTTGACTGTGCTTCTTGACGTATGACGGCTCTTGCAGATAATGCAGCATGAGCTGAAGGGGCAGGAGCAGCAGACACGAAGCCCTGCCTCCCCCTCACCTGCCACATGCACTACTCAGGTGCCTCTGATTGGCTGGACCTAAATCACATCTGGACCCTCAGCTGCAAGGGCATCCAGTAAATGCAGCTTTGGGCCTTCTTGGCTCTATAGCACAGGAAGGCCAACTGGAAGGCACTGGAAAAGATGTTGAGCACCAAGCCTCTGCACCCAACCTGCAGCCACAAGGCTGAGCTAAGGCCAAGAGTCCAGGTCCAAATTGGACCAGGAGGCTTATGTACCTTGCAAGAACCTGCCCTTGGCCAAAGCTCCCACAGTATCCCTGTCTTAAGAAAAGAAGCACTATACTTTGAGTTCAGCATCTTGGGATCCTGAGCTCTATCAGTAACTGGCAAGGGACCTTGGACAGCTCACCCACATACATACACGTACACACCCACATGCAACTTTCAGTGGGGCGTCCGTGAAGGACTGATGGGGAACAAACTCTATAGCTTAATCTCAGGCTGAGCCCGTGTATTACAGTCATGAAGATCTTGGTCTCGGAGATCAGGCCCCTGACCATCCAGGTCACCAGTCTGTGGGCCCACCTCATTCTGCCATCATCAACCTGAAAGCCAGGGCCCAGGCATGGTGAAAAGCACAGGTGTGAATGCACATCTGGTTGGCAGCTAAGCACCCACCCTTTGTACTACACCAGAGCGACTTCAAAGCTGGGGCTGGGGCTCATGGCCCCCCTCCTTAACCGAGACAGGAACTGGTGCACAGAGAGATAGGGTGAGGAACATGCCCCAGCCTGAGGCCAGAGGCAAAATTCTCTTCTGCCACATGGTAGCCTCTAAGCCTCAGTGCTCCCATCGGTAAAATTGCTTCCTATCAGTGCCACCTCAAGGGTCATGAGAAGGATTAAGAGACACAATCCACACCCAGCAAGCAGTACAGAACCTCGCATTCAAACAGGCTCAATAAACATCTGCTACACTGTCGTCAGCTTGTGGGCTTCAAGCCACAGTCCTTACTGATGTGTCTTAACCAGTATGTCATCATTCCTGTGTCTCTCCTGGGAAGGCCACTGCAGGGCTGCCCCTGAGCCAACAAGCATGTGTTGATCATTTAGAGCCTGACAAGGAGCTGACCCCGGGGTCTGAGGAAAGGAGTGAGCAAGTGAGCAAACTGGACCACAGCTTCTCGGCCCTTGGCTACACACTGAGAAATACCGGTGCCAGCCCCACTGGCAGAGATGGGATATAATTGGTTCAGGCTGGAAGTCAGGCACCGTGTTTCATTTGTTATTTATTTTATGGCTTCCCAGTGATGGCTTCGTGCAGTGGGAGCTGAGACCCACTGGGCCAGGTGTCCTGATGTGATCTGCTGGGTTAGGACAGAATAATAATGAGCTGTGCATCTATCTTACCAGTGTCTATGCTTCGCCTCTCTGAATCCTTGCAGGATAGGAATTAAGATCCCCATTTTATGGGTGAGGAAATTGTGGCTCATGGAGTTTGGATGACCCTGATCCACGGGCCTGGAAGATCAGCGAAGAGACAGAGGGGGTAACTTTTGCGGCCTTGCTTTGTTAATATCCCCAGGAAGAATTACTAGCAATAGAGAATCCTTCTCGAGGTTCAATTCTAGCCTTTTTGCAGGAGCTGAGTTTGGGGTATCTGCCAGAGCCATGCTGCCTGTCCGGCCTTCCTTCCTCTGATCCCAGCCAGTCCTTGTCTCCTACTGTAGGGGACATGGAAGGGGCTTCGCCGTTCTGCAGGGCAGGCTTCAGCCTGTCCAGGCCCAGGTAGACAGGTCTGATGTGGGGATGACAGGACTCCTACTTGGAGCCTAGTGTGGTTCCTTGCAGGGGACCCATCTGTGTGGTGGCTTCCGGAACTCAGCCGGCCCAGAGAGAAGGTTGTCACTTGGGCCTGGCCCTCAGATTGGCCGCTAGGTCCTCCCAGTGAGGATTTCACCTCTCTCCCAAGACTGGAGCACATTCATCACCCCAAGTGTCTCAAACAGTGAAAGAGATGGGATTATAGATGGCACCGGGAGAAAAATGGAGGTTTAGCTCCCGAGTAAATGAATTTATCTATTCCCAGACCCGGGTCGGACAACGCTGGCTGGAGGAAGTCATTTATCTCTTTGAGAGATGATTTTAGAAATATAGTCATGGACGTGTCAGTGCGGTACTTTCCAACTTCAGGGTGAGATGGGAAGAGCCGAAGTGTCTTCTGCCACTGGAAGATAGCAGGAGGCCCCGCGGTGACCAACTGCTCTGCCTGACAGCGGGGTCCAGGCATCGGGTGCTAATTACCACATCCTCTTCTCAACTGGAGTCTGTGTTGTTCCCCTTCACTTCCTTTTGATTATCTCAGGGCAATTTTGAGAGAGCCAGGGACGAATGTAAGCAGAGCTGGTGCGCACATTATTACGGCCTCTCTCTGGGCTTAAATGGCTCTCTTGAAAATAGGCCTTTTTATTTATCTTCTCTTCTCCTCTCCTTAAATTGTAGCCCAGCCCTAAAGGCGTGGATTGATTGTGCATTTCCTTTGCCTTGGAATGAGCCTGTTTATCACTTCTGTGGGTCTGAAAATAGGAGAGGAGGTAGGGATGTGGGGGACATGACTCCTCCCACCACCCTCTCCTGCCTGCTCAGACCAAAGGCAGCTCTGCCTCCAACTTTGAGTTTTACAGAAGCCACGTGCAGTTTGCATTGGGGACTGGTAGGTGCAGAGTTCCTGTGGTGGTAACGGGAGTAGTTCCAGTTTATTTCCTTCAGAGCAGATGGACCTCAGCCCCACAACAGGTGCTATTAAAGGCCAGTTTAGATGAAGGAAGCAGCCCCAGAAAACCTCCCGGCCACAGGCTGCAGGTGGAGTCAGAAGAGATGGGCTCTGCACCCAGGACAGGGGGCACTATCCTGCCAGTGACCTAGGAATTTTGTTCCAGGACAATCATCTTCACCCTGACTTCTGATCTGGGAGTTAATGCCAAAGCTGCGACCAGAGGCTGGGTCACTGACACTTTCTACAACATCCTTCTAGTCTCTCCTAACCTTGACTTTGTCAGCACTTTAACTCTTTTGACAACTTTTTTGGGGAGGATTGGAGTGACAGAGCCCACACACTGTGCCTTGGCTTATGCCCGTTGCTGGTTCAGATGGTCCTGCATGCAACATGCTACTGTGGCACAGGGCACTGTGGGTGGACTTCCAGTGGGAGGAAATAATGCCAGCTAACCTGTACTGCTACTCTATATGAGGCCCTGTTCACAAGTGCTTCACATCTATCGACTCATCCTCTCAACAGCTCTATGATAGCGTATTATTATCTTCACTATACAGATGAAAACCCTGGGGGACAGAAGGGTTTTGTCCTTTCCTCTGGTCACACGGCTAGTGAGTGGTGAAGCCAGGATCAAACCAGGCAATCTGGCCCCTCAGCTGGAGCTCTTAATCACCTCCCCAGGGAACCTGTGCTGGACCTTGGGGAATGTTCCTTGGGTGGCCGGACTGCCACTGCCCCGGGCTTGGCCCACTTATTTCCACCTGGCCGTATTCTAGCCTCTCTACTGGATGCCATATTTGTAGTGTGGCCATCCAACACCCTCTGCTCCAGCCTGCGGTGACCATTCTAACACAGAGAGCTTTCTGCACACCAGTGCCCTCAGGTCCCTCCCCACCTCCCTTTTATGGCCCCCAGTCCTCTGATTCTGGATCCTCCAGACCCTTTTAATCTGGTCTACCTTTCACGGGTTCTAATCAGCCAAATAAGAGGATCCACCAACTTTTCCAAACAATGGATTTCCCTGCCTTAGAGCGTTCTTCCTTCCTGGGACACCTGTTCTCCTTCCCCAGCTAGCTCTTTCCTCCATCACGCCTTCCCAGACCCTGAACATGTAAGCACTAACCAACTGGGTGCCATGTGTGACGGTTCCTTTATTTGTAAAGGAAGTTTTATTGTTTTTTTTTGGGGGGGGGGGAAATCTTAAAAAGAATTCAAGTGTATTTAACAAAAATTTGAAAAATATGGACACTCTTTCCGAAGAAAATAAAAACAACTTGGGATCCTGCATCTGCTGTCAATATTTTGGCATGTATGTATTCAATCTTTTTTTTTTTCACTTTTTTATTGTGAAATATTTCAAATACAGACAGGATAGAGAATAATACCTTTCCCTGGGCATCCACCACCTCTTTCATCAATCCAGTAATTTGGTTATGCATATGTGCAAATTTAGTTTTAAATATTTTGGGATGATGGTGTACAAAATGTCCACACTGTTTTGAAAGCTGCTTCCTCCCCATCCCCCACTTCATAAATCACACATCCTTTCCATGACTGACGAGTATGCTTTGAAAACATGTGCAATAGCTTATTCAGTTAAACAATCCCCTATTTCTGGACATTTGTAGGCATATATAACAGCATATAAAAATATCAATTTTAATGCATCTTGGCGAGCATTGAGTATTACCATTTTTAGAAGATATTGTCAGTTATGAATGAAAAGAATGAATGATAGGAGCTCTTTCTTGGGAGTGATAGGGTCTCCTTGAAATGTTGTCATCACATTGCCTTTCTCCTTGTGGCCAGCTCAGTTGCCACTGCCTGGGTGAGTAAGTACGGTGGTGCTTGGGGTGAGGTCAGAGCAGAAGGCTGATTTCTCGGGGTGGCTTTTAGTCTGCAGCCAAGTCTGTAAAGTGACCATGCAGCCAAAGTAATGACCCTTCTGTGGGCCAGGCTAATGTGCTCCTCCCTTGCTGCTTGGATCAATACCATACTTACTGCAGATTAGCTAAATGAGCCAGCGCAGCTGGGAATGAGCTTCTAGAGACAATTACTATGGAAAATGCAGCCATATTTTAGTGGGCACCACATGCAGGGAAGCTTTTTGCAAATATCAATATATATTTGCTTGCTTGACAAAAACAGATCAAACCAAAGTCAAGAAATTAATCCAAATGATCGGACTATAAATGATCCTTGTTGTGCCAAGTGTGGTGAAACCTTGACCTTTTCAGTGGTTGCTGTTGTCCAGATTGTGCTGGAAATAACCAGCCTGGCAAAACTGGCTGGTGGTTGGCCCATGCTCAGGTCTGCAAGTTCATCTCGGCTAGAAATAGTGATGATGCTGACAATGAGAGCCATTCATATTTGCGTAGTACTGCCTCGCTCATTCTTCACCGCAACCTTGGAACGCTCAATAAATGCTTATTTAATAAATCCACTCATTCATTTCACTAATAATTACTGAGTAGCCTATAGGTAGCCTGGCATTGTTCTAGGTGCTGGGGAAACAGTAGTGAACAAGGCGGGGTCCTTTTCAGTGGAACTTGCAGCCTTGTGGGGCGAGACTGAGGATAAACAAGAAAAGAAGCAAATCACCGTTGGGGAAGTGCCACAAAGAGAGGGAGGTGGTGATGCCTCATTTTAGCGGGTGGTTGGCGAGGGAGGCTTCTCCAAGGAGGCGACATTTAAGTTGAAATTTGAAGAATGAGAAGAAACAAGCCAGGGGTGAGCTGGGGCAAGAGGAGAGGGGGTGTTCCGGGCCGAGGGCCCAGCTTGTACGAAGGGTGAGAGCTGGCAAGGAGACGGAGACCAGCAGTTCAGGGAGTGCAGAGTGGCCGTGCGGGGCTGGGGTGGCAAAGAAAGGGAAGGAC
The DNA here is from genome assembly GCF_018350175.1 of Felis catus. Taxonomy (NCBI): domain Eukaryota; kingdom Metazoa; phylum Chordata; class Mammalia; order Carnivora; family Felidae; genus Felis; species Felis catus. Next base: position 58,325,294 of record NC_058380.1, read on the forward strand.
AGCATGTCCTCAGGCAGCCAGCAGCCAGCACACACGGGGCCCTGTGAGGCACGGTAAGGAATTTGGATTTTGTCTTAAGGGGGGGGGGGCTGGGGTGGGAAGCCATCAAGGGGCTTTATAAAGGGGAAGGGTAAGACCCAATCTACATTCTAAAAAGCTCACTCTAGGTCCTGAGTAGGGAATGAAAAATACCCTCTATTCCTTTGGCTAGCTGGTTCCAGAAGAATAACAAATGTAAGCAGCCGGGCTGGCCAGATGCGGGGAACCTCAGGTAGATCCTCTGAAGGGCTTTCTGGGATTTGAGGACCTGCCAAGGCTGCAGGCTCTGGTTCTGGCTTTTGTCCGATTTCAGGTCTCATCTCAGTTTCTCTTGCCTGTGGGAGGGCTTATCACCGGCATGATTCTCGTCCCAGTTAAATGAAAGGCAAGGAATGGAAGGAAAAGGGAGAGCTGGGAACCCTCGAGTGCGTGTAGCAGGAATATCCGTCGTGCCCTCCCAGGCTGGAGTGCTCCAGTGTGCTAGTTTTCATCCCAGAGAAGAGCACGGGAGCCCCTTCCCACTCCCTGCTTGGGGCCCTGGGGCATGTGGGGAGGTGTCCTCCAAGGGGAGCCCCGCAGTGAGTTGGGCAAAGGCTCTCCCTTGCTCAATCACTGGGCTGTTGGTGACCAGAGTTCAGGGAGTGGGTGGCCTGAAGTTTCTCTCTCAGGAAGAGTGGAGGGCTTCTGGGCAGAGCCACCTGGCCCTCAGGCTGTGCCTGGGTTCTTGCAGTCACCACCCGGCACTGCCCTGGCCACAGCCCACTCTTGGGCAGCCATCTGTGATTGGCTCTGGTGTCCTGCCTGGGACCCAGCAGCTCCCCTCTGGTGGCTCCCCAAAGTCTCCTCAGTTCCCACCATACCTTCCTTACTGCTCCACATGGCTATCAAGTGGAGAACTACTGCAATGCCTTTCTCGTGTTTGCAAACAGGCTTCCATTCTAGACAAAGAAGTCTGGAGCATGGGGAATATGAAGGCAGGAGGATAAAGATACCAGTTCCCTTTAAGCTTTTAGCAAAGTATACAGTTAAACAAGCACTCAAATGTTTAAAGGGTCAACACTGAAAGACTGGGAGTAGAATGTACAACTTCCACAATGATAGTAGGGAAGGGGCTAGAGAAAACATGGCCAAGTAGGTGGTTAGATGCCTTATGATATAGCAAGTGATAGAGAACGGGGGAGAGCTCAAAAGAGAGAAAGAAAGAGAACAAGTTGAATTTCATTTCCTAAACAGGTTGAACATTCTTATCCAGCCCCAGGAAACCTGGAGGCATAGTCTCTCAGGAGGTTGATGGGTGTGGGGAGGCCATGACAGGCATCTCTAGTGCCCGTGTGTGCCAGTCAATGACATACACACCTGTTACTCCACAATGTGAAAGTCCTTGGGGGCAAGGTCTGACCCAATTTGTCTCTTTATGTTCTCAGAACAGGGAGGTCCAGCTCCTGCAGAAGGACTATGAGTGTGTATTATTGTTATCCAGTGCATGCTTCCTTTAGGCTCTTTGGCCATCTTCTGAAAGCAGTGAATTCTGATCCCACTCTGAGGGTAAAGGAACAAAATGAACAGAGAAGCTCAGGGACCCATGCGAATGTGAACCTGCCATGGATGAGACCAAAAGACAGAAGACTCTGGGTTTGGGGGCATATGAAGCTTTCTTATCACACTGGCTTCCTTTTCCAGTTCCTTCCCTCCCCTCTTTTGACATTTAGTTAGCAGGTTGAAACAGAGCAGTTCCCTGAAAGGGATGTGTGAATTTCCCCTTGTGAGTATAAGAAACTTGAGGGCCTCTATTAAATTCTCTCAGCCCCAGAGCATGGGGAACCATGTGAGACCTCTGACATCCCAGAGCTGTGGTGACAATGGTAATGTCCATCGTTCTCAGGAGCCTTCAGGATGAGGCATCGCAAAGATGGCTCGTACCCAGACCGGTGACCTCCAACAGAGACACGCCAGGAAGGTGGAAGGGGCCGTGCGGCAGGATCATGTTCTGGACTGGAAAGTACGTCTGCTCATTACCTGACCTTTGCTAAGTACACCAACTAATGGAGCGAGAGACGTGAAAGATCTTCACAGGCCATGTGGAAATGTAATTCAAACCCAGCTCGAGGAGGTCACCGTAAGTTAGATTAATTTTCATCCAGCCTTTCCTTACAAAGCTAACCTTTGCCTTACAGAAAAGTTCTTTAAAAAGAGATAAGTCAGTGTTTATTCGGCATTTGAAGGAGTTTTAATCCTAGCAACCCTGTAGGAAGCGTCCCCTTTTTTGGGGGATTCAGGCCAAGGAACTGTTTATTGATCCTTTACGTCAAAGATAATTGTCCTGGGTTTGAAATCTATCAAGTATTGGAAATTCAAATTAAGCCATTTGTGAAGTTCTGTTTAACGAGGGTTATCAACTGCGAGAGTCATTGATTAGCAGCATGTGTCGGCCTCCTGGCCTCCTCTGCCACTCCTGCGGGAGCCAAGGCCGCTCTCCAGGTGCCCTGGGCTGCGGTCGGTGGGCCCTTTCTTTCGTCCGGGCACCTCTGCCCCACAAATGATGGCACCTGTCACTCTGCCAGTCCCCCACCAGTTCTCTCTCCATCCTGACCCTTCCGCGTCTTCTCTTCCCCTTTCATCTTCCACTCTGTCTCTCCTCTCCCCTCTCTGTATTTCCTGCCCCTCTCTTCTGGCTCCCGTCCTGTCTTTCAGTTTCCTGCCTCTTTCCCACTTTGGTCTATATCCCTCCCTCTCTGCTGTCAGCGTTAAGACCAACAAGCTTTACCAAATCATCTCACATCAGAGGCCTCTGAGACTCTCTAAATCCTTCAACATGCTGCAATTTGACAGCAAGAGATCCTGTTATCGAAGTTTATCACCCATTTTTTGTTCCTAGCACTTTTTATTTTGGCCTGAAACTATCTTTCCCCTGCTACAGGCTGCCTCCTAAGCGCTGGGTCTGGGGCTGATGGTCAGTTTCCCATACCTCTTCCTTGGCTCTCTGGGTTCTCTGGAGTGTGACTTTGTGTTCTCTCAGCTCTAGACTGGAAAGTTCTACTGCTCTTCGGAAGCCTCCTTCCTTTGGAGCACTTTAACTATCTGTTCACAAGATTTTGTCCGTCGTGAGGTTTCTTGTAGGAGATAAAGGGCCAGATTGGAGAGATGCTTGGAGAGAGATGGTTGACTGGACCTGGAGAGGCATGTGGGAACGGGAGACACTAGAGAGGCATCCTCTTTCTCCTCTTCCTCTCCCTTCCCTTCCCTCTTTCTCCTCCTCCCTCTCTTCCCCCTTACCCTCCCTCTTTCCCTCCTCCTCCCTCTCCTCCCCTTCCACTTCCTCCCCCCTCCTCCTAGCCCTCTTCCTCCTCCCCCTCCTCTTTCCCTCTTCCCTGTTCCCCTCCTTCCACTCCCCCTCCTCCTCCTCCCCTCTCTTTTACATGTCTCCCAGTCAACCCTCAAATCTTTGTTCATGCCCGGTCCCCTATAAAGCCCCATATGAATTTCTTGCATGTTTGTCTTCATTCCTCTTTCTTCTACTTCTCTCTGCCTTAGACTTAGGAGGGAGAATTTCCCTAATGAATTTTTCAGAAAGCTCCCTTCAGCCCTCTTGCTGCTCTTTGCTAGCCACTCTCTGCCTTTTGGTCCTTGAGGACCAACCAGAGAGCCAGTGTGTCATTTTTAAGAACCTTGGTTTGTTTTAAGGCAAGGAATCAAGAAGGCCACCCCCTGGCGGCAGTGTACAGGGAATGGGGGTGGGGGTGAAGACGGTAAGGATGACAAAGCATCTGGGAACCAGGCTGTAGAACAAAGCTCTACGGAGCTGGGATGCCTCCAGGGTGGGTTCGTCGGCAATAGAAACCCAAATCAAAAGAACTTGAGCTCTGGATATTTCTTGGCTCCTGTAATTGGCTTCTAGCCATTGGATCCAGAGCCTCCACAGCGTCATCAAGACACTACCTCTCTTGAGAGGCAGTATTGCCTAATGGTCAGCCAATGCCTGCATTCGAATCCTGTCCCTGCCTCTTATAAGCTAAGTGACCATGGGCAAGTTACTTAACATCTTTGTACTTCCATTTCTTCATTTGTAAAAGGGGGGTAAAAACAGTACTACCTTATAGGGCTGTGAATATTAAGTAGGTTAATGTATGTAAAATGCTTACACACGGTAAGTGCTCTATAAGTATATGCAGCTGTGTTAGTGTCTTGGGGCTGGCGGGACAAAGCATCACAAACTGGGTGGCAAACAACAGCAATGTACTGTCTCGCGGTTCCAGATGCTGGACATCAAGATGTCGGCAGGTCCACAGTCCCCCTGGAAATGTAGGGGAATCCTTCTTTGCCTCTTCCGAGCTTCTGGAAGTTTGCCAGACATGTTTGGAGATCCTTGTCTTGCAGATGTGTCACTCCAGCCCTCTGTCTTCATGTGGAATTCTCCCTGTGTGTCTTCACAGCATTTTCTCTCCTTGCACATCTGTCTGTGTGTCTAAATCCTTTCCTTCTTATAAGGACATCAGCCATATTGGATGAAGGCCCCCCTCATGACCTCATTTTAACTTCATTACCTCTGTGAAGACACTGTTTCCAAATAAGTCACATTCAGAGGTACTGAGGGTTAGGACTTCAACATAATTGGGCGGGGGTGGGGGGTGGGGGGGTGGGAAGCACATTTCAGCCCATCACAGCAACTATTATTCTCACTCTTGCTTTCTTTCTCCATCCCCTTTAGTTTCCTCAGTGTTGGCTTCATTCAGTGACACATTTTCCCTAGGCTTTGGCAAAGATGGTCATTGCACTTCTGGGCTTATAGTCCACCGTCTTAGCACTGTATCATTTGTTCTAATAGTTTCAGCGAAAGTCCCTGATTGTCTCTGTCTCTGCTTGGACCGTGTTCCTGCCCTGGAGCCAAGTCCCTATGACCAAGGGGATGTGGCGCTCACACTGGCCATCTCTGGAGCCAGGGGTTGGGGTTCTGGCCATTGAAACTGAGTAGATTATGAGTTGGGAGGTGGTCAGCCAGAATGAGCTCCCGGATCGTGCTTCCCAGAGAAGAGGTGCCGGGCAGACATGAGAAATACATGAGCTTAGTGCCTTGAAAGAACACAGTCAAGAGGCCTGTAAACTTGTCTCCCATTCTTTCAATGCGGTTATCTGAAGTCAGACCGGGTTTATTTGGGGGAAGATGGTCAAAGAACTGGGGAAGACCAATGGACAGGAGGACAAAAGGCAAATCTGAGCTCAGCGTGAGGAAGTGCTTCTGATGCACAGAGCATTGCCTTGGGAGGGGTCGTCATTCTATTCCCAGAGATGAACAAGAGAGGTCGTGCATTTTATTGAGAATGCTGTGAACACAGTTCACACAGGGCAGAGGGAGTGGACTTTATCAGTGAATTTCAAACATTCATTACCGTGACCCACGGAAGTGGATTTATATTTTGAACCAACACACACACTCAAAACAAAAGTTTCATAAAGCAATTTTATCTTTACTACAAGCAGTGCACTCTGACCTAGTCCCTTCTCTTCTATTTCATTTTAAAAACACTCTTACCTCAGTAAATTGATTTCCCAGGCCGGAGTTTGGAAATCTGGACTAGATGACCTCTGAGGTCCCTGGCAGCTCTGTGATTCTGGGACTCGATGACAGGTGCCATTGGGCCAAGAGGGAGGAGACGTGGTTTGGTATTACTGAACATCACCAGTATGATTAGTGGTGACACTGGGACTGGCGCGCAGCTCTCTGGACACCCAAATTAGTGTTCCTTTCATACAACCTGCCGGCTGACTTCTAATTGTTCTTCTGGGCCTTCTCCTCCATCTTTGGGTGACAGCCCTGTCGGCCTATGAAGTAGAGCATTTGTGACCACATCAGCCCTTTGCCCAGACACCTTCAGGAGTTCTGCCATTGTCCACAGGGTAGAAGTCCAATGTCTTCATCTACTGAACACCCTGATTCTCCCAGGAATCTCTCCCACTGTTTCCCAAAGCTCTATCCCTTTGAGCTGCCCCTCCCCCTCACCGAGGCCTTCAATCCCATCCTCCTCTGGGCCTGGGTGTCCTTCCTCCCTTTTCCTTGTCCACATTCTCCCTGCCCTACCAGGAGCAGCACCATGCCCCTCTTCTGGGAAGCTCCCCTCTTCTGGAGGGGATGAGCCCACATTCCTTAGTGGAGTCTGGGAACCAAGCCTTGTAGACCAACATGAGGCCCCCGCTGTCACTCTGAGTAGCACAGAGAGACGCTGGAGGGCTTTGAGAAGGTAACTGGACTCATGCTGTGAAAGCATCGCTCAGGCTGCCAAGTGGAGAAGAAAGAGTAGGTGAATGAGGAAGCAGAGGGAGAGCAGGGAGCCTGCTTTTCCAGGTGAGGATGGAGGTGGCTCGGACAGGCTGACAGTGTGACAAGTGGTCTGATTCTGGACAGATTCTGAAAGCAGAGCCGATTTGGTTTGCGGACAGATTTGATGTGGGACTTGAGACAGGTAGAGGAAGCAAGGGTGATTCTGAGGATTTTAGTCTGAGCAACTCAAAGGGAGGAGCTGCAGTGAACTGAGACGAGGAAGCCTGGGTATAGAGGCGGCCAGCGGGGAGCAGGTGCTCCGCTCTGTACAAGTTAAGGCTGAGACCCCGTTAGCCTTCCATAGCTGAGGCAAGTGACCTGCACACCAGGGACCAGAGGGCAGGGCAGAAGCACTCCAGGGCTGGATCAATCGGCATACAGACTCTCTGTTGGTGGGGTGTGTGTGCACACACACGTGCGTGTGAAGGATGTGCAGGAGCAGTTGGGATAACCCATGATGGCTGTCCTGGACTCAGGGCTGCCTTTTCCTGGTGTGTTTGAGGCCAGGCGCCAAGGGAACATTTCAGGGGCTGCCCATGCCTCCCTAGAATGCCACGATGGGCTCAGCAGTGATGGGCCCCTGTCCCTGAAGTGAGGGACTGAGGAGTGGTTTCGACACTGTGGGGTGGGACAGGTTGCCTCCAAGGTCCCTTCCCAGTGTGATTCTGGGATTTTTTGCAGCACCAAGGGCTCCTCCCCCCTCACTCCTCTGAGTTCACACACCTTGCCCTTGCCCTGCCTTGTGTCCGGTTTGTTCTAATGTGGAGATGTTCCTGGTACTTCCCTCATTTTATTCTCAGTCTCCTCAAACTTTTGAAAGATATCAGTAGCGTGCAACCTGAAGAAGAGAGGGATGCTGACAAAATGAATTCTGACAAAGATAATTGCGTGAATCCTTTGTAGCTCAGCCCTGAACATGGCTCCACACTGTCAGTTTTTATTCCATTCAAATCTGGAGTTGAACGTCCGTCTGCAGGTGAGGCAGTGCTGGGAGATGAGGAGGACAGGAGAGGGGGCGCAGGCCAAAGGCAAGATTTAACCCCCTGTGGCAGGAGCCTTCTGGGGACAGGGCCACAGCCCCATGTCCTGGGGGCTTCCTTTGGCCTGGGGACCACAAGAGTCTCTGGGATGAGCGGAAAGACAGACAAGTGAAAGGCTTAGGGGACCACCGCATTGGCACCACCTGCCAGGCTGGGAATCGCAGCCTTAATGAACATTGAGTTTCTTGATGAAACGGGCATAGGCTTGTCCCCAGTGGGTGAGAAGAGGGAGCCACTGGCAGGAGGGGGGGTCATAGTGACCTTGCAGAATTGCACTGCAGCCGCGGTCCTCAGGGTTCCCTGCCGTCATAGCTGACTGGGGCCACCACTGCTATAAAGCGTGTCTCTCGTGTCCAAATGCTCTCAATCCAAATTTCCCAGCTGTTGTTCATTGGACTGTACCCCAACACCCAGGCTTGTGGTCTTTTTTTGGATCAGGAGCTAGTGCTCTCAGGGTACTTGGTGCACATGTCCCCAAGGATGGACCAGTGGTTGAGCCTTTATTTGTCCTGGCCCCTTGGCCTGGAGTAACCTTCCTCAGTGTCCCAGTTTCCACCCTGTGAAATCCAAGTCACCCATCAGCACTTTACTCTGGACCTCAGAATCTTTCTCAACACAGGCTCTAAGCAAGTGCCACTGAACAATGAGCATTGATAAGAGAAATGAAGCATATTTAGCATCCCTGATCTAGAAAAAGGACCAAAAACTTAACCAATGTTAGTGTTTTAGTGATGTTGGAATTTAGTTTACATGTAACCTACGCCGTGGGTATCAGAAGTTGGTCTGGCCCCTGTTATGACAAAGTTTTTCATAATTGTTTGGTGATGAACATTTGATCATTCTGTGTGATATTCTTAATTAAGACCACTGAGACGAAAGGGGCTGATGGAGAAGCCATCCTCCTGGGGGTCGTGCTGAACCACTCCTTTGCTGGTTAACACTATGAGAAAAGCATATGAATAAACACCTTAGTTCTCCGAATTAGAGGTCCAAACATCTAGGTGATTATGTCTTATCAATCACTTCAGTGAACAAATCAGTCAAGCCAGTAAAACTAGCCCAAACCCTTATCCAGGCAATTTTCATAGAAATCGGCCACGCAGAGCTAGCTAGGGCCTTTCCTTACTTCTTTATTTGGGATGTTCTCCTGGCCACCATTGCCCAGAATAATATCGCACAGAGCTAGGGATGTACTAGGAGGAAGAAGGTGTTTAATACAGCTGAGTCACCTAAGATAGCTTTCTGGAAAAATGAGAATAGTTGGATTGGAAAAGTAGCAAGTCAAGGTGCACTGTCTATCAGCTAATTCTCGCAGCTGTGGGGTCCTTTTTTTGTAATGAGGGCTTGTGCCCAGTCACATTCCAGAACATTCTGGAGACTTGGTGTTTGATTCCACAGCTTTGAATGAGCACCCATAAGAGGTTAGACTTGTTAGAGATCAAAAATATGGTCTAAATGTGTGTCAAGGGACTCCTTCCAAAACTAGTTATCACCTGGTTGGTGCCAGGCGCTGGGCAGGTGAACTAGGTGAGCGGGAGTCAGCTTCTGCTCTCAGGAACCTCACATACTAGTAAAGGTTGAGCCCGGGATGTGCAGAACTGTAAGACAGGCAGAATGCCCAAATAGAGATGCAGAAGCTATTTCATGGGAGTCTGGGGGAGGGAGAGCCCAACTCTGGGGAGTGTATGTGTATGTGCATAGATCTGGGAAGATTTCAAGGAAGTGGCGGCACTGAGCAGAGCCCTCACAGCTGGTGAGGGTTTGGAAATGGAGAGGAAAGGACACCCTTCTGTCCTTTACTCGGGACCTGGCACACTGGAGATGCCCAGGAAATGCCTGATAACGAACTGCTGAATCCCTGAACTTCTAGTTTTCTCCTTTGGGCCCTTTAGGCCATCATATGGTATTTACAAAAATCAGTTCTGGAAGCAGGATGGGCAAGACAGACACAATCCATCACTTTATTGGAGCTCTGTTTTGAGACAATGAAAGCCTGGTCAAAATCATTTGGAGGCAAGGTACAGAAACCTACTTGGAGCTCAGGTAAAAAGAGGAAGTTAGGAAAACACTAGAGACTCTATGAGCATCCAGTTATAAAAAGTGTGGACCTCACAGGAACCGGAAAGACCTCAGGTGTCTAATTTTTCCACTTGGTCACTTGTCCATTCTCCCCTCTACCACAGAATGCTTGGTTTCTTTTCCATCTCTTGGACTTCTATTACATTCTGTTGGCTCTGCAGAGTGGCTTTTCTCCTTGTTCATCTTCTCACATATAACCCATCAAGACATCCCCAAAATGGTACCTTTAGCCCACAAGCCTCCAAGGCCTTCTCACTCCATTCCCTATGGCTCATTGGCCAGTGTCAGTGTCCTGGCTCCAGAGTCTCAGGAGACAATCTGCTGGTGTCAGCTTATGTTAGATATCTGCCCAGTCAGCTGGGAGCAGGGACACAGCCATCACACATTGTGGATGTCCCCTTCCCAGCTATTTTTCCAAGAAAAAGGTAAAGAGGATGATGGGCTTCTCCAGCAGGAAGAGTATCCATTTCCTGGGCTGTTGCATAGCGTGGGCTTCCACACCCAACCTTTCATGGACTTGAACTACACAGAGAGTGGGTGCTATTCCTACCACTATCAGTGTGATTGATAGTAACATACTATGAATAGCTTAGCAAATGCAAGGATAGTTGTCTTTGTCTAACACAATCTACCTGGCATCTTTTCTCCCTAGAGTTAATCAGGCAATTTTAAAAGAACAGTTTATGATGGCACTGAAAGAAGGAATCATGGGAGATATTTCCCCCTCCTCACTGCCAGGCCAGCTTTTAAATGTTGATATCTGCTCTCCTAGGCTCCTGGGTGGGAGCTGATGTCTATGTGCTGACTGCCCCAATGGAGACACAGCCAACATTTGGACTTCAGAGTGCAGATTCCTACAGAAATAGATATTAAGTGTTTGTTCTGCGCTCAGGCCAGCCCGTAAAGCCTATGTAATAAAACTTTTGTGGACCCTAATGGCCATTTAATACAAGCTTCTCTACATTCATGTGATGGAAAACAGATCTAGAAGCAAAACTTTTCTTAGAGCTAAAAGGAGACTCTTAGTAATTCTCTGCAATCCTGCCTCCTGCGGGAGGCCCAGGAGAGAAAGGAATGTATTCAAGGTCACACAGCTCTTCAGTAGCTGGACCGGCAGCTGAACTAACAATGGAGCTGCATCACTGGTAAGTAAACAAAATTCCAAGTCCCTAGAACCGTGTAACAAATAGGTGGTTGTTTATCTTGAATATTGATGTTTGAGAAAAAGCAGGTTGAATTAGATCGTAGATGATTGTCAGATACCTTCATGAAGTACCAAAAGATTTCCAAATACCAAGTATTTTAAATAAATTCAATGTTATAATGCATGAAAACCTTCTCTCTCTAGATTGATAGATACAGAGATAATTTTATTATATAAAGTATGTACAGATATAGATAGGTAGATAGACATATCTGACATATATATACAGAAAGGAAACAACTAGTGCTTTATTTTGTCTGTTCCTTTTAGAAGCTGAAATTACATTTCCTTCTTATCTAGAGGAATGTAGAGCAGTGTTGCATAAACATAGAACTTTCTGCAAATGATGGAAATGTTCTGTATCCAGTACATTAGCCCCTAGCCACATGTAGCTATTGAACGCTTGAAGTATAGGTAGTAAAAGAGAGGAGCTGAATTTTTAATTTTATTTAGTTTTAATGAATTTAAATTTAAATGTGACTAGCCACTCATGGTTAGTGGCTATCAGTGGACAGTGCAGCATAGCATTACTATCAAGCTTATTAGCCAAAATACACTTGGAGCTCTCAGGTGGACCAAAACGAGATAGAATGGGGAGAGCAAAAGATAACAGAGATGAAGAAAGATGTTTAATTAAAGGTGACCAGATGAAAGTTAGGGAGAATGCATGTTTATGTATGAGAGGGCATCTGAGTTGGTGTAAACCGAGTCATTAACAGTAAGAGGCAAGGGGGGGGGTGCTGGATATATTCAGTATTCTTGCGTGGGCTTAAATGAGCAAAATAGTGAAACAGCAATGATTAGACAGTTCCTGTCTTGGCCACCAGGGGCCCCCATTGGCTCAGCACAGTTTGGTTGCTGAGGTGAGGTGTGTGTGATGGGAGAAGGAAGGTGAGACTCAGAAAAGAGTGGGGGTAATGGCTCATCAGTCTGTGGTAAGCAGTGCTCCAAGTACCTTACAAATAACAATCCTATGAGGTATGTCAGTACCATTTTATCACCCCCATTTTACAGATGGGCAAGTAAGGCACAAAGGAGTTAGATAACTTAGCCAAAGTCACAGAGCAGTGAAGTTCATAGTCAGAAAGTAAACTGAACCACCTGGTTCCAGAGTCTGGGTTAACTATTATGCTCTGCTATTCCCACGAAGAGCCTGCCTCCACATGGTTCTAGGCCAGCCTAGAATGTGTAAGTATATTGGCACTCAACTGGATTATCTTCATTCATCCCTTAGCATTAAGCTGTTGTGGGGGTACATGAAATATTGTATTCTTTTTACCATTTTTTTTTGCCTATAGCCACTTCTCATTCATTTATGCACTCATGTATTTTTTTTAATGTTTATTTTTGAAGGAGAGAGAGACAGAGTGTGAGTGGGGAGGGGCAGAGAGCGAGGGAGACACAGAATCCGAAGGAGGCTCCAGGCTCTGAGCTGTCAGCACAGAGCCTGACTATGCACTCATGTATTAACAAGTAAACATGAAAGATGATACGAGCTGAGGATAGGAATATGAAGGATCAAAGGAGCCTGTCCTTGGAACTTACAGCTCAGCAGGGGTGACGTAAAATGGGCAGAAATACCTGCCACACAGGGTATGAAAGGCTGACTGTCCAGTATGAAGGGGCAGAAACAGAGGAGAGAGGGCATCCTGACAAGGTGGATTGTTTCCAGAAGGCTTCTTGGAGGAGGGGGCCCTGGAGCTGAACCTTGAGGACCAGTAGCATTCAAACATGTCCACGTGTCTCCATTTGTGGTGTCAGTGACCTCCTGTCGCGCGCTGACAAACTTCGTTGTTGCTGGGAGGATGACCTGTGAACTCAGCCTCGTCCGACCCTAACGGCCCCTGGTGCCGAATCCCTCACTGTCACAGCCTGGTGTGCTGGTAGGAAGCACACTGCCCGGGCTCCTCCCGCCTCCACCACACGCTGACCTCTTTCAAACTCGCAAGAGCCGCGAGAGCTTCCCTCCGAGGCCCGACTTTCAGCACAGGTCTGGCCCGCACTCCGGGCGCCTGGATTCCTCAGAAGCCGGCTCCCGGGGCCTGTCCAGCAAGGCTTGGAAGCCCAGGTCCCCGCAGACCTGCTAGTTAATGAGTTCTGCAAAAACTAGGTCTGTCTGTAATCGAAATGGGAGTCCAAGCCTCGCACGGTCCCTGAATTAATTCAGTCGTGTTAGAAAAGGAGCCAGGCAGTGCTTCCGCCGCTGCCTGCAGGACCCACGGAGGGGTTCTGTGTGCTGTTACTTCCATTTTGGGACCCGTTGTTTTTCATCACTTCAGCACAATCTGGAAAACACTCTCCAAGTCTATTATTCCTGTCTCCTGCTGCCACACCGAGGCAGTTGTTAACAATGCCCTCTGCCCACCCCAGACCCCTCCTCTATTTAAATACCAGTCTGATGGGCAAAGAGAGCATTTGATGACTGCTCCAGACTAAAAAGTTCCTATTATTTTATTCCCTTCTTACTCTCACTCAATTTCCTTCCAGATGGGGACAGGTGGGTATAAAATAAATGGGGCTGGAATTACAATTACAAGAAGACAGGTTCGGATGCATCGGGGAAATTAGATGTGGCTGGGAAATTTGTCTAGGGCCCGATGGGTATGTCCCCTGGGGGTTTGCAGGCCACCACTACCACCACGCCCAGCCTGGCTGTGCTCTGAATGGTCTGAGAATGGGGAATCAGAGTGACCAAACTTCCTCCCCCGACTTTAGAGTGGTCTGAGTATCCTGACTACAAGAAAGCAGAAATTCAGCAAGGATATCTTCTCTCCTGTCTTTACTCAAATACCATCTCCTCTGGGAAGCCTTCCTGGATTACCCCTCCTCTGTGCTTCCCCCTCAAACTCTGTTTATATCTCCATTAAATGTGCTATTGGTCTATGGTGCCCTTCTGCATTATGAGCCTGTCTCCACTGTCAATGGCTGGTGGCTTCCTGTACAGAAGAGGCTTTGGTGACAAGTGTGTTGGAGAATGACTCTTCTCTCCCCCTTGCTTGCTGTGTGACATTCTTTATGTCTCTGGTCCTCAGCAACTTCGTTTGCAATATAGGTGACAAGACTCACCTTACAAGGCTGTTATGAGGAGTAAATGAGATACCAGCCCTCTTCTCTCTTCCTCACAACCCTTTGTATCCACTATTATTAGGGCACTGGGGTTCTGGAGCCAGACTGACCTGGCTTTGAATTTTGGATTCCACCGTTTTCTGGCTGTGTCTTCGGTTTTGCTGCAACCTCTCTGCGTCTCAGTTTCTTCATCTGTAAGATGATGATGATGATAACCCTGTGTCATATACTTGTTGGGAGGGTAAAATGGGATAGTGCGTGTCATGTGCTTAGCCTAGGTCTGGCACAGAATAAACACTCAAAAGGTTAGCTATTATTATTGTTATTGTTGTTATTAAAATTGTGAGCTGGTGGGGGCAGCAATACCAGCCCTGTGGTCAGTGAGTGTTGAGTATGAAGAAAAGGAAAATGTTTTCATCCTAAACTGGGGAGCACTGTGCAACTGTAATGCTCAATCATGTTACCCTTTGTCAATCAGGGATGATTGGGATGTGATGCAGGTAATCAGAGAAGATGCTCCTGGAGGGGTACCCGGGGGTACCTGCCCCTTCCTGGTTGTCACAATGCCCCTCAGCCTCCCAGCTCTTCTAGCCTCTGCCAGATGCAGGGGAGCCGGAGGTGACAGATACTCACTCACTGATAGCCAGAAATTTAACCCAGAAGGAAAGAAAATCCGTGACTGCCAGCTCACATGCAACCAGGAGCAATTGCTAATGAGTCAAGGTCGATGGCCGGACAGACAAGAAGAACCAAGGGAAGAGTTGGCATCTGCTGAGGATGCTGATTTCCAAGCTCTGTCCTGTGGTAGAGCAGCAGAAATGTGCTTGTGGAGTCCTTGGCCTTCCTTCCAGGCTGTGGTGGCCTGGGGCTGCCCAGAGCCGTACCTTGGAGCCGTGGGCTGTGTCCGTGTTTGTGTCCATGCCTGTGTCTGTACCTATCATAGCTAGAGTCTCAGAAGGGCTTATTGTACACTAGTTTACATAGACCAGATTATGTAATATTCAGTCTTACCATGACATAGATACTAGTTTCCTTACCATGAAATGGGGATAACAGGCCCCACAGGCATTAGTCAGATCAGCTAAGTTATGCTGTGGTAACGAGCACCTCTCAGGTCTCAGTGGCCTGAAGTGTCCCCGGTAACATTGCAAGTCCTTCCTGGATCAGCCACAGGCACTGGGTCTGTGCCACTGCCATTGTTACCCTGGGGCCCAGACTCCCAGAACAACTGTCGTGTGGAATGCTACTGGTCTCTTGACAGAGGGTGAGAGTGGATCATGCACCGTCATGAGGCTTCCTCCTGGACGGTACTGCTGCTCACATTTCATTGGCCAAAGTGAGTCATGTGGCTACCTCTAACTCCAGGGGGTGGGCATGTGTAAGACTACTAAGTGCCTGGAAAGAGAACTGGAAGTATTTGGTGAACAGCAAAAGGCTACCATGTTACCGTCTAATGTGGTTTTGGGATTGAATGAGTTCATATACATCATATACCTAAAATAGTGCCTGGCCCTCAGAAAGCCCTGCATGGATATTAGCTAGGAACAACACTACTATTTCTATGATTTGTTTTAAAGATGAGTAAATAGCACAGAGAGGCCAAGTAACTTGCCCAAGGTCACACAGGTAGGGAGCAGAGATTCCCTAGGGATTATATTCCTAACTATACAACCCCGCCCCCAGAGCACCAGGCCCACCCTGAGAGCCAAGGGTGGGTCAGGATGGGCACGACGTGCTCTCAAAGAACACCCAGTCTATTGGAGGAAGAAGAGGGAAGCTATCATTTAGTGAGTGCCACAAACACAGTCTCACAGAATTCTCACAACAGCCCTGAGGTAGGGATTATTATTCCCATGGCTGGGATGGGGAGACTGAGGCTCAGAAATGTGAAGTGATTTGTTAAAAACTAAAGGCTAGTGGAGGGTGGAACCAGGATTCGTGTCCCACCTTTTGGATTCTAAAGTCTGTTGGACTCTAAACCACCGTGGCACATGGCCAGTGGCTTCTCGGATGCTTTCACAGGGGACAGCATTGGCTGTTGGAGGGCACTTGGGGTGAATTCAGAGATGAACAAGCCCCATGGTATTGACTCACTGAGGAAGATGTATAGGGGAGGCTCTGTGAGGATCCCTGAGGAAGCAGACATGGCTTCCAGTTGGTGAAATCAGGCAGGCTTCAAGGAGGAGACAGCATTTTCCCTGGGCTTTCTGGATTGGATGTACAGTGGTGATGGGAAGGAAGTTGCAGAGGAGGGAGCCATGATCTGGAGAAGCAGGACTTCTGTTCAGGTTGTTTGGGGAGCCAGACTGTGGGCTGTTTGGGGGAGAAGTGAGACCCGGCATCAGACCTGATGACAGCGGGATGAGCGCTGATGGGTGCACAAACCAACTTCAGGGCCACTATCTATGTTGGAATCACAGAGTAGAATGTGTCTCATGACATTCCGGCAGATGACAGCAAATGTCTGGAGGAAGGGGTACTCTGCTGGCCATCTCTGTGCTCAGATGTTTTCTCTCTACCCTTCTCCTTCTCTGTGACCTAGAAGGCCGAAGTCCGTGGCCTGCATCCACCAGGCTTCCTCCTCTCTGGCTTCCTATGTAGCCAGTGGGAGGCACCAGCGCAAGACGGTGGGGTGGGGGGTGGCAGAGAGAGAAGCTGGGGTATTTATCCCCTCAGCTGCCCCCCCTGCTGGCTTCGTGGTGGCTGTGCCTATGAAGGGCCACCGCTCCTGTCAGGTACCCCTTACCATAGATGCAGCCTCCTGCTGTCCCTTCTGGCCCAACAGTGGTACCACGGCTCCCTTCTGCTGCTAGGGTGTTCCACCATCCCATGCTGGTTTTTCTTACCCCTGGCCACACCTTAATAAACAACCTTTTCACTAAACTCTCTCCAATCAACTCTTTGGAGTGAGCCCTCTGTCTCCTTCCAATACAAGGCTCTTTCCTAATTGACACAAAGATGCCATGGGACTAGCCACAGCTTCAAAAGCCTTCTGACCTTATTTTATGGCATTTGGGGAGTTATTCCCAGCAGGGGGATCAGCGAGCAACCCAGACTCCATCACCGATGCGGTGGCCGAAACAAAAGTGCAGGGATAGAGCAGGGCGTGGTGACATTTTCTGCCCTTCTCCTTCTTCTCCTTCTCCTTCTCCTTCTCCTTCTCCTTCTCCTTCTCCTTCTCCTTCTCCTTCTCCTTCTCCTTCTCCTTCTCCTTCTCCTTCTCCTCCTTCTTCTTTTTTGCAAGACTCCTGGCACCTAGTAGCACCCCGTGAATGTTTGTCATACTGAGATCAATGAATTCTGCAAGCCGGAGCAGCAGAGGCAGGGGCTTAGGGCATTGGTAACGGTGACCCCCAGGTGATTGTCCCTCGCTGCTCTCCCCTGTAGGTGCCCCCTTAGACTCTGAGCCCTCTGAGGGCAATCTGGGCCTCTTCCCTTCCCACCTGTGCCAGCACAGCCCTGTGGAAGCAGACGGGGGTGGCTGGCGAAGTGACCTGAGCTGAGTTGAGCTGGCTTGAGTTGGCCTAAAAAACCCCTTTGGGGCAGTCCCCTGGTTTTCACTGGAAGATGAGAACCTGAATCGGAGAGAAGACTGACTTAAAAGGATTTTAGAAAACACCATTTTATTCTTTTTCAAAATGTACAGCAAGTAATCAAGAACATTCCTCCTGAGTCCAGTGCTATTTCCTCTTCAGTTCACTGCCCCTCAAGCCAAATCCCAAGTCTGCTTTAATGAATATAGAAAACTCACTTGTCATTAGTTGGACAAAAGCTAATGGACTGGAGTCCTTGAGGACAGTGGGTCTCTTGAGCAAATTAAACACTCCCCTTGCAATCTTGAAGCCTATGTTAAATTGTTTATCAAACTCTGCTTTCCCAGGTAGCGTTCAGGTGAAATTTCTGGCCATTAAGTCAGAAAATTTTATTGCGCTGGAGACAGTCAGAAGGAGGTAATTTCAAAATGGTTTTGTTTTAAAGAGGAAGAGGCATATTAGTTAGAGTCTGGGGAATGATCCATGAATACACTTCACCTATAGTATGGCTCTTAAACCCTCGCTCATAGCAGACATTACTAATCAACCACATACTCTTTCCTATTCATGCAAAACAAAACCCACTTGCAAACCAGGCCCTAGAAGTGGATCTCCATGATTTTGGTAGTCAGAAAAAAGATTCTGGAAATCATATGGCAAAGGAATGAGTACTGAGCCTGGTGTCAGGAAACCTGGCTCAGTTCTCTTGTGGTCTCGCTCTCTGAGTCTGGTTCCCCCTTTGCTCAAAGAGGAATCCCTCCTCGCCTACCAGCTGCGGCTGCTGTGATGATGGTCAAGGTCACGGCTGAAGGATCTTGCAGGGCTATGGAGTGCTGTCGTGCCAGCTGGATGGTTGTGGTTGTTCTGGGCACTGCCATTCACACATGCACAAATGAACTCTCCAAGGAATAGAGGTAGTTCTTGGGAGGTTTCCTCCTCATGCAGCTGTTGACGTTCAGGTTCTGTGTGCTGCGTAGCTGCGTGTGGCTGTGGGGTGAGGGATGTGACTTGGGAGGAGGTCTTGGATCCAGGGACCCCAGAGCAGGGTCAGAGAAGCAGAGTAGTGGAATATACCACCTAAGTGGCAGCAATTCACGCAACTGTTCATTCATTCAGTTGTAAACATTTTCTGCCAGAGCCTGAGCTGGGCTCCGGGGACTGACCAGCAGCTCAAGTTGTTGTTGGCTGACATCCTTCGAGGGTCCTGCAGTCTCATGGGTGACAGGGGCCTGAGAAAGGGCATGGCTCTGGAGAAAGGCTGTGTGTCCTTGGGCGAGCCTTTCACCTCTCTGAGTCTCAGTTTCCTCATCTGTGAAGTGGACGTAATATCTCCTCAGAGGGTTTATGTGAGGGTTTAATATTCCACCCAGGGGATTAAATGAGATTGTACACCTGGAAATGCCTGGCATATGGTAAGTACTCAAGGAACGTTAGCCAACTGCCAGGCATCAGGGCCAGTGACACCTCAGCAAATGCTTACGGAAATGGAATTCAGAGATTTTCGGAGTGCTGGAAACATTTTTGTATTTGTGCAGGGAGAAAACAAATATTATTTGCCCTAAAACTATGAGAAGGATGCTAAAAGAATGAGGCTGTTGGAAAAATAATAACTTAATTTGCAGATATAGCATCAGTTTTTTTTTCAGTTTGTAAGCACTTGTCTCTGTATTTGGGAGGAAAAATGAATTCATCTCAATCAGTCAGCCTGTTCCTGGGTGGTTTGGGGGGAAGCCACCGTCTCTCCAAGACCCAGGAGGCTCCGTGCCGCCTGGAGCAGAGTGACTGGAACCTGGTTGTTTTCATGGTGAGCTGGGACTAGAACATGCTTAATCATAGCTGTGCTCTTTTTCTGTGCTCCCAAACCAGGCACAAGTAGGAAGCAGCTTTGCGAAGGTATCTCAATCCTGTGTTGGGGAGCTTTCACAGACGGTCAAGGAGGGCATCCATTGGCTGCTCCTGGGGCCACAGAACGATGGCTTGGGAATAACCTGGGAAAGGCAAAGAGTAGATGGTAGGGAATTCCAGGAAGCAGCCACTGTTTCTCTTGATCCTTCCTTCTTACCTTTGTTTCACAGTACGTAGCCTGAATTGCCCCCTGAGTATGCCCCTGACCATGGTCATGTACAGAAATAGGACTTTGTTGGACATGGATATTGCTGTAGAGGAATCTAGAAACCGGGTCTCCAGTACTCACCTGTCATTCCTGCCCTGGCCCATGAGTGAACGTTAAAACCAGAAACTTGAAAGGTAGGAAGGTCCTAAACATAGATCCCCTTTACAACAACTTCGTATGTCCCTTTGTGATCTTTCTCCTTTCTCTCCCCTTTTCCAAACATTTGGGCTGCCTCAGATTCCACTGGGATTCTTTAAGTTAGGATTTTCCACCATGAGCTGCACTTCTGTAAAGTGAATGTGCAGGTATAACAGTAGCTAAAGACACGAAGACATGAAAATGACCTATATTCCCCAGTCCCTGGCCGCTGACTGCTGTGTAGTGATGGGTAGGTAAGAACACTTAATGAGGCTGAGGTGTGTGGCCAGGGTGGGTAGGAGAGGGGGACATTCAAATGGGGCCAGTGTGTGCATTGGTCTCGCCCTACCTCCTTGATAAAAGGAAAATAGGGATGGGATGGAGGAGGGTGGGGGAGGAGATTCTCCTGGGAGAATCCTGCCTGGTAGGCGTTTGTGCTCAGCCCTGCCAGCTTCCCACCCCCACCGCCCCCAGGATGGAACAAGCTCTGATTGTGTTAAATGTTGACTATTCTCGTGCCACGGCCCCCGCAGGGACAGATTCTGGCAAAGATGATAGATAGACCTTGGAGCAGGAAAGCAGATGATGTTTGAAAGCACAGCGCTGGGGGAGAACCAGTCTGGGGCTTAGAGAAGAGAGCACGTTTTGTTTGTTTTTGTTTGTTTCCGCTGGATTTTGTTCAAGGGAGGTGGAGGGGACATTACAAAACGCCCTTTTGATCTGCTGTGGAAGCTCAGGCCTCGGGTGGCTCCCTGTTAACATCCTATGCCACAGTGTCAGAAGCCCTCACTCTGGGCCGGGCTTTGTGGGGTCACTGGGGATGCAGACAGAAGTCAGCTGTGGCCGCTGGCCTGAGGGCCTCAGTCCGGGGGAGACCGAGCATGCACAGACAGGGATGAGGCAGACTAAGTCATTCTCTGATAGAGGTGGGTACAGGGAGCTGGGGGATGGAGGGGAGGGGACAACTGATGTGCTTGTGTGTGTGACTGGCAGAAGAAGACAGAAAAGCTCAGGGAGGAGGAGATTTCTACACGTTTGTGCCTGGGAGGTCTGGGTGATAAGAGGTTGCTCATGGATGGTGGCCAGTGCAAGGGTCTCCTGTGGAGGAAAGACAGGAATAAAAAGTGGAAAGGAAGCAGGAACCGGTTCATGGTGGCCCTTGAGTGTCAGGCCTCTTTCAGGAGGGCAATGAGAAGACATGAAGTGGTTTTCATAAAGCGAGCAACCAGTGCAGTTGGAGTTTTCGGGGAAGGGTCTTCCCAGATGGGAGAGAGGGTAACGGGCACAAGAGGATGGCCAGGGTTCTGAGTCTGAGGGGGCTCCATTCATTTCCTCCCTTGCCCTTGGGTCCCAGGCTGTCTTTGTAAAAAGCCATGGGGAGGGAGTCCAGGAGAATTTCCAGGGGGCAGGGAAATACTTACTCCCAGACAGAGTGGAGTGAGAGCTTTATCCTTAGAGCATCATTACTGAACCTGCAGGCTGGGATGGGGAAGGCAGTGAGTGGAGAACTGGGGAGGTAGGAAGAAAGGAGATGGTGTAATCCTGTATAGGTGGGAGCACAAGTTTTGAAATCAGACAAACCTGGCTTCTAATTCCATCTCCACAGCTGTGTAACTTTATATATGTTATTTAATATTTCTGTATCAGTCAGGATAGTCCAGGTTACGCTGCAGTAACAAACAGCGCCAAAGTCTAAGTGGTTTTAAATCACAGAGGTTTATCCCTGGTTCATGTTACAGTTTCATTAAAGGTTTGCTGCAGGCTCTACTCATACTAGTAACTCCAGAACCCAGGTTTATGGAAGCTCCTTTTCATTACTGCTTCTACAGTGACTAAGGGAATGTGGAGCAAGCATGATGACTCAGTTACTAGTTCTTAAAATGAGCCACCTCACTTCCACTCTCATTTTATTGGCCAAAGGTTGTTTGGCTGTGCCTAACTTCATAGAGTGTGTGGAAATGAGAATTGGAATAGTGATGGAATAGTGATAGAATTGGAATAGTGACTTTACACATGCACACAATAAGTCTCAACTGCCTTATCTATAAAATGGGAATAAAACTACCAGCCTCAGTTAGGCATTGTGAGTCTAATGAGAGAATGAATGTGAAGGTCTAGTCATACTCAAATAATAACAGCTGGAAGAAAAAAAAAGTGTGGGTAAAAACGGTTTGAAAAAAGGGAGGCATTTATTCCTTTGGAGTTTCCTAGACAGCATGGCCTATTTGCCCAGAAAAAGGTGCTGTGCCTGGAACAGCTATATCTGAAGGTTTTGCTTTGCTTGTGATCCCAGGAGTCCCTGGTGCTCCAGGAACTCCTGCTTATGAAAGGCTTCCCCATTCTCTATGAGTCTCAGGGCTGAGCGGGGGTGTTCTCAGAGGCACCCCCAGGCTTTCTCTCCAAGCCTGTGCATTTCAAACACCGACCTAATGTTTTTGCTGCTGCTGCTGAGGCCCTGTGGAAATGGCATTTCTATTCCAAGAATCAGTTCCCATTCATCACCGTGAAGCGCGATACCTGGGGGGAAATGGTAACTGAGACTTTGTGGGTCTCCAAAGACAGGAATGTGTCTGCACGAGCTGAGTAATTAGAGCAGTTTTCTGCACACGTGCCTAATCTTTATTTAAGGCATTTCACTTAGGTACACATCTAAGTTATTCAAAAGTCAGTTAGATTTGAGACATGTATGTCATCCAACAATCTCTCTTCTCTATTTTCGAATAGTTAAATAAGCACCAATAACCATAATTGCAAATATTTATTGGGACTATGTGCTAAGCAACTGTACTCTGCACCTTATTTGAAATAACCCATTTGATTTTCATAACAACACTATATTCTTTCTGGTACCTGACCTAAGAAACTCATATGACTCCCAAGTTGTTTCCACATGGGATTCTTAAATAATCTTTAAAAAGAAAGCAGTGAATCAATGAGAGTATTTGGCCTGTGAGACTAAGCAAATAATGGCAGCTAGCATGCATATAGAGCTTATTATGTGCCAGGCACTATCCTAAATGCCTCTCACGTATTAGCCTACTAATCGTCTCAGTAATCCATGCAACAGACATTATTATTGCCATTTTACAGTTGTGGTAAGTGAGGCTGGTCAAGATTACGTAACTCTCTAGACATAAACATAGCCAACAGGTGGTAGACCCAGCACTTGAAACCAAATAGGCTCTTAACCACTATATCGTACTGTCTCTTGGGACCTAGTAACCTCAATGTCTTTGAGCTACTGTGAGGACTGTCACATGGAAGATGATGACAGAAAGGCTGTTCACTCACTTTTAGATCAGCAGAAGCAGGACCAACGGTGTCAGCCACACAGGCAGATTTGGATTCCACCTAGGAAACAACTGTCCTGCATTAGTGTTGCTCAAAGATCAGAGTTCCTGGTAGGTAGTAAGCTCCCCATCACCAGAAGTCCTCAACAGACTGGATGATGACCTCTCCCAGAGAGGCACGAGCGGAATCCTTCCTTGGGCTGTAGGTTGACCCAAAATGGCTCCTGTGATCTTTTGACACAATGATTTACTAACAACTGTCAGGACATCTGAGTATGGCAGGAAGTTTTTAAACGAATATATCCTCTTCCTACTTAAAATTGGAAGCAGATGATGAAGCTACATTAGTGGCAAATACAAAGGCCCAGGATACTTTTCCAGAGCTCAGTAGTATCATCAAATTAAACTCATAGCAAAGCTACTCTGACACATGGTAATGATGCAAATAATTGTTGTTACCTGGATGATCAATTAACCTAAGTTCACTTCATTGACTCTAAGCAGTATAATTTTCATTAGTCAAACATGCATTTTTATGTTTTTCTTTTCTAGCTTTATTAATCTACCTGACTTTTAAAGCAGTGCTGAATTGGGAAGTTTTTCTTGATGCGCTGCAGGGTTTGTAGGGTTTTATCTTTCTTGGAGAAGCCGTTAGAGGATGGGAAGCTTGGAGGTGGGGGAATCACTCCTTGGTTGGATAGGAAGAGCCAGGCAAAGGCCAAGGAACTGCCTGGTGATCAGGAGCTATGGGTAGGGAAGACCTGACAGGAACATGGGTCAGAGCTTGGGAGTCTGGGAGGAGCAATCAGGCTCTCAGCAGAAACTACAGTGATCCCACAAAATGGCCCAGCCCCTTGGGACCAAAGTCCAGGGCAATGGTCAGAGGTGATAAAATAGGGCAAATGCAGGAGGAATGGTATAAATAATATGTGGCCCCGGCCTCAGCATCTGGGCCTTTGTCTGGATCCCCTGGGGGCAGGAGCCAGTTCTACATGGGTGGGCATAGGTTCTGGATACAAGGGCAATAAATTGTAATGGATAAGCAAAAAGACCCAGTACAGGGGTCCCAGGAGCTCCTGGTAGTAAATCCAGACCAATGTTTGCAAGCAAACCTCCTCCCTCCCCAAGATCTTACCCCCATGGGGGTGGTGGTTGGGGATACAGGGCCGTGATTCCAGTCCCAGCACTGTCCCAACAGTGCATAGCTTTGGCAACATCCCTTCTTTCTCAGGCCTCAGTTCTTTATCTCTACAGTGGGAGAATTGGTCCAGACGTTCCCTAAGGACCTCCCAGTTCTAAATCATGATGGGAGTGGCTCTCAAACATCTTCTTCCCCTTCTAAAGGGCTGTCGGGAAGATTAAACCAACCATGAGTCTTTTGCTCTTCTGCTTAAGAATTGAGGATTTCTATGAACTAGAGTTTTTGATGTGCAGTCCCAAGAGCAAACTGGTTCAAGAGGGAATAATAAGTTCTTTTGCCATGGAAGCTCCTACAAGTAATGATGGATGTCCCGAAGGGATGGTACATCCAGGAAAGTGTCCCCAGCCCCCCAGCAGAAATCAATCTCCCCATCCCCTGAATGCCCAGCATCTCCCTAATAGCATTTTCTACCTAGTATTTTGAGCAACTGCTTATGGGTCGTATATCCACCAACTAGGTCCTAAGCCTCCTGAGCTCAGCAACCGTGTACCTAGTAGGCTCTCGGGCAAGATTTGTGGTACAGCTGATGACTGGCTTGATGACTGGACATCTCTGATTTCAACCAAGTGTCCCACCTCATTTTGTTGGGAAGATCTACTAGGATCTGCACTGCTTAAATGCACAGAAGCCCTCCTACTCTGGCATTCCTGAAAATAGAAAAAATCCACATGGGTAGGAGGGGGGTGTGCTAGGTAGAAACTATCCAGGCATTCCCTGGAATGCAGACTCCTAGAAGCTTTGTTTCTTCCACCTGTCATCTTAATCCTGGTGACACTCCAGAGCAGACCCCTGGGGGTGGCACCTGGACTGGCCTGGGGGCTTCCAAAAAAGGCTCCATGCCGTCTTCTTATGATTGGAGGCCCAAGAGCTGGGGTTTGGTGATATTATGCTCTAAATAATAAAAAGTAATCATTGATGGTGAGTTTACATTTTGGCAAAGTCTGTGCTCAGCCTTTTACCTAGTGAATCCTCGTCACAACTTTATGATGAGAGAACTATTGTCACTCCCAATTCTTAGAGAACTAAGACCCAAATCCATACAGCAAGTGATACTTTTCCTCTGGCACCTCACATGAATCCTTCTCATTCCTGTCTCAGCCTTGAGCGTCCCTTCCTCAGACCAGCCATCCAGATCACTCCTCAATCAAGAGGTCCCCATGCTACCCCATCATTCTATATCCAAAGTCCTCAAAGTTGAGCATGTAACAGAGTCTCCCAGAGAGCTTAAGACATACATTGCTGGGCTCCACCCTAGAGGTTCTGGTTGAGTTCTCCAGCAGGGCTGGCTCATGCCTAGGTAAACCAGCCCCAAATTTCTGATTGTGTGCAAAGGGACTGTTCTGCCATGGTCCAGTCATGTATATCCTAGAAACTACCTGGAACCTAGAGAGGCCAAGAGGCCCGGTGAACAGTGGGGATAATGTTATAGTCACAGCCTCCAGTTTCTGACTACCCACATGTAGCAGGGCAGCTGAAAGCCCAGGAGGAACTGACCCAGCACAGCACCGGCCCATCTGGTGCTTGGAGCTGTGTAGGCCCAGTCAGAGGGCCCCAGAGACCCAGGTATGACCAGAGAGGACAGCTGATGGCAATGGGACTGCTGGCTGCATGTTGAAGCATATAGCCTCGTAGATTCTCACTCCTGAAGAGGAAAGCACAGGAAGAAGAAAGCGGAGAGGAAGGACAGAAAGAGGATAATAGAAGCACATCGCGCACCGTGCTTCTCTTTGGCAAACTAAATGCTTATTGAAATTAAGATAAGCTTGACAGACTTTTGTTAGCAGTTTCGGGGCCTATCTGAGAATATCTTGCCTTGAGAGACTTCTGTTAGAACTGACTCCACAACTAATAATGTAGTCTCTGTCACTTAACTCAAAAGTCCCTCCTGGACCCGCACAGTGAAGCGTTAAGGAAATGAAATCTTTTTTTTTTTTTTTTTAACATATACAGCAAAGTTTGATTTGTTGAGAACATTTCTTCAACTGACAAGTTACAAGCCATGTCTGAGAGGCCCACTGGGAACTTTCAAATTTTGAGCAGCAGTTTCTAATCACTGACGATCATTAGCATTTTAGTGAATAGATTTTTGATAAGAAAAATCTTTGCTCTGTGGGTAGAAAAAAAAAACCCTGACATTTGATAATGCAAACAGAGTAGCAATTTTAATTAGGCCTGCAGTCCTTCTTGGTGTGGCAAACATTGCACAAGATCCAGATGTTTTCCATCTTACAGGATGTGAACTTAAGGCTGTGTCAAGCCACTGGTGCCGGGCGCTTTGCTGATTGGATCTCCAGGGTGAACATAATAACCACTATTTACTGAGCACTTACTACATGCCAGATTCTCTGCTCTTTCACATGCATGATCTCAATTGGTTCTCAAATCTATCTGATGAGATAACTTATTATTTTCATTCCCATTTTACAGGTGAGAAAACTAAAGACCAGAAAGGTTCACTACCCCAAAGTCACCCAGCTCATTATTGGTGGAGATACTAACCAAAGTCTGTGTGACTTCAGAATCTCTATGTTTACCCACTAAGCCATGCCTCCTCTCAGAGTCATGTGACCTCTCCCAGCCTCAATCTTCTAGTCTGTGGGATGGGGGTGTGATCAGTCATATTTCCTTCACTGGACTCTGGCAGAACTCTGAGGAAAGGGTGGCTGTACTTAGAACATTTTTTCCTCTCAGGGAACTAGAACCTAACACTTTGTTTTTTCCATTGATCCTAACCTTACCTTTTGGGGTCACCCAGAAGAACCCCGATTCTCTTTCCTGGTGATACTCAGAAATCTGTAATCGGCTCTTGCTGGGCCATTGGATAGATAGATGTTTAGCTTTTCAAGAAACCACAGAACACTTTTCAAAAGGAGCTGTACCATATTACACTCCAAACTGCAATGTGTATGAGTTAGAGCTGCTGTATATCCTCTCCAGCATCTGGTGTTTTAGCCATTCTAGGTGTGCAGTGCTATCTCACTGCAGTTGTGATTTGCATTTTCCCAATGACTAATGATGTTAAAAGACTTTCCATGTATTTCTTAGTCACTTGTATATCTTCTTTTGTGAAGTGTGTTTTTGGACTTTGTCTTTTGTTCATTTTTTTAAAAATTGTGCTGCTTGTCTTTATTATTGAGTTGTACGGGTTTATGTATTCTGGGTACAAATCTTTTGTCAGATAAATATGTTGTGAATATCTTCTCTCATTTTATGGTTTACCTATTTTTTTTTCTTTTTTTCTTTTTTAGAAATAGAGAGCAGCACAAGTAGGGGAGAGGGGCAGAGGGAGAGAGAGAATCTTAAGCAGGCTCCATGCCCAGTGGCCCCTCACAGAGCCTGATGTGGGGCTCGATCTTACAACTGTGAGATCATGACCTGAGCCGAGATCAAGAGTTAGACACTTAACCACCGACTGAGCCACCCAGGCGCCCCCACGTATTTATTTTCTGAATGGTGGTTTTTCGATGAGCAGGTGCTTTAATTTTAATCAAGTCAATTTTCTCACATTTTTCCCCTATGATTTAGACTCTGTGTACTTTCTAAGAAATCATTAGGTCACAAAGATATGCTTTCTGCTTTCAGTTTTACTTTTAGGTCTATAATCCATCTTAAGTTTATTTTTGTGTACGGTGTGACACAAGGTCAGGGTTCTTTGTTTTTCATATGGATATTCATTTGTCCCAGCACCATTTGTCAAAGACTTTTTCCTTTCCTCATTTAATTGTTTTGGCATCTTTGTTAAAAATCAAATGACAATAAATGTACGGACCTATCTCTGAACCTTCTATTCTGTTCCATGGATTTGTGTGTCTATCCTTTCACCAAAACCATACAGTTTTGATATTTTTAGCTTTATAGTAAATCTTAAAATCTGGTAGGTTAAGTCTTCTTATTTTGTAATTCATTTTCAAGGTTGTTTTGTCTATTATTGGTCCTTTGTCTTTCTGAATGTTAAAATCATCTTGAGTGGGCTTACAATGGATCTTTCAATCAATTTGAGGAAAACTGACATTATGATAATATTGAGTCTTACAATCCATGATTTTTTCATTCAATTTTTAATTTACTCAATTTATTTAGGTCTTTTTGATTCCTTTTGGTATTATTTTATAGTTTCACTATAGAATAATTTTACATCTTTTGTTAAATTTTTCCCTAAGTGTTTGATGCTTCTGAATGCTATTATAAATGGTATTTATTTTTAGTATAATTTTCTGATTGTTCATTTCTAATATATAGGTGTGCAGTTGATTTTTATATCAATTTTATATATTGTTACATCTTAAATTCACTTATTAGTTCTAGTAGTTTTCCTTTTTTCTTTGTAGGTTCCTTAGGATCTCCTATGTACACAGTCATGTCATCAACAAATAGAGACACATTTAGTTCTTTCTTTGCACTCTATATGCCTTTTATTTATTTTTCTTGGCTTATTGTATTAACTAAACATTTTCCCTTTAATGCATCTTAAGAAAATCTTGAGTTTGGTAAAAGTCAGTCTTTGCACAGGTCTCAGTGTTTTTTGCCTTCATAAAAAAAATCACAAATAATCAGTTGCAAAAATCCCTTCTACTCACAGGGGTAGTGTTTCTCCAGACTTAAGAGCAAACTCAAGAACTTGGCTGCCCTTTTTCTTCTTGACATGGGATGAAATTTAACTTGCATAGTAGTTTTTAGAGCTGTTTGCCGAATGTTCCTAGTCTTTCCACTTTCTGGACACAAGATAGCACTGCACTTCTTTGGTAGCTCATGGTTAGGTGGAGCTGTGTGACTGGTTTCAGCCAATATGTGAGTGATGAAATGATATGTGTCATTTCTGCACCAGGGCATTGAACTACTACTAATCCAAGAGTCTCCAGAGCTCTCTTCTTCCTCTAGCACATTAACAAGTGATGTTTGAGATGGAAGCCACTCCATCTGCCTAGATCTCTGAATGCCTACAATGAGCAGAGTCTCCCCAGTCCTCCCCCTCTCCCGTTCCCTCCACTACCACTGACCCACAATAGACATATGGCTTAAGGTAGAAATAAAATTTTATTGTTTTGAGGGACTGAGACTTTTTTGTTGTTGTTATAGTAGCATTACCTAGCCTATCCTGACTGATACAACTTGCATGAAGTTTTAAAGAGAGATGACTAAGCAAAATGCCAGGTGGAGGCAATGTAAGAAAACACATTGTTTTAGTTTGCTTTTAGTGAGACAAAGGACATATACTTCCAGAGAAACCAGCAGTGAGCCAAAGCCCAGAATCTTATGTGAGTTTTGAATACAACCAGATCCCCAGTGCCCAGCACATAGTGTACATTCAAAAGAGGTACTTGCTTGCATTCAATTAAGCCAGAGTTCTCCCTTCAGCTTGTGCTTGGTAAAGTAGAAGCGTGGCATTTTCCTTCACTTTCCTGCACTACTTTCTTGCCTGCAAATGGGAATGGCAAAAACAACTTGTCCGCGAGAATTGTTGGGAAAAATTGTGCTGATTACAAAATGCTTTGCAAAATGTAAAATCCTATCTAAGTGGCAATTTTCTCCATTGCTCTGCCAATTGTAATAAATAAATATTGTTTTTAAAGCTGGCTTCTGGCTTGCTTTCCAGTGACCATCCCATCAAACACTCTAACATGCCTAGGGTTATTGTCCACTCTGGATTTGCATGTGTGTGCATGGCATTTGTGTAATGCTGTTTACTGAGGAGTTGAGTAAGCCCATCTTGTAGCAATAAAACTTGAGAACAATGTCATACTCCATTGGAGAGGTGATGGGTCAGAACAACTCGCTCAGGACAACTGTGCTATATGCTCCCCAAGGGCACAGGAGCTTGTTTCAAGTCATTTCTATAGCTCCGGTGTACCTGGATTAGGGGATGTCCTCTGTGGTTATTAAAATTTTTCAGTTCTTTGCCAAGCTTGGATTGAGACCCTAGGTTCCTGGTTCATATTATAGCACCATGGGCAGAGTTCTAGAACTCCCATAAACTATGTAACTGCTGACCACATGGTAGGACCATGTTCACTGACCACCTACTATTGACCACATGCTAGGAACCATGAGGGATGTAAAGATTGCTGACATAGTCTCTGATCTCAATGAGCTTCCTGTTAGTAAGGGGCTAAGGGAGACGTTCATTCATCCATTCATTCATTCATTCACCTGTGCAGTCATTGATCCTACTAATACTAATTCCATAATATTGACTGATATTCCAGGTACCATTCTAGCTACAAAACAGAGTCTCAGCTCTCATAGGAGCATATATTCTAATAGGGGGATACAGACATTTATCAAATAATTACAGTAACAGATACTTTATTCTAAGCTGTGATAAGCACTGTTGAAGAAGACTTTAGAGTGCTGTAAGGACAAGAAAACAAGAGGAATAGACTTTGTCAGGGAGAATCAGCCAAGAAAGACTTCTCTGAGTAAGTGACCTTTGAGTTGAGATCTACAGGATGAATTAAGAGTTGCCCAGTCTGGATGTTGGTGGGGGGAGGGAAAAGCCAGGCAAAAGAAACACTACACTTAGTACAAGACAGACTATATGATGAGCTACAAAAGAGGGAGAGATAACATGCTAGAGGAGGTCCCAGAACAAGTTTAATTATTACTAGGGGAATGAGAAAGGCTGCCTACAAGAGGTGGTGCTTGGGCTGGGCCTGGAATGACAGGAAGGACTTTTGCAAGTGGAAGGAGAAAGTACAAGCAAAGACCCAGAAATACAAAGAGTACAGGGTGAAAAATCTAGGACAGACTGTGAAGAGTCTTTAATGCAGACTAAGGAGTCTGGTCCTTACCAACTGTTGGTGGTGGAGAGTCACTGAAGGTGTCAGAACAGGACAGTGATGTAATCAGAGCAATTGAGTGAGAGAGACTTCTTTGTCTCCCTGGAGACAACTTTGTCTGTAACCCAAAAGGATCTCAGAGCCCCTGCCCTCCCTGGAGCCCAGATACCCCCTTGGGGTTCCAGTGGTCAGCTCTCTCTCTCTACCCACAAGGAGAAACCCCAAGGTCCTGAGGATACAGTGCAGGAGAGGCAGAGAGTGGGGGACACAGGGTCCTAAAGCTAGGACCTTCTTCCCTAGTGGCAACAGAATGTATTTATGAGCACTGTTTCCAAAGTGACTCAGAGCAGAGAGCTGTGTGTGTGCCAACCACTGTATGAAACAGGCTGACATGAGAAAGGGCCTTGTATTAGTTTTAGGACTCTTTTATGTGCAAGGGAAAGAATCCCAATTCAATCTAAAACAAAGACTAAACAGAAGTAATTGAGCCATGGAACTGGGTACCTTCAGGGG
Source organism: Felis catus (assembly GCF_018350175.1). Taxonomy (NCBI): domain Eukaryota; kingdom Metazoa; phylum Chordata; class Mammalia; order Carnivora; family Felidae; genus Felis; species Felis catus. The sequence goes on from NC_058380.1 coordinate 58,356,599, forward strand.
ATTGCCCTGGTTTCAAGTACAGCTGAATCCAGGGATTAAACCAAGTCGTCAGGATTCTCTCTCTCTCCATCTCTTGGGTTTGTTTCCATCTGTCTTTGCAGTTGGACTTCCTTTATGCAGGGGAAGAAAAGAGCTGTTGAAAGTCCTAGTCTTACACTCCAGCAGACAGAGGGAGTTTCTATGTCAGTACGTAAGTCCCAGGGAAGCACTCTGATTGGCCCTGATGAGTCACATGAGCATTTCTTGGACTAATCACTGGTGCCACAGAGAGGAGGTACTATGGTTGGTACCGTCCTGAGATTGACTGGCAACCCCAGCCAAATCACATACATTGGAGGAGAGCACAGCCCCAGTGAAAGCAAAGCTGAGCTAACAAAAATAACCCAGAGCCATTATGGTTCTTTCCTCTGGTTGTCCACTGTAGAGCAAATCATAGGAGAGTATTTATATTCATCCTAGAAATCTGGGAGGCTGAATCATTTAAGGAGAGCATAATACTAATTATATATATTTAAATGAGATTTTGAAGACAGGTATAGTAAATAGTTTCCATATGGCAAGATTAATTGAAGTTGTGGAGTTATTTTTTTAATGTTTATTTATTTTTGAGAGAGAGAGAGAGAGAGAGAACATGAGCAGGGAGGGGCAGAGAGAGGGAGACAGAATCCCAAGCAGGCTTCATGCTGTCAGTGCAGAGCCTGATGCTGGGCTTGAACTCACAGCACAGAGCCTGATGCAAGGTTCATATGCATGAATGCTGAGATCATGGCATGAGCTGAAATCAAGAGCTGGATGCCCAACTGAGTGAACTGCCCAGGCGCCCCTGTGGAGTTGTTTTCAGTAGGGTTTTAGTTGCTCCTCCAAGGGGTTTTGATGCAAAGGGTTTGATGGTGCTGTTATTTTGGGGGAGGAGCCTCAGAGGGAGTTCAGGTGACCTGGGCTCTGCCTCTGGGCCTGCACACAGCTCACTTTGTGATTTTAGACAAGTCCTTTCCTCTCCCTGGACCTCGGTTTGCCCAGTTTTACAATGAGAGCCATGGTGTCTGCTGGTATATCTGATGGATCTGTCATAAAGCCCACTCCTGTACTATCCACTCTCTCTTAGTTAAATCACATTGCAGGAGAGACCTGTTGGTCCCACAAGCACAGGATGCCCCAACAAGGAGCACATGAATTCTGCCCCTGCCAGCTTCTATCTGAAGACCTAGAGAGGCTTGTGCTGGGATTAAGACTGAACCAAAGTTCAGTATTCCTGAAGTGCCTGGCCCTGGTCCTGGCCCCGCTGACAGGGGCTCACAACGAGGGCATTCACCCAACTATGATTTCTAAGAAGCAGATACACAGAGTCATAGAGACTCTGGGCTAGAAGTTCCCACGAGGTCCCTGAGCCAAGACTGCTGTCCTATGCTGGAGGCTCCTCCCCAGTAGCCAGGAGAGTGCTCCTCCAGTTGCTGCTGCACACCTCCCATGACATGGGCACATTTCCATCTAGACCCCTCTGAAGTCCAATCTGCCCTGAAGCTTGCTACAAGTCTCAGTGGCAGAGGAGAGTATCCCAGTCACAGATTTGGGGGACAAAAAGCTCAGGATGTCCGGAGCACTGAGCAAGTACGTGGCAGGAGTAGGAGACGAGGGGCAAGAGAAGGCAGGCCTTGAAGACTGAAAAGGAAGCTGAATTCTGCCTCGAGGGCAAGGGGATACCTCTGGAGGACATTAGGTGAGAGAGAAAGTTGACCCTTCGGAAAGGCCTCTAAACTGTGGTTTGGAAGACATTGGGGCCAAGCTGGTGCCTAAAACCAAGAGAGATGATGGATGTCCACACTATGGAGTTGATAGGAGAAGACCCAAAGGCTGACTACGTGGCATTTGGTGACCCAGTAGTCATAGGATGGCGCCCAAATCAGAGGACAGAAGCTGAGATACCATTGGCTGGGATGGAAATCCAGGGAGGCAGCTTTGAAGAAGGACTAAGTTCATTAGTAGACACAGGGCGTGTGAAATTCCTGTCTGGCCATCTGGAGGTTTCAGGGATCGTAGTGGAGGTCGGAGGTTCAGACCAACTTCTCAGATCCCAGAAGACCCCAGGAGGCCTCAGCATTGCCTTACCTACCCCGGAAATCTGATAGAAAGATGGAGTCCAGTTCTAGCTGAGGGCCATCATTTCTGAACAGGGATTTCAGTGCCTTTCTTCCTTTGGGAAGGTTCTTGATCAGAGTCCTGAAGGGCTCCTGACTCTCTGGGATCAAGGAGATCCTACAGTTTCCCTTCCTCATGACTGCTCCAGGCCAGCTTGGAAGGTGGGTGGAGGTTGCAGGGGAAGGAGGGCAGGCAGGTGTGCAGGTGTGCAGGCTGCCCAGGGTGGAGGGGCAGGGCTTGCACCAATACAACCTGTGAGTGTGCGTTCCTGTTTTATTAAACATTCCTGGTGAAGTATTTCTCATCTGCAAGGGGCCACACCAGAGGACCTTAGCACTCACCTCTGCTTGAAAATGGAGACTAGTTCCTTGAGTCTGAATTTAAAGAAACTTCCTGTCAAAGCCATTTAAAAGGCTGAGGAACTGCTGAGAGGGGAGAAGATTGGATCAGAAGCCTGTAAAAATGAGTTTAAATAAAAGAAAAAAAGGAAACAAAATGATTATACAAGCAGTATGTATTTGTGAAATAGAAAGTGCAATGTGTATTGAAGTAAAGGAGAGTGTCCTTCCTGGCCTCCCTACTTTCCTTTAGGTGGTTGCTGGGGTGGGGGGGGCGCTGGGTTCCCCACCTTTGGTCCTGGAGGTTTGGCCCAGTGCGGGGAGGGAGGGAGGCTGGGGGGCAGGCAGGGTTGGGAAGGCCACACCTCCTGGTGGGTGGCATGAGCCCTGGATCTGTAGCCTGTGACGTCAGGCTCTGGCTGGACTGCCCCTCTCTGGCCTTGGCTGCTTCCTCCGGAAAATGGGGCGAGGTGCCCATGGGGCCTCCAGCCAGGGGGCTGAGCTGATGATGGGCATGAGGGAAGGGATCAGGGAGCTGGCTGGAAGCTGGTAATTAATAAATGAAATGCCCTGGGACTGCTGCCGAGCCGCCTCAGATGACATATCTGTCGCGGGCTCGGCAAACCATTAAATGACCATTTTCTGACAGAACGACTTCCCCGCTTGCCAGGACATATTTTCTCTTCTTGCCCTCTTTTCTCCTCCGCTCCCCTCCCCCATTTCTCCCTCACCCTGGACTCTGCCCTCTCTGCTGTGCCACTGTCCTGGATGTCTCTCTTTCTGTCTCCGCACGTGTCTCTGGCTATCTCTCCATCTCTCTGCCTCTCCCTGTATATGTGTGTCTCTGTGTGTCTGTCCTCCCCTAGTCTCTCAGTGTCTCTATCTCCCTCTATCTCTGTGTGTCTCTGTCTCTCCCCTGCCTCCCCCCCCCCCCACCGCATCTCTTCTCTTTGTGGCTGCCTCTCTCTTTCTCAGGTCTCTGGCCCTCTCTTCTCCCAGGCTGCTCTCTCTCTCCCCCACCTCCCCTCTCTCTGCTTCTCCCCGTCTGTATAAGGTTTAACTACCCCCCCCCACCCCCCCTTGTCTGGCTCAGCCTACCCCCTCCCTGCCTCCCCCCTCCCCGGCTGCCTGACGGCTCCAGTTCATTTCTGCCTGTTTAATTGGGCCCCGGATGAGTTTGGTCGACAGGGCCATTCATCATGTGGCCGCGGCTGGCGGCGGAGCCCGGGGGAGCGGGGCTGACAGCTCCGCCAGGCTGGGATGCGGCCTGCGTCGGGAAGTTCACATATTTGGGCATTAGTGCAGCTATTAGTTTAACAAGCTTCGTTTATCCTTGTCACTACCACTTCAGCTTCCCATGTAATCATTTGAAATGTAGATTACAGCCAGACAAATGGGACAGCGCAAGACGCGCAGGGTGGAGGGAGTGACACGCAGCTCGTTAGGGCCACCTTCCCAGCCCCATCCCTTTCCAGGCAAGTCTTTGATTAGCTTAATATTCACATGATTTCAGTGGGAAGCGCCAGTCACCTGTGCCAAGCCCCCAGTGCTGGGCCGAGGTGCCCAGGGTGTACCTAGGTGAGGGTCCAGGTCCTGCCAGGATGGGGTTCCTCTGGTTCAAAGACTACCCACGCTGCAAGGAAACGTGGGTGGCCAGGGCCTCAGAGTCTGCCCTCCCAAAGTGGTCTTCCAGGATGAGGTGGTTTCCAGACCCTGGCTGTGCCCTCCAGCTCTGATTTTGGCATCGTGGGCTATTGTCTTCTTGTGTGACCTGAACAAGGTCTGGTCTTCTCTGGGCCTTGTGTCCCCATCTGGAAAGTGAGGGTTCCAGATTGGATTGGGTGGGCCTGCTTTTCTCCATTCCTCTGCCAAGACCCCTCACCTTGGTTCTTTTGAACCCAGTTTCCAGTCATTTCTATTCTTTACTCAGTAGATTTAGGGCTCCTTTCAAAATGTAAACCTGGCTCTGTCTGTGTCCTGCTCCGAAGGCCCTCATGGCCCTCAGAATGAAGGCTGAACCCCTTCCGAGGTCTTGGAGCGAAGGTGGGGAAAAGGAAGGCTTCGGTATCTCCTACTGCCCGCCCTCCAGCTTGACCTCCTCTGTTTATGCACTTCAGTTCCCTGCAGGCCTGGAAGTTGTCAAATGCCCCGAGCCCTCTCTCAGCTCTGGGGTTTTGTGCGTGCTGTTTTCTCTGGCAGAAATACCATTCTCCCTGTGCCCCCTTCCCCAACCCCTTTTCTCAATCCTCTTTCTTATCCTTTTCATTCTTAGTTTAGATGTTCCTTCCTCCAGGAAATATTGTGCCCCGCCCCGGGGTCCTTCTGCCCAGTGCCTGCCCTATGTGCGTCTCAGAGCCCTACCTACAATAGCACTTAGCACGTGCAGTCAAACTGTCTGCTTGTGTCCCCCACTGGACTGTGAATTCCATGAGGGCAGGGCCTGCCTAGCACAGGACCTGGCCCTGGAAGCTGAAAGAGTAGGTGGACCACCAGCAGCGCCGTGCCTGAGCAGCCTTGGACAGAGAGGCCCTCACACACCAACATTCCTCGTGCAGCAAGTTCATTATGCCTAGCCTCCTTCTTCCTGACCCCCCGTCCCCCATCCTGCTGACACAGCCCACCTCCCTCCACCCGTACACACAGCTCCAGAAGGGTCAGAGTCTGGTTCCCTGGGAGGACCTCCTGAATCAGTCAGGGTCCAGGAGAAAATGGTTGGCCCTCTCAAAGAGTTCAACTGAGGAGAGTTTACTGACGGGACTCTGCAGAGGTGTGAGCCGAGCTAGGGAAACCAGTATGGGATAGTGAGGCATCGGTGGGGAGCCATCACACTTTAAGGCCTGAAGGGCAAGGGCGAGGGAGTATTGTTGCCAGAACCGGGAGAAAGCAGGAGCCGCGGGACAGGGGCTGTAAGAAGATGTAAACTTTATAAAGCAGTCACCATAGAGTTGGGGTGAGGCAAGGAACGACTAGGGGTAAATCTTCTGACTCCTCACTCTTCTCTCCCTCTACTGTCTGTCTGGTGCCTCCCAGAGGGCCAGGGGGCTCTGAGTGCTGTGGTCCACGGAGATTAACCTCCTGGGATACAGAGCAGGGAAGAGAATAAAAGAGGGGGATGACCTGGTAGAGGTGGGGGTATGGGACAGATAGAGAATACCCTGCATACCCCCCAACATTGCCACAGGCCAGCCCCTCTGCAGAGAGGCCAGAAGGGCCCTAAGCAGACTCGCCTCTGGAGAAAGTGGAGATATCCTCTACAGAGGGCTCCACAGGGCATGGACATGAGTGCCAGCTGCCCTTTACATCATCCCTTCACTGGGACATCTCCCTGCTCAACCCAGCCAGGCCAGGGCAGTCCTAAACGGTTTCTTTTTCCACCTCTCCCCCTGCTGAGCAGCTTGTCTCTGTTTTCTTCCTGACACCTTCTGAATAATGACACCAGACCTTGAAGCCAACGAGTCGTGAATCAAAGTGGCTTCTCGATATCATAAAAGAGATGTTCTAAACCCCAAACATAAAGATCGTTTTATCTTTATTAATAGTTTAATGCATCTGAGAAAGCTATTTGACATTTTTTACACCTCCAACTCTTTCCTTCATGCATTGCTGGTCAGATTACACCAGGGTTCAGCCACTTAAATCCACTTAATAACTGACTAAATTCTACACTGAATTTACATTGAGCTACAAGCTGATTCGCAGATATAGGGGAAATTTCTAGCAAAAACAAACAAATAAACAAACAAAAAACCCTACACCAATGTCCTGACTCTAAAGTTGTAAATCTGCTTTAATAATGAAAAAGGAGTTAAAGTATTGGGATTGATGTCACATTTAATAGTACTTCCTGATGAAGACTCTGCAACACAAAGTGAAGAAATGTATCTCAATTAATAACTGGGAGTGAGTATTTTCTGCATCTATTTAATTAAATTATTGCACTTGCAAACACATAATGTGGAATTAATTAAAAACACATAGAATTTGGGAAATGGAGACTAATTCAACTCCTCCCAGTTGCTGTCAGGCCCAGTACACATCAGTGCATGACACTGAGAGGAGAAAGGTTTGGTTACTAATGACATCTGAATTGGAATAACATCTAATTAATTGGCTAATTGTTTCTATCATACACACCGCCGCCACCACTGCCATTGCCACATCACAAAAACGTATCCAAACAATATGACTACACTTAATATGTACATGTACACACACTGGAGCCCAGCACACACCTACAAACATACAACCCCGCATGCTGGGCACTTACATGCAAATATTCTCTCATAGGAGATACACATGCATAAATTTATATATCACACACAAATACTCCCAAGTAAAGGTTAGTGGAGAAGAGAGAAAAACCTATTCTCTGCTTCTCCCCACCTTCCCAGAAAGGAAAAAAAAATGTAACTGTCAGAAATGTGATAGGACTGTCGAAGACATATAGAAAAAGCTCAAACAAACCATGTAAGTTGTGAAACATAAATCCCAATTCTATTTGTTCTGCGACATTGTATAAACCACACATTTTTCAATAAGATAGAAAATTAAAATCCTCACCAGGTTCAGAATTGCTTGGGGAAGTTAGATAGAAAGCTACTGTCCTGGCAAAAGGAGAAGCAACTGTTGGCTGGTCAAGTACTGAAGGATGCCTCAGGACCATGGACAGCAGGGCCTCCCTTCCTCCTCATTTTAGAGCCGCTATAAATGTGTTCACACACCCAGGGCTGTGATTGGCCAGACATTCCATAGGCATAGTCTCTACTTAAAATATTACTCAATTCCTTGATTCCTTCCATTTCTGGGGAGTCCTTGAGCATCTCTAATCTACACATAGCTCCTGGGGTGTGCCTTCTACTCCCCCAAATCTGTAGTCTGTCCTTTCCCACCCCTCCCCCACCCCACTGAAGTTCACTTGATTCATTTAAATGCTTTAGTTCCAAATGGCTTAACATCTTCCTCACAAGGAATTCTCCCCAATGACTATCAAATATTAAGTAAAGCCAGTTAACCCCACACCCTAGAGAATTGTATAATGTTACTATATTCTGTTCAGAGAAGTTTTATTTATCACATTTGGTTTCCCTTTCCCTAAGCCAATTTGTTACTCATGAAGAAATGTTTCAAGACTTCTTGAAAAGCTCATTGTTTTTAGTGTGTTTTCTGTGGAATGTCCCCAAGCCATTTGAAGACTAAATAATGACATCCTTTGGTTCGTTCTCATCCAAACATCATTCTTCCTCAAACAAGCTTCCTTGATCAGGCAGACAGGCTTCTCTTTGCAGGAGCCTCACTCCCCCTCCCCATGGTTTGTCCCTCATGGACCTCCAAGCCACTATTTTTAATAGTTTCCCCCAGACACTTTCTGTTGACAAGCAGTCTGCTGCCGTGGCAGCCTGACCCTTCTTTGGCTTAGGGGTAATTTTCAATGACAGGTACCTCATTGTAGCCAGAGTTCTACAGTTTCATTCTTCACTTTCTTCCCAGCCCTTGGGTTGGTGCCAGTGTTGATTGAGATCTAGCTCATTGCCTAAGCAGGATCAAGTGCCTGGGGGCTTCAGCCCTTTTGTGGGATGGAGATTACCACAGGTAAGGCCAGACCCAGAGATCCCTCAGTCTCTTTGATCTCTCATCTTTGACTCTGAGTCCTTGTGGTCAATGCTTGGTCCCTTGCCTTTGATTCATTTAGAATCACAGACTCATTGTCACTTTGAGATGGAAGGGCTGGAGAGCATGTCATTAAACCTTATGTCCTCCACCCCATTGTGCATATGGAGAGCCTGAGCCCCAGGTAAGGACCTTCTGACAGGGGTGTGAGAAGAATAGGACAGGAAGATGCCATTTCTCTCAGTGGGGGTAGAGGGGGGGGGTCCCAGCCAGTCCCTCTTGAGTTTCTGAAGCAGAAACTCTGGGTCTTCTACCATCTTCATACAAGTCTGCCCTATCTCCCATCTTCCTTCAATTTAATTCAATGAATGCTTATTCAGTATGAACTAGTTGAATAAAAAGGAAGGAATCTCTTCTCTGAACCAGGCAGTGTGCTACAGGCAATGGAGACAAGGTGGTGTGGCAAAAACTTCTGCTTATGTTCCAATATCCACTCTCTCCCCTTCCCATAGCAATAGAATTTGTAGCTGGACAAATAGGGCCACTCAGAATAAAGATCACATTCTCCAGTTTCCCTTGCAGCTAGATGTGGTCATGTGATTTAGTTGTGGCCAATGGGATATAGGCAGAAGTGTCAGGTACCAGCTTCCTGGAACCTTACTTAAGAGACAGCTGGTTCTCTTTTGTCTCCTTTATCCTGATCCCTGCAATCCTGATGCTGCCATCTTGGACCTTGGGGCTGAGGAACTAAAAGGAGGTCTCTGTGGGCCTCCTGCTGCCAAGTTGCCTTATCAGCTCTGATCACCAGCCTCCAGACTCCATATGTGACAGAGGGTAATCTTCTGCTTGTTTAAACCACTGTTATTCTGGGTTTTTCAGTCATTCATAGCTGATGTATTCTAATATGGGTAGTAAAATAAATACTTAAGGGTTTTTAACTTTTTTTTCTATTCTTTCTAGCTTTGCCAAGAAAACATTGGTCTCTTTCAAAAGGAAATTTTATTCCTGGGGGCTCAGTCAGTTAAGCATCTGACTTTGGCTCAGGTCATGATCTCATGGTTTGTGAGTTGGAGCCCTGTGTCAGGCTCTGTGCTGAGAGCTCAGAGCCTGGAGCCTGCTTCAGATTCTGTGTCTCCCTCTCTCTCTCTCTGTCCCTCCCCTGCTTGCTCTCTCTCTCTCTCTCTCTCTCTCTCTCTCTCTCTCTCAGAAATAAGAAAACATTAAAAAATTTTAAAGGAAATTTTATTAAGAAACTAGATTCTCTAACTAAAAATATTTTAAATAAAGCAATGTGGGGGCGCCTGGCTGGCTCAGTTGGTTGAGCATCTAACTCTTGATTTTGGTTCTGATCATGATCCCATGGTTGTGGGATCAAACCCCACATCAGGCTCCATGCTCAGCATGGAGTCTGATTAAGATTCTCTCTCTCCCACTCCCTCTGCCCAACTCATTCTCTCTCACTAAAAATAAAGGCAAAATTTCTAAAAAGAGATGTGTATATACATATGTCTATATATGCATAAATTATCTCTGGAAGAATAAAAAGAGACTGTAGTCATGGGAAAGAACTGGGGGCTTCAGAGGTGGGAATGAGACTTACTGCCTACTTTTTTGCTCTGGATTTTTTCACACAAGTATGTGTTATCTTTTTTTAGTGCAAAGACCTAAAAATGAATGAAATACCGTTTTACACCTTGGAGGCCCCCAGTCCAGTCACTCTCAGAGGAACCTTTTCAATGTTGCCAAATGGACGTCCATTCAGCTCCTCTTTCAGCCCACCTCCTCCCGGGACAGCTTAATCTCTCTGTGGAAAAGGAGGAAAACGACAAACACGCCAACCTCCGAACCTGTTTGCGCATCTGGGGAAGATAGAGGCCCCTCTTCCAGGGCTGTGGCAGCTACACCTGGCGAGCTGACACATCCTAACTGCTCAGCAAAGGTGATGATGACTGTTACCACATCCTGTGCCTGCTTGTCATTCCTGGGTGTCCCACAGCACCTCACAGACACCACTTGCTCGTGCAACCATTGTCCTGATATGGTTTGCCTCCTCACTACCAGAGGGGGAGCTCCATGAGGGCAGGGTTCATATTCCATTCATCTCTGTCCCCAGCCCCGGTGCCCAGACCAGACCCTGGCATGGAGCAGAAATCAAGGAGCATTTATTGGCTGGAGGAAGGAGAAAACAACGGGCAGTTCATTTTAAAAATACAGACCCTGATGGTTCCCAGAAATTCCAGTTGATTCACAGTTTTTGACTGGAATTGTAGTTTTCCCTGGATTCAACATTCAGCTGAACCCAAGGAGTGCCAAGGTGAGGCATGTTAGGATAAGGGAACCCTGGAACTCTGCCCAGAGGTATCACCCAGGGAGTACTTTTCTTAAGAGGAGTAACAAAATCCTCTTGGTGTGTCCATGAGGACTTCACTGTCTGTGGCTGGACCAGGGCACTGAGCACTCACAAACTCAGCCCACAGCCAGAGTGCAATGACTCTCAGAGACTCTTCTCTGGGGTCACAGAGCTTGGCTTCTTATCTTGACCCCACTGTTCACCAGCTGTGTGAGCTGGGGCAAGATATCTGAGCTCTCCAGGCTTAGTTTCCTCACCTGTAAAAGTGAGGGTCCTAATAATTGTACTTACCTCATAGGGTTAATGTAAGGATTTTAATGAGATAATGCATGTGAAATCCATTTATTAAGGAGTCACAATTCTTTGAGGTATGAACATGGTTTAACTTTTCCCCCAGCTGCTCCAGCTGTGCTCTATGGAACTATCCCCTCCCCCACTTTTCTGGTAGGGGAGCAGTCTCTTTACTGACATCTTAGGCATATTTTAGAACTTTCTAGTAAGTTCGTTATTAGAACAGTGTCATTCTGGAATTTAACACTCAGTCCTGTTCTTTTTGGAACTTCAGTCTCAAACGTAACTCAATACTGATATTCTACCCTCATCCTCCCAAGTAGACAGCATCTTTATGTAGCTCCCATAACCTGCAGAGAAACTGTATTAGTTTTCTATTGCTGCATAACAACCCCAAACTCAGTGGCTTAAAACAACATAAATATATTATCTCACAGTTTCTGTGGGTCAGGAGTTTGGTCCTTTCCTTGAAGCCTCACCAGACTGAACTCAAATATTGGCTGGGGCTGCAATCTCATTTAAGGCTTGGGATCCTCTTCCAAGTTCACTGATTATTGACAGAATTTGGTTCCTTGTGGTTATACAACTGATGCCCTCAGCTCCTAGAGGCTGCCCACCATTCCCTGCCACATGGCCCTCTCCACAACATGACACTCTGCTTCTTCAAGGCCAAAAGTAGGGCATCTGCTTCTCTGACATCTAGATACTCTTAAAGAAATCACCTGCTTATGTCAGGCCAACCAGGGTAATCTCCCCTTTGATTAACTTAAAGTCCACTGATTAGGGACTTTAATAACATCTGTAGACTCTCCTCAACTTTATCATAATTTGGAAAGCCTGTGTGCCTCCCCTCCCTGACTCCTGGATGTGGGAGATCTGACTCTGCTTCTTCTCCTTCCTCCAGCCCCACCAAAGATGGTCATCACACACCACATGACACAGCCTCCAGCTGACAGCCTTCAGATGTCCCCTCACCAGGGAGAGGCTCTTTGGGGCAGGGTTCCAGTAAGGCGTTGTAAAGGTGACAAGTAACTATAGTGCCCCACAACCCATAAGGCTTATCCATATTTTTGTCTGGTTTCCTTTCCCCTTCTTCAGTAAACACAGGCACAGGTCACCAAATCTTCAGGCCATACAAGGAGTGAAATTCCAGTCTTCGTTTCTTGAAAATACCTCCAAACTTCCAAGGGATGCTCTTGGAGATAGGAAGCAGCAGTTCTGCCCCAGGACACCTGAACCTGCATTTTGCCCAAGCTGGCCACCTGTTTCTGTCTCAGTCTTCTTATATTTGTACTGGAGGGATGAAGGTAGGAGGATGTTACTGACAGTCATTCTTTAAATTGTCATCTCTCAGGTAGCACTGTAGAAGGTGACTGGACCCAACTGGTAGAGGCTCCAAGAACTTTGGGTTTCAATTTTGGGTCTTGGCTGTGCAATGTGGGGACAACAGGAAAAATTCTGCGAAGTCTCAGCACCTGATAAACAGTGCTTAATAAGTGCTAATGGGTATTACTGATCAGAGCTCAACTCGAAGAGTCTTGCATTGGGAAGCAGGGCGGACCAGGAGTCAGAGTGGACCAGGAGCAAAGCTGCAGATGACAAGCGGTGGGACTCCTTCAGTACCTGCAGGCCAGGAATACACTTGTTCTCCAAACCTGGTGTCAGTTGGAGTCCAGGCGAGGGTAGGGCAAAGGTGAGGAGCGGAGAGGGCAGGACATATTCATGCCATTCTTTTGCTTCAGGCTGTTCGTCCTTCACTGCCTCAGAGGTGGCAGGAAAGAGCTGAGTGAAGCTGAGATTGAAAGGCTCTGGAATTCGTGGCGTCACGAAGATACAGCCTGGCTAACTATCCCCAGACCCATTTCCTCTTTTTCTTCAGCACACAGGTAGACTACATTTCTCAGCCTCTCTTGCAGTTGGGCCTGGCCACAAGACAGAGTTGTGGCCAATAGCATGTGAGTGAAGATGTCTCCCATTTCCAGCCCTGCCCGTGGAAATCTTCCAAGGCATGATACTCCAGATGCTTATCTTTTTTGCAGCCTTGATGCAGACAAACAACTTTGGAGGCTACACATAAAGGTGGCAGAGCCAAAAGATACAAGGGACCTCGATCTCTGAGTCACTTTGTGGAAGGCTGCCTCCCTACCAGGAACACCCACATTTAACCGTCATGTGAGTGAAAGGTGTATGCTTTTGTGTGGCGACATTTCAGTTATAGGGTATGTTTGTTGCATCAGCTGGCACTGCCTTATCGGACACACGAGTTCACAGAGCAAATGAGAAAATTAGCTTGCATCCACACTGTCCACACTGTAAGAATTTCTACGAGTTTCGGGAATGTATCTGCCATGCTCTACAAAGTATGCACAATGTTTTAATTCCACTTCACAGAAAGGTTTTCTTTCCAAACCCTCTTCAGGGGCCTTCCCTATTAAAAAGTCCCATTTATAGAAACTACTACTTAGCATTTTTGGAACTTGTTATCCTATTCAGCAGAGTCTAAGTCAGGAGGCTTTGAACTCGGACAATTACTGCTCTTGATTAACAACAAGAACTGATGAGTTGGCCTTTCCAGTGTGCTAAGCAAACTCAGCCAAGCAGAAAATATCACTGAAGGGGAAACAATGGGAAGTGATTTTCTTGGTTACATTATGAGCCGTCGTGATATTTACACATGTTTGTGGATAATGTGGGAAACTCTGCTGCTTGCGTGCCCTTGCAGATGACACTGTTGGGCTTGAAACACCATGTTTCCCACTTGATCTGGGCTGCAGATGTCATCCTGCAGGCAGCCAGCCTAGTGGAAAAACCACAGACCTGGGAGTGGGCAGGTGTGGGTGCAGGATACCTGAACCGCGTCTTTCGAGCACCTGTTCCTCCAGGTGTCCCTGGGGCCAGCACCCAGGCCTAGAGCCTCATATTGTCAGACAGCCCAGTGGCAGCATAAGTGTCCATTTCTTTATACCCTTGACACAACTGGGTATTTTAATTTTTTTAAATGTTTGTTTATTTTTGAGAGAGACAGACAGACAGAATGTGAGTGGGGGAGGAGCAGAGAGAGGGAGACACAGAATCCAAAGCAAGCTCCAGGCTCTGAGCTGTCAGCACAGAGCCTGATGCGGGGCTTGAACCCGTCAATTTCGAGATCATGACCTGAGCCGAAGTCAGACTCCCAACCTACTGAGCCACCCAGGCACCTCAACAGAACTGGGTATTTTAAAAGAGATCTTTGTGAAGTTGAGTCATGTTGCTTTTAATCCCAGATTGCACATTTACTTATATTTAATATGTCTGCATTTGTGAGTGATCTATGTAAGTCCTTTATCCATTTCTTCTTTGGGGATAGTAGTAGTTTTCATATCATTGCATACAAAATTTTCATTTATTAAGGGCATTGCACCTCTTCATGTTACTTAGGTTTATTTTTCCAAGTTATTTGTCCTTTTTTTGTTCATTTTTTGTGCATTTAAAGTTAAAAAAATTAAGTAGCCAAAATTCTATTTTTTCCATCTTTTTAAGCTTCCAAAGTCGCATTTCATAAGGAAGTTTGAGGTATATTCATCTATAAACCCTACTAGATTTATTTTAAATATTTAAAACGTAACTGGTTAGGGACCCCTGGCTGGCTCAGTCAGTAGGGTATGCGACTCTTGATCTCAGAGTCGTGAGTTTCAAGTCTATTTAAAGAAAAAAAAAAGTAACCCTTCAATCCACCAGGGGCTTATTTGAGTGGAAGATGTGAAGTAAAGATCTTCCTAGGGCTTCAGTAGGTTCCTTGATAGTTCATTTCTGCATTCTACCTTTGTCTCAGTCTGCTCCAAGTCCTATAACAAAAATACTACAGATTATGTGGCTTAAGCAACAAACATTTATTTCTTGCAGTGTGGGAGGCTGGGGATCCAAGATCAAGGCATCAGCAGATTTGGTATCTGGTGAGGGCCTCTTTCCTATGTCCATAAATGGTGGGAGGGATGAGGGAACTCTCCAGAGTCTCTTTAAAAGAGCACTAATCCCATTCATGAGGGCTCCACCCTCATGACCTAATGACCTCCAAAAGTTCTCTTCTAATACCATCATACTGGGGATTAAGTTTCAATATAGGAATTTTGCCTGGACACAAACATTCAGTCTGCAGCAACCCTCCTCCTGAGTTTGGTAGTGAGCCTGGCTCAAAGAAGCTTCCGCCTAGAGTTTAACCTTTGGATGTAAAAATCTGGCTTCCTTACAAGTGAGGAAAGAGGTTGGCAAACTCACACTGGTCATTTAGAAAAAAATTTTGCACAGCACATGTATTCCTCACATCTTCAAAATAAATGTTATGAGATTTATACCCATTGTGCGGAAGAAAAAAACCAAGGCTCCTAGAAGTGAGGAGACTGCTCATACCAGCAAACTGACTCCCAAGATCTAGAGCTGAGACCCAGCCCAGGCACTTAGGAGCCTTTATCCTTCTGCCTTTTTCACAGCCCTGATGCAGCCTGATCCCTCCACGGATCACCTCTTTACCCAGCATCTAGCATGGTGGGAGCTTGGGGAACGAATGGGCCTAAGGCTTAAGTCTCACATGGCAGATCAGCCATCCCCCTCTCCTCCTCTTTGTGATGGTCACTGAGGCTGCTGAAGGCTGCCTGAGCGTACTCAAGGTTGGCATTTCCACCCTCCTAACTGGAGGCCTCGCCGTGGCCTCCTTTCTGCCGTCACGTGGGGACTGCACGTGCCCGGGTTACTGCATATGCTGGTGTCCCATAGCTGAGGAGGGCAGGCTTGAGGCCCCTCTGTCCCAGGGGAGCCAGGAACGAGGGCCATGGCATCAGAGACAGAGGGGCCTGCTCTGAAAGGGTCCAAGTTTCAGTTCCAAAATGCTGCCACTTGCCTTTGAAGCTCGAGCCCCTATGCCTCGAGCGCTGGGAAGAAAGGAGCTGGGCCAGTGCTCCGCTGCACCAGCATCCTTCTCTCTCCCTCAGGAATCACCTTCGTCACCATCCATTGCCAAAATGAATGGAAGCTGCACAGCCGGCTTTATTAAATATGAATGAGTCACAGCCCACGGCCCCCACGCGGTCACTCACCCACTCCATCTCTGGCAATTACCGCGTCGCACACACTGTGCCAAGGGGCGCCGCGGTCCCTGCCTGCCCTTGCAGACTGACACCGCCCAGCAGGGGCAGGGCTCAGGTCTGCAGCTGCCCCTGATGGAAAGCCACTGCTGGGCTCCTATGCAGTCCAAATGCTCCGCTCTGAAGCTATAGGGACAGGGCACCTTCCGCAGAAGGATCGTGGACGCTTGGGCTCTGAGGTCTGGCTGGGGATAGCCTGTGACTTTGGAGCCCAAGGTCTCCTGGCATGACGGACTCCTAAGCTCTGTCTGCATGTCAAGGGTGTGTGGGTAACAGATATTTTAGATTTCAGGCAGTTTTAAGAGCCAGCCTGGATCAAGGTTAAGAGCATGTGTGCAAGGGCACACGGTCACCGAGCACACATGCAGTGTGTGTTCACGTTCCCCGCACAGGAGCCCAGTAGATGGTTGAGTTTCATGTCACTGGGGTCCTTGTTAACCCCGTCCGCTGCTGTGTCCTCAGTGTTTGTTGAATGAATAAATGAGGCAGATGTTACCGACCATTTTGGAGCTACTGAAGTTGAGTTACGGAACTCACCAAGGTTCCACGGCTGTGGAATATCAGAGCTAGGTGTCAAATCCGGGGTTGGTCTCCACCCTGCCAAGTGGCTGGCGGCTTGCCTGGGAACCCCTGCCCTGCCCAGGCCACGGTCCGATGCCTCAACACAGCACTCTAGTTGCATAGATTTCTTTGACCCTGGTTTCATCAGGAGAGCCAGTAAAGTTCCCCACAGCCCCATGTGGCTTCGTCAAAGGTTAAAAACAAATGCAAGTTGTACAAAGTTGTAAAAACAAATGAGATACAATTCTTTTCCTGAACTTAAAAAATTACTTTTATTTTAGGAACCAATAAAATTATGGCAAATATTTACAAATAATTATCTCACATAAAGGTTACATAAAATCAATCCTTCACAAGTAACAGTCACTCATGAAAAGACACACAGATATTGAAACTACGCCAATCTTATTGCAAGTTTCTCCAACTAATCTAAAAGAAAAGTGTTGCAGTCAACCATTTAACTTAGAATGAAACCACAAATTCCAAGTTTGACAAGAAAAAAAAAGGTAAAAAATGAAACCAAAATCCCACCCCTGTTTTCTCCCAAGTCCCACCCCAAGCCCCTGCCCTCCTCCCAACAAAAGAAAAATATGTCCAACATCTTTGGCAAATCGGCACTGCTGTAATTACATTCAAATATTATTACACACAAAAGCAACACACGTCACTAAGAAAAAAAAAAACCACCAATATTTCAAGTCAGGTATTTCTACTAGAAAAAAAGAATACAAAACATACACATTTTTAAGAAGCATTTTTTTTTTTCAATCTGTTGGAGACAGATCATCTCCTACTTTCAAAGGCAATTCAATTGTGGTTTTTTGTTTTTTTGTACTTTTTTTGTACTTTTTTTTTTTTTTTTTTTTTTTTTTTTTACAAGTAAGCGTCTATGCAGGCATCACAAACTTTGGCGGATATAGTAGATATGTATTTCTTTGATGCTGGAAGGTCAGTCCCTAAGACAAAGTCAACTGTCTCAAAGAATGAAAAGCTAAATCCATGTGTCTTCCTGGCAAAGAGTTCCATTTGCAATGTAATCTGCATTTATTTCTATAAATAGTCAATGTCCAAAGGCCACTAGAGGGTGAAGAACCGGGGCAGTGTCTTCCAGCAAGAGTCAGGGCAACACCCAAGTCAGATTTCCACCCTCCGCCCAGACTTAGAGGCCCAGCAGCTGGGGCCAAGGAGGGGGCCCTCAGTGCCCACAATACCCCACTCTGAGCTGGTGGCTTGGGGCCAAGGGATGAGCTGCTGCTAGGTCTGCTCACCATCTCTGACCAAAGGCGAGGAGAGCAGGCAAGAATTGGCATGAGGAGACTCAGCACGATCTCTGAGTTTCAAGTATGTCTGAGGTACAGGGGTGCGCGTGTGTATGTGCATGTACACGCTCACATGCACACATATGGAGGGGAAGGCCTGATCCGGAGGCTTTGAGCTTTGCAGGGCATTTCAAAAAGACTCAGGACTTATTTATTTTTAGCTTTACAGCAATTAATTGGCTATTGATTGGTTGGAATGTTCAACTCTCCATTTCCTCAAATACAATAAAATAGTTTCATTAAAATGTATTCATGCTTGAAAATAGGGAGCCATTAAATGGTTTCCTTTCTGTTCCACTCCAAGGGAAATGCACCGTTTGTAAATCAAAAATCCATCATCCAAAATCACTTGTTCTTAATGGTGCTTTTAGAGAAGATGAGACATGGTCGTAAGCATGGTGCTTTGGGGGATAAGGGTGGCCTGGTGGCCATAGTTGCAGGACTGGGTGGGCCCGCAGTTGGGATGGGTGAGGCTCAGCTTGGCCTCCTCCATCCAGGCCTCAGAGTCAGGGAAGGGGGCACAGAACTCCCGGTCTCGCCCTTCCCCTATTTCACACTTCCTTCCGCACGCCATGCTCAGAGCTGTCTAAAGCTGAAAGGTGGGATTCCTGCCCACAGGCCAAATACACTACCTGAGACTGACCCCATTTTAGAATTCATTAAGATTTCCTCAATAAATAAACAGCTGCATTTTCTCCTTATGCCGCTCAGGGGTCTAAGATGTGGGAAGAGGAATATCTAGACTTACTGCACGGTGGTTACATTTGCCCCTAACTCAGAGATGGGCTAAATGGGACCCCTGGGAACACGTGGACTCAAACTCTAGATTGGCAGGGACATGATCCTGACGTCTCCTTTGATCCTAGGGTGGGGGTGGTCCAGGAACGGGACCCCAGTGTTGAGAAATTACAGTGAATGAAAGAAAGTCTGGTGCCTGCCCGCTCCTGGCAGCAGCCCATGTCAGAGACACTGCAGACCCCTCCTCAGGAGAGCGGGCAGGCTAGGGACTTGCTTCCAGTCCTCCCCACAGCCCCTCGGGACCTGGCCGCCACTCTGGAGGTGCAGCCATGAGCTGACAGTGGGGAAGTGCAGATCAACACCATGGCTCCACCATGAATATGCAAGAGGGAATCCTGAGGTAAGGGGACATCAGGGGACAAGGGGCTGAAGGGGCTGCTGGGAGGTGGGGCAGACTTCAGGCTAGGAGTCATGGCCTGACTGTCCAATTTTCCAATAATGTGTTTTGTTACCTTTTAAGAAATGCACTTGCCTTGGACCTGAGGCCAAAAGAAGTAAAGGAATAAATTCTCCAGGAGCACCGATGTGCGTGCCTGGAAACCATCAGAGACAGGCTCCTAGATGGGTGACAAGGCCAAGGCTGCAGAGCCAGGTTCTTAGTGGGGCCACCGAGGAGCTGGTCTAGGTGAGTGCTATGGGATCCACCCACACCAGCCTGGGCCTGGCCTATCCAGGGACCTGGATTTTTCTCTACCCTCGGGGCAGCTGTGTCTCAGACATATCTTGTTTCTAGGTATTTGTCAGGAGTGCTTGGTTTGTTTTTAAGATTTGCTCCCCATAGCTTGGAGCTAAATTCTAGCTGAAATGTCATCCAGAAGGGGGTAGCTGGTGTCAGAGGCTGCAAAAGGCAGGGCAAATTGCTCTGGGATGTGATTTCTCATAAAGGGATTTCACCCCTCAGTGCCCTGTGGCCACATCTGGGGCTCTTCCCTGCACAGAGGAAACGCCCCAGCAGCACTGACCTCCTCTCAAAACCAACAATCCCTCCACCCCCCACCACCTCCAACTGTTCTACCACACCCACCTTCAAAGCCCAAACGGCCTGCAAGAACCCAGATAAGGAGGGAGGTGGAAAGGACTG
Source organism: Felis catus (assembly GCF_018350175.1). Lineage (NCBI taxonomy): Eukaryota > Metazoa > Chordata > Mammalia > Carnivora > Felidae > Felis > Felis catus. The sequence goes on from NC_058380.1 coordinate 58,376,197, forward strand.
GGGTGCCTGTTCCTGACAGCGACTGGCCAATCTGAACCGCATCTTCCATCTCTCTGGGCTCCCATCTCCCCCGAAATCTTCAATGAAGAGCAAGGAGGTGGAGAACAGGGGCGCCTGGGGGCTCAGTTGGTTAAGTGTCCACCTTTGGCTCAGGTCATGATCTCACCGTTTGTGGGTTTGAGGCTCTGCATCGGGCTCTCTGCTGTCAGCACAGAGCCTGCTTCAGATCCTCTGTCCCCCTCTCTCTCTGCCCCTCCCTTGCTCATTCTCTCTCTCTCTCTCTCTCTCTCTCTCAAAACAAATACACTTAAAAAAAAAAAGGAGGTGAAGAAGAAAGGGAGCACTGGACAAAAATTGAGGGCCACAGGGACACCTGGGTGGTTTGGTCCATTAAGTGTCTGACTCTTGGTTTTGGCTCAGGTCATGATCTTGTGGTTCATGAGTTCGAGCCCCACACTGGGCTCTGTGCTGACAGTCACAAAGCTAGTTGCCAGTGAGTGGTCAAATTTCGCCCATATTTTTTGGCCGGAAGAGCATTTTAAAAGCTTTCACATTTGAATGCCATTGAATGGGGTAAGCAACCGGGTTGTCTTAGGTCCCACCACCCCATGCTGCCTCATGCCCTGCCTGAGTGGCAAGATTACTCCACCTGCCTGACCTGGAAAGTAGCAGTTTGGGGCCCTTGAGATTGTGATCTGTGTTTCCCAGGCCTGTGAGTACCCTAATGGGCCTGCTAGGGGACTCCTGCATATTGTCATAGCCAGGCCTAGAGTCTGAACCACAGCGGGATAGGTAAAGAAAAGAGTGAGGGACATCTCATAACATCTCACGACAGACATCTCATGCCACTGGAAACTTAGACCCCAGGGGTCAGATCTGGGCCCATGTCCAGGCCCTGCCAGGGCTGATGGTACAGTCCTGGACAAGATCCGATCCCACCAGAGTCTCGGGACACAGCAGGGAAGGAGTCTGACGAAACCTCAGAAGCACTGATGTGAGTGAATCTGGGCAAAGACTTTGTAGGTCTTGGTGTTAATGGGAATCAAGTCAGACCAGCAAAACTACCAGCCTGCAGGGCCTTTGGTCAGGCCAGCCTCTGGGTCCCTGTTCTTTCTTTCCTCATTGTGGGTCTAGGGGGTTTCTAAGGGATTGAAGGGTGTGTCTAAGTCATAGGCTCCCATGACAGGAGCGCAATTCTGTGGAGGGTGAACGGGGCCCGGAGATCTGAGAATTCACTTCAGCTCTGTCTTACCGTGCAAGCCCCAAATCTCAGTTTTCCCATTTGTAAAATGGGCATTGTGATCTTTGCCCCAGAGAATGGTCAAGGATGGCAAAGCACCATACGAATGTCAGTTATGAAAAGGCTAACCCTAACTAAGGCGCCTGGGGAAAGGGATGTTGGATTTGATATGTCATCAAATTTTCAAGGCTGGAGCTAGACTAATGGTATGAAACTTTTTCATAAAATTCACAAGGTCCTTTTCCAAAAGTCAGAGCTGGAACATAGGGCTGAAGGTCCCTAGGCCTCCAGCCACGATGCTGGTGAAAGCCCCGACCTTGTGTTTTTCATTCAGAATTCTCTGGCATTTACTCAACGGCTTGTGTCCTTCAGAACCGTTCTCTCTGAGCTCCCGGGCAGCTCAACCAGCGCGGGAACTCTGAGCTGGAGAGAGCAGGTACATGTGTGAGAACATGCGTGTGCGTCCATGTGCTCTTGTGCTTCTGCCTGGCAGTCCAGGAATCAAGTGCTTGTCTAATAAATACCAATGCGATCTGAAGACCAGCAGAGCTTCAGAGAGGAAAGGCATGGAGGGAGCTCATCACAGGGCAAGGAGAAAGAACAGTATGGGGCCAGATGGGCTTTAGTGTGCGCTTCAGGCTGTTGGTTCAGGGAAGGCTGACCTCCCAACAGCCTGAGACCACAAGGAGCGACAAGGATCCAAAGATGAGGATGCAAGAGGTCAAAGGCCTGACCCCATCACTTCCTGAAGAAGGGAGGGAAGAAGGGAAGGAGGAAAGGAGAGGCCAGCTAACATACCTTCTCCTACCTTGTCTGGCAGGTAGAGGCTGGAGCTCGTTCATCCTGTTTTCAGAGGTGGGCTCTGCCCCAACTGCCTCCCTTCTTTGCCCAGAAGGTTCCAAGATGGTGGGTGTGCCTGCAGTGAGCTCACTGGCTCCACTTCTGCCCTGGGTGCTGGGCTCCCTCAGCAGTGCTAACAGCCCAGGACACTCCATCTGTGGCAGTGGACCCAGAGCAACCTCCCACTGCCCTCACTCAACTGCCCTCCCCAAGGATGGGAGGATCACCTTGTTCCTGGGGTCAGGGGGCTGAATGCCAGCTCCACCTCTGCCAGTCACTGCTTGGGGACTCCACCTTGTTGAGCCTCAGTTTCCTCTTCTGTCCTACCGCTTCGTAGGATGTTGGGGAGAAAACACTTGGTGGTGGCCAGAGGAGGTCTGTTCTATCTCCCTGCATGGTCCTGGGCTTCCCCAAACGGGGCCTCAGTTTCCCCTGAGGAAAGTTGGACTAGGTCTTCCCCAAGGCTGATTCCCACACCTCTGGGTGTTCTTATTTCCTATTTGGTCCAAATATTAGCAGGACTCGGGTGCCCACCCTGTATGGTTGCTCAGAAATGGAAGACATGCCCCAGATGACTCTGTTACAGCCCCAGCATCCTGGGAAAGAGGAAGGCAAGGAGAGAGCTGTAGGATGACCCTGCAGGTGACCCTGCTATACCAAGGCAGCTGAGGCTCAGAGAGGTGAACGTCTTGTCTGAGGTCCCACAGCAAGGAAAAGGTACGGCCAGGACAAGACCTCTCAGGCCCAATAACGTCAAGTTCAGGGTCTCTCCACCCCAGCTCTTTACCAATTTGGTGATGTGCCAACATTGGGGACACTGTCACATGAGATGGCAACATCCATTGTTCTCACTGTAATTCAGCCCAGATTCGGGTAGTGCCTCACCTTGCTGTTCTGAGTTGGCAAAAGAAACTATTCAAGGAATTGAGGCCCTGGGAGAAGAGATGGTGGCCCCTGGTACCCCTATTTCAAAACCACTCCCAGTTCAGACACCAGTTCGTCACTGCCTGTCCTAATCTTCCCAGAAGGCCTTCCTCTGTCCCCTGCATCCTCCCAGGTGGGTTTTTCTGATCTCACCAGCCCACAGTGAGTTCTCCAAGCTCCCCTCTCCAGGCTCCTGGGGCCACCGGCAATGGCTCTGACCATCACAACCCCTTGCATCAATAGGTACATACCCACTGTGCAAGGTTAGGCATCTGCTCCCACCCCAGCACCTCTATTCCCAGCTGCACACTAGGCTCCACGAGGGTGGGGAGGGGTTGATCAGGAAGTTCTGGCTGACTTCTGTAGGTGTTTGTGGTCCTCAGTGCAGGAAAGTCCTTTTTGTTAATCATTGTCTACATGGCAGGGACAGGCTTGCCCAGAATCCACTCTCTGGCATCCTGGAGGGTGGGAGAAATGTCCACGGTGGGTGTCCGGTATGATATGAACCTGGGAATTCCTCAGAAAACACGTCCCAGTTCAGTTCAGTGGTTCCAGGGGCTTGGGGTTCCCGCCTAGGACTATGGTCTCCTGGGTCCTGTCCAGCCCTAGCATTCAAAGTCCGCAATGCAGTCAGCACCTTGGACAGCATCTTACTTTAGAGTAGTAGCTGAAGACTCTCCCAGACAGTTCTCTTTGAGTCCTTTGATATGGAAAAGAGCTGCTCACACTGCATTGGGCCCAGGGAAATGAAGTCAGGAAGCCAGGGCATCTCTCCAGAGTGTGTTTCTCCTGAGGAGGGTTCTCAGGGGGGAAGCTTGAAGCATAACTAGCCCAATGAGACTCCTAGTCCAGACGTTAAAGAAGTAGCAATGAGCAGGAGGCTGGGCCCTGAGGTGGGCATCCTTAGTCTCAAGGAAAACTCCAAGCCCACCCTTGGGGGGCAGCCAGAACAGAGGGGATACTCTGCACACAGGTCTAAGATTTCCTGTGACACATCGGGAGTAGTGGATGCATAATGGGTGGGCTGTCCGCTCAGCTGGACCCACAGGCCCACAAAAAAGCAAGAAGGTATTTACATGGGTGCTGTTGAAGCGACAAAAGCAAGCTCTCCTTCCCAGGCCTGGGGCAGGAAGACAGGTGGATGGTCAGACAGCTGGGGACTGGCAGGCTAGGCTGGGGCTATAGTTGTCTGAAGAATAGTCCGTTGGTTTGCAGAGACCCAGCTGCTGTTGGGAGAAGCTCACTGATTGACTCTTAGAAATGGACGCATGTCTACAAGTCCAACAGCCTTACCATGGAACCCCAGAGTCCCTGGCAGGAAAAGGTTGGGAGGGAGTTTCAGGTGAGTGAGGGTTGCTGGGGGATGGTCTCGTTGGGCCCCTCTGGCCATCTTCAGAGGGGCTGAGAGGCTATCGCCCTCAGTGATATGTGTTATAAGTGCTTGGCGCCTGCCTGGCTCCGAGGGTCAGTGACGGTCATAGGCAGTGGCGGCTGCAGGTGGGGCAGCCCCTCGGGCAGCGGCGCTGTAATAGTATGGGGAGCCTGCGAGAGACAGAAGAGAGCACAGAGTTCGAGGGTGACCTCGTGCCCCATACCTGGGGTCCCCTTTCCACCAGTGTCCCCCACCCCTGCCCCTTCCTCCCTCCCAGCCAGTCCAGGCCAGTCTGTCCCAGTCTGTTCCCCAAATTGCAAACCTGATCAGGGTTGCTTCCTGCTCACAAGATTTCAAGGCCTCCTCACCGCCTAGAGCTGGAGTGGGCAGACTGGGGCCCTCAGGTCAAATCCTCCCTGCTGCCTATTTCAGTAAACAATGTTTTACTGGAACTCAGCCTTGCCCATTTGTTCCCTGTGCTGTCTGCGGATGCTCTCATGCAACTACAGAAGAGCTGAATATTGCAACTGAGACCACACAGGCTGCAAAGCCTTAAACTATTTACCATCCAGCCCTTGACAGAACGAGTTTGCCAACTTTTGACCTAGAGGATGGAAAGTCATCACTTCTCAGTTTGCCCTGTGGATACGTCGGGACCTAGCTCCGCCAACCTCTCTGGATTTACCTCCTACAACCACTGCTTCCCACTCCACACCGCTCACACATCACACTCCGGTGAAATCAGACTCTGCAGGCATCTCACACAGACCCTAATGCTAATAGTAACTACCACTGGATGAGCATTTCTTCTGCCCCACACCACAGTGTCCTTCACATGTGTTGTCTCACTTCAACCTACAGGGCAGGTGAGTCGGCCCATTTTATCATACTCTCTGCCCCTGTGCCTTTTCCCACCCTCTGCTTCCCGAAGCCCCTTGCCCTGAGCTCACACTCTGCCGCAGCCTGGACCATGTGCTCTTATCACCTCTTCAGTTGCTTCTTCCTCTGCCCGTGGATAGAGAGCCCCACAAAGGCAGAGGCTGGACGCTGCTCTTCTTGGCGTCTTTCTTTAGTCCCCAGTGTGTAACCTGGCACGTGACATGTGCTCACAGCCAGGTTTGTTGAGTCAGTGAACAACAGCACTGAGTAAACGAACAACAGTGAAGACCCCTGCCCGGTCATTCATTTATTTTCTGGCTCTACTGCAGCAAGGGGCAATGCTGCACAAATATCACACACAGACCAATGTTCAGAGTCAGGAGGGGGATTTGAGCTCCGAGAGAAGAGCTCTGGGGAATTCAAGATTATTCTGGCAGGGTCAGGCTTCCTGGAGGATGTGGGTTGGACTGGGTTTGGAGGACAGGAAGATATGGACATGGGAAGACTGAGGTATGTGAGTACGTGGGAGAAGGGCCAGGTGCTGCCCGTGACCTCCAGACAGAGCCAGTGTGAGGGCCAAGCTGGATTCCTCCCACTGTCTCTAGGCTTCATTCTGTGACTACATGCCTTAGATGAGGCCTCCAGGAGGCTTATTCTGTGCCCTGACTCCTCCCCAGGGATGAAAGAGTCTGAGGGGAGTCCAGCAGATTCTCAGAACTACAAAGGCTAGGCTATTGCCTCCTTCTACAGATGAGGAAACTAAGCTCAACAAACCAAAACCATGTGCCCAAAGTCACAGGACCTCTCAGTGCCACCGCCTGGCCTGGATTCAGGACACTTTCCACCACAGTGCAATTCATGGCCTACACAATGCTGGAGGCTGTGTTTATCCAAGTGGACAGCAGTAGGGGTCCTCGTTGCCATCGTAGATCAATACATCTCTTGGGGTGGGAATAGTGAGCTTCTTAATTCCCCAAGGGAACCGACCCATATTTATTCTGAAATCTCAGCCAAATCCAAACCAATCCTGGCAATTCTCCCGGATACCATAACTGAGCACCAAGGCCTGGAGGTGGCTAGTCAGGCTCTATCACTCTTGGCTGAGTGACCTTGAACAAGTGGCTTCACTCCCTTGAGCCTCATTTTTGTCATCTGTAAAAGGGGGTCACAATGGAGCTATATGAGGGCACCATGAGAAAAGGCTGTGAGAGTACCTTGGAAATAGGCACTTTTCTAAGCCCTTTATAGCCATTAACTCTTTCCATTTCCAAAACCATTCCATCAGGGAGGAACTAGTATTGTCCCCGTGTAGTAGATGAGGGAACTGAGGCGCAGAGAGAATAAGCAGCTTCCCCAAGATCACACAGCTAGTCTGTAATCAAGAGGGCAAGCCGGGGCGGGGAGGCACTCTAGCATGTGCCACAGTGGCCCTCCAAACCCAGTCCCAACTAGCAGATACACTACTTCCTCCCTTTGCCTCCCTGGGAGGCAATATGGCTCAGGCAGCAGTGACAACAGAGGAGGAGCAGGCAGTGCCTTGCTATGCTGTTCCAGAGGCAAAGACGCCAATCCCAGCCTACGTATTCCCAGAGATGCGTTTTCTGATGCCTCCTCTGTGACCTTCTTAGTTGGAGCCCTGACTCAGAGACACCTGTCAGCCGGCCTCCTCTGCTCTCTCTTCTGGGATGGGGACAGCATTAAGACAGTCACCCACAGAGCATCTGCAGTGCTAGCCCTGCCTGCTGCCTGAGCCCGAGTGAGAGGAACGTGTGTGTGTGCCTATGGTGGGGGCATCCCTGCACGCCTGGGCATGGCACGGGAGCAGGAAAACCACAGGAGCTGTCCTCGCAAATGGGCCTCGAGGGACAGGAAATGGAAGTAAGGCTTCTTGGACGATCCTGGCTCAGCCCTCTGAGCTCCCCACTGGCCACCTCTCACCCTCGGCTCTGACTCACTCCCTTCTCGAAGCCTAATCTCTTGGCCAGCCTGTCCTGCAAAATCAAAACTGCTTGCATTTACCATAAGAAATAAAAACAGCACCTTACAAAGCACTCTGTCTTTCTGGTGCCCATTAGCCCTCCTTCTAGAATAAACTTGTCCTTTTCTTCTGTCATTTTTCCTCTCTAATTCTCATTATCATCAATTTACTTCTTGGCACAATCATTCCAGGCTCCTGCTCACTCTCTCATCCCCTTAGAGTGGCCACAGGCACACCCCATTCTAATCCTAATTGACCACCGCTTTCTTCCCCACGGCCTGCCTCTGTGCCTTCCCAGCCTGATCACCGTGCCCTGGCTGGGCCTTGTGTGGACGACCTATAGGCAGTTCCTGCAGAGGAGGCTCAGTGGGGAAGGAAGTTCACCTGAGCAGTCAGTGTGAAGCTTCATTAGGCAGTACTGTCCCTCCACTTTGGTGGTGTTTCTGTGAAGGGGGCTTCAACCAGGCTGGCCAAGGTTGGACAGTGTGGGCAAGGGTGTGAGTGCGCGTGCGTGTGCGTGTGCGTGTGCGTGTGCGTGTGTGTGTGTGTGTGTGTAGGGTCTCACCTGTTTCCACAGCTCCCATGGATCTAGCAGGAGCACCATGGAACCGCGGAACAAGTTTCCACACCCCTGGTGCCCTCCCCAGAAAGAGTCTAGCTCCCTGGCACAGTGGGATTCTTTCAGCTTAAAGCCCTGAAGATGCTCTGGGTAAAGGGAAATCTGGGAGATGTGAGTGGGCCTGGAGCTTATTTGCAAGACTGTGGTAGAGGGAACCTGGCATCTCACCCATCTTCAGGAAAGTGGGATCCCTGCTCATTCAGGGCTGTGGGCCTCAAGAGAGCATCATATCAGCTCCTTGCTTGCATGAAGCTGCCACTGGCAATCACCCTCACTTTACACCTGAGGCAGCTGAGGCCCAGACTGGTTGATGACCTGACCGTGATTCCCCAGGTCATAGAGCTGGATGGTGCAGAGGCCACCTCTCACGTCTGTAACTGTCCAACATTGTTTAAGCTTTTCCTGTATCTGTAGGGTCTCCTGTGGTATAAGGCCCGCCTCTTTGAGCTAGAAGTCAGAACTCATTCTCCCAGCTTCGTGTGCTGCTAGGGCACAGGTATATCACCTAGGCGTTGCCATTTAGACTCCCTTGCAAATGGTTTTGACTGGAAAGGGAGCAGCCCGAGGAGGCGAGTGGGCTGAGGGACTCGATCTGCTCGGATCGCCCAGCAGCCTGGCTAGTGCAGCAGCATAGAGCACAGGGCCAACTGGCAGCACCAGGAGGCTAGAGCGGCCCTGGGAGTGTGGCTGCGTGTTGTTCCTGGCTGTGTGTCCGGACCCGTGTCTCTTTGGTCCTCCTGGAGATTCTGGAAGCTCACGATATCCCTCAACAAATTGGTTTTCTGCTTAAACTAGCCAGAGTGGATTCTGTTGTTTGCAACTGAAATTCTGACAGGTGAATACAATAACATGGCTTTCAAAAATTGACCAGAGCTATTCTCATCACATACGTAGTCTGTATTTAGGACCCGCAAAGCTTCCTATGGAGGGATGAGGCTGAAGTACCGTTGGGACGTAACTGGTCAGGGGATGAGAGCGCCACATCACACACCGGTTACGAAAATTGGCTCTGGGCTCCGCGTAACCTGAGTCTGAGACCTCATTCTGCAACCTGCATGCTGTGACCTCAGGTGAGCTAATTAACCTTTCTGAGTCTCACTGTCTTCATATGTATGTGATGAGATAGTAGTATGTGCTCCCTTGGGCTGCTGAAATGATAAAATAATGTAACCCACATGAAGAGTTTTTGCCTGGTGTCCACACAATTAGCAGGTACTCATTTAGATGGACAGGATTTTGTTTCTTCTTCCTTCTCTCCATACTGGTTCTGGTCCCTCTCAAGGCACTAAGCACCTCCCAGCACAGACACACTTGCCTGAGGCTCCCTCACCTCCAGCCTGGGAGCGACCTGACACAGAGTCTACATCCTTTCCATACCAGAAACACAGCCCGTGCCTGATAACTGGGGATGTGAACTGGATTTCACTTGAGCTTGAGCAGCTAAGGCCTCAGATGCGGTCTAGTCCCACCCTCCCCTTGCCATCCTCTTGGGCTCCAGACCCATCCCTCTGCCCCTACCCCTGCTAGAATCCTGGTTCAGGGAGACCATGGTTAGCCCTTGCCTCCTGAGACTGACAGCTGGGCCTGAGGCTGAGACCCAGGTCTCTCAGGGGGTTTGTTTAAGGAAAAGCATTAGGTAAGTGGAGACATGGCTCCATACTTAGAATTAATTTTTACCAAAACCAAAAAAGAAGTCTGAGACATATTCCACAGATGAGCCCCTCTGGGAGGCCATAAAAAAGACCCTGGTCTTCCATGAGTGACATCGCCAGACATAGGGATCTGGAGTACTAACCGGCATTGTTCTTTATTGTACCCACAAGTTTTGCATAATATGCCAAAATGCTTTGGGCAGCCTGAGGCCCAAGTACATGAAAGGGTGGTCCATGTGTCTATGTCACGTGTCTGTCCTAATCACCTAATCACGATCGTGACTTCAAGGCCTCCTTCAAAGACCCATGACCTGGCAATTTGAGTCTGAAGGTACCAGGTCCTTGCTTTCTTGATGAAGTCTGTTTTCCAGTCCTAAAATAATTTAGGATCCAGGAATTAATAGGTTCTGACTTAAGCAGGCCTTAGTAAGCTGGACGGACAGACCTGGATGGTCTCTGAGGCTCTTCCTGACCTGTGTAGAATTCCTCAGCTGACTGCTGGGGCAGGATTAGTGTTGTCACTTGCAGGCTCATTGGCTAGCGCTGCCCCCACGTGGTGAGTGACATCTGTCAGCCCTGGGCCCTGGTTTCATGCTCCAGAAACTTGAGCTCCCATTATCACTCACCAGCTGGTTTCATGTAAGTTAATTTCAACAAAACAAAAGGCTCTCCTTGGCTTTTTGAGGGCTGAGTTACCCCTGCTTGATCTTTGGAGTGGCCAGATATCCTTGATGATGTACACAGATCAGGCTGGCCCCAGCAATGGATAATCTGGGCTCCAACTGAGCTCAGAATGGCATGACTTGGAAGGCCTTCAGCCACAGGGCAATCAGTTTCCAAATGGAGCTGGCTCTGCTGATGTCCATGGCAGACATCACTAATCAATCACTAAGCCTCAGAGTCCTTATCAAGATGAGTAGCCACTGCCAATCAATCCAAGTCGGCCTCCTCACTGCCTCTTACTTAGAAATTTCTCACTGGAATATTCAATGATTCTTAAGAAATATGTTACTCTTGGGCAGGCAATTTTTCTACATTCCTTTCATTTCTTCAATGCCCTTTTTTCTGTTTCCCTTCTCTGCCATTTTCCCTTATCCACCAAAACCTCTGGGGGAGGGATAAGGGTACATGGTGGGCTGCAGTGTGTTTACTGTCTGAAGCTCCCATCACAACCCCCAGACTACCCACCCCCAATCAGTGACCAAAACTCAGGCTGTCAAGGACCCTGGACCAAAGAGGAGTCCTAATGGGGCAGCTGATGACCCAGAGGCCCCATAGGGCCTCTACCAGTACTCACCGAGCAGCCCCGGGTTGGGGAACCTCCAGGAGTCGTTGTATGAGGGATACTGAGGGTGGCTGTAGGGGCTCCCGGAAAACTCACTCCCTGGATGTGGTGGGTGGGGAGAGAAACAGGAACCAAATGTCAAATCAGGTTTGGAAAATGCCAATGGCATGTGCCTCTTACGTAAACGGCAGGTATTTTTTGTAACCAATAAAGGCAAGTCTGGTCCACATCCTGACTCAGTGGACAACTATCATTGGTATTGTATTTCCCCCTATAACATTTTTCTCAGCAGTGGGAGTACATACTGGCCTCTAACATGTGTACCGTGAAACTACTATGAGCCAGGTGTTCCCTGGGGTTATTGGACCATTTTACAGGTGAAAGGGTCTCTCACAAATGACTTTGACCCAAGTTCAAAGCTCCAGGCTGCCTGGTTCTCAGCCCTGACTGAGGCACTCCAGTGCCCCAGTGTGGATTCGATTTCACTTCCCATGTGTTTCCCGAGTGGCTCTGAACTGAGAAGCCAAACGTGACCTCAACTGTAGTCTGGCCCTCTGTGTGGTAAACCTAGAGGTGGCTGCTCCTTGGGCCTTGGTCTAATGGGGAGGATGAGACACAAACTCAGACCCAAAGCCAGGAGAAGGCAGATGGCACTTGACTGAGATGAAGGGACAAGCCAGAGGGCTGGGGAGCACAGAAGGGGGAGTGGGTGGGGGCCTTGCAGGCACTGGAAAGGTGTGCTCAGGCAGGAGCTACAAGCTGGGCCGGGGGGCAGGGGGGCGGGCAGCGCTGGGGAAAAGGGCATAGCAGGCCTGGAGGACGGCTCACTCTCACCCAGCTGCTCATGGGGCAGGGGTTCTTGCATCCAGCCCTTCCCTGTGCTCTTTCTTCAGCCCCACAAGAGCCTGTTTACCACCAGCCAGTCATAGGAAAGGAGTTCAAAAATCCCTCCCCTCAAACCTTCCTGTCCTGGCTCTGTAGCAGGAGGGCCCTGCACATCTTGTCCCTGTGGCTGGGACTCCAGAGGGCCTGGTTTGGGCCTGATGCATAGCAGAGACCTCAGTGCCTGGCCCAGGCTGTTGGTAGCTGGCCGTTGACTGGCTTTTAAAGCCACTGGTTACAGAGTTGTGCACCCCTCCCTGGCAGTGGTGATGGGAGTTATACAGCCCCGTGAGACCACCCTGGGCCCAAACATGCTTCCATGGAGTCTTCTCAAGGACGCCAAAGGGCCAAAGGGCAGGGGCCTCCAGAAGGACCAACCAGAAGTCAGGACCTGGAGCACTGCTCTTTCCCCAGCAGCCAGGCCCAGATGTAGGGTCCCTGGGGGCTCCACCAGGTTGGGCAGGAACAATAAAGGAGGCCTGAGGGGCCAGCCGCTCCCACCCCTTGGGCCCAGCTAGCCTCCTCCCCATTTCCACAGGCAGAGCGTGCGACAGACACACACACACACACACACACACACACACACACACACGCATGTGCTCCTCAGGCCTCTCTGGGGGCCACTCCCAGCCTGACAGGCTGAGCCTTCCAATTCTCTGTTTTTTATGCCTCAGTGGTCAGCGTGTCAGGTTCCGGCGTAGGGAGGGAGAGCATGGTGACAGTGCTGGGCCGCAGCAGCCCAGCCTCCGCATATCCATCAGTGCCTCCTCCTCCTCCTAGGGAGCAGGGTGGGGGATCAGAGAGACCGAGCAGCCTGGAGAAGGGGGACAGCCACCCTCCCCTCAGGGCTCCGGGCTGCCCCATCAGAGGCACTTCCTGACAGCGTTGCGCCTGGGCCCAGGGCATCTGCTGGCAAAGGCTGTCTCTGCTTCTCCATCCAGCAGCATCATGCCTGCTGGCCAGCTCAGCTCCAAGGCCACCTCTTCCGGGAAGCCTCCTGGATCTCCAGCCCCCCGGGAGTGCAGGTCTTGGGTTCATTCGGCCGGAGTTTACTGTGTCTGTGTTATCTGCCCTGCACCCCCCACCACCTCCACCCTGTCCCCAAATTGGCTCTCTGATACCTCTTTCTCTGGGAAGCTGCCTCTTGAGATGCACTCAGTTTCCCACAGCACTTACGTGGGAGTTTCCTGTGATGCGGAAGTGTATGCCCTGCAGGTCTGGGTGTGGTTCCTCTCTACACCTGTGTGCTGCGTCCCCCCGTACCCCGCCCCCTGCGTGATGCCCCAGCCACCGAAGACAGTCCGTGTTCCATGAATCACTGCTAACTCGCCTGCCTCTACCTGTAACACAACAGTCTTGCACATATGTCTGCACGACTCTCTCCCTCACTGCCTTCTAGGCTTTTTCAATTTTATCTCCAGACCACTGAATTTATTTTTTTTTAATGTTTTTTTAATGTTTGTTTATTTTTGAGAGAGAGAGAGAGAGAGAAACAGAGCACGAGCGGGGGAGGAGCAGAGAGAGAGGGAGACACAGAATCTGAAACAGGCTCCAGGCTCTGAGCTGTCAGCACAGAGCCCAACGCGGGGCTCGAACCCACAAACCGTGAGATCATGACCTAAGCTGAAGTCAGACACTTAACCGACTGAGCCACCCAGGTGCCCCTGAAAACTATTTGTTGAATGGCTGAATAGGTACTCCCTGGTCAACTAGGGACACAGATGGTGGCTCCCGTCTGTTATTAGTACTGACGGCCAGGATTCAGGCCAGTTTATCTGATCCACTGTCAGGTTCCACTCACCACACTATCCTGCTCCTCAGCAGAAGATGTGAACCCTGAGGAACCCCCTACCGGTCTGTTGAGTAGGGGCACGGTGGGCGTCCTCAGCAAGCCCTGCTCTGTGAGATGCCCTGGGAGAGTGAGCATTCTGGGGGAGGGGAGCTTGACCATCTTGGGGCATGAGGCTGACCTGTGGGCGTGGTCAGCCTCCCCCACTCATGCTCTGTCTCTGGGATGCTCCGAGGTGCCACTCAGAAAGCTAGTGTAGGGAGCCCTCGGCCCATGAGATGTGGGGAGGCCGGGTCCTCAACCACCCAGGAAGCTGCCCGTCTATAAACCTGGCCTCGCCTGGCCCCAAAGACGGCTGGGAAGCAGCACACTGCCTAGGTTCAAGCCCGCGTGCTACCACTGAACCCTCAAGTCAGTTTGGCACAGAGGCTGGGAGCAAGGGCTCTAGAACCAAACTGCCTGGGTTTAAATCCCGAGTCAGCCTCTTCTGAACTCTGTGATCTTCGGCAGAGTTAAGATCATTCAGCCTCTTCATGCCTCAGTGTCCTCCCCAGTAAAGTAGGGGCAACTAACAGATGCCCCTGATCTGGTCATTGTAAAGACTGAATGAATGCTACACAGAGTGCCTGGTGCACAGTAAATGCTCAGCAATGATGACCATGATCTGAGACCGGCCGCCAGAGCCTCCGTGGCATCCAAAATCTCATTTAACCCTCCTGACGATCCTGTGAAGCTCACAGGTGGGTGCAAATGTCTGCATTTTACATGTGAGGAGACGGAGCCTCAGGAAGGCGGGGGACGGGCTCCCAAACGGGCGTCCTGCCTTCCAGCCCAGGACCCTCTGCCTACGTGACCTGCCCTCCCATTTTGGCCTCTGTCTCTCTTGTTTTCGAGGCCCTTGTCAGCTGAGTTTCATTTTCACTTCTCAGGAGCCATGGTGCAGAGAAGGAGGCCTTGTCCGTAGGGCTCACTGAGTCCCACCTGCTGCTGGCTTCTCCGGGTCTGGGGGCTCCAACCTCCTGCTTCATCTCCCTGCTTAAATTCACCACCGGCACGACACCCCCGGGAGCATTCACCTTCTTTCCTTTCAAACTTCACAACAGCATAGAAGAGGGAATCTTGCCCAACCAGGAGAAGGTCTGGGGAAAGCACGGGGGGTACTTTCTGGCACGCAGCGGGGAGCATGTGAGCCAGGATAGATAGGATGTTGATATGCAGAGGGGAGGCAGGGCATCCCAGGCACAAGCAGAGGTCTGGGGTGGGTCTGGTCAGAGTGTGAACCTCTGCACGGCCAGGTCATCCTGAGGCCCCGGCGGAGGCAAGTCGCAGAGCAGAGCTGGTGGGGCAACAACGCTGTGCTTTTCTCCCATTAGAGCCGGTACCCGGGGAAGACCAGGCAGTGCCAGAATCTGGAGGACAGCGGGAGAAGGGGAGCCTGCGGTCAGGGAGACCAGCCAGGTGACGGCAGCCACAGTCCAAGCAAGCGGGAACAACCACATGGCTGCAGTAACCATAGGTACAAAATGATGCTCCTTGGGGCAGAAAACGGAAGTCCCCAGTTCTGGCTCATCCTTAGGACCCTCAGCTACCCTCCGGCTAGCTGGCCACAGACACAGATCACACAATAAGCACCTGCTCAGATGGTAGCTACCCTTGCAGTGAGCACAGCTATCGTGTATAAACATGTTGAATCACTACGTTGTGCACCTGAAACAAATGTAACGTTGTGTGTCAGCTACACTCAAACACAAAAATGAATTGAAAAAAATAATAAAAACCTTCTCTTATGACTGCACAGCACAAAGGACAGCATGGGCCCCTTGTCTCATTCCACTAACTTACCCATGCTTTTGGCACTTCTCAAAAATACCACCCCCTTCAACTGGGAAACCTTTACTTTTTATGCATTAATAGAAAAGTCCCTATGAGGCGGAATGGGTGCCAGCTCATCTCATGTCCAGGTGGCCGTCACTCAGTGGCCAGTGACACCTCCATCTGGAAGACACGCGGCACATGGGCCCTCCTCAGAGACAGCTCCTGGCCTGTCTGGAGGTGGTCACAGATAAGCCCCCAGGAACTCTCACCAACCAAACACACCATCATCTTCTCCATCTCGGACCTCCTGGGAGGGAGCAGTCCCAAGGGGAAACCAGGATGGAGTGAGATCAGAGTTGAAGTCAGCACTGCAGGTTGGGCCCCTGATACTTTGTGGGAGCAGAAAGTAGGCAGGGGTGAGGGAAGACGGGCCCACAGGTGGGTGTGGATATTCCTGTGGGAGGGCCGGGCTCTGCACTCAGCCCTTCCCTTACTGGCTGCGTGGCCTTGAGTAAGTGATCGAACCTCTCTGGGCAGAGTCTCCTCATCTTGAATATGGGCCTAAGAAAAGCACCTGTATCATAGGAATGGTGAGAGAGAAACAAGATAATGTTACTGGGAGAACAGAACTTCCCTCTACCCATACCTGGGAGTCTGAGGAAGCTGGGGAGAGAGGGAGGAGGAAGAGTCTCTTCTAAAAACCGAGAAGGCCCTGAAAGGAATTTTACAACATTCACTGAGCTCTTGAATATGCAAAAGAAAGCCCATACTAGTTTAGGAGTGGAGTTTAGAGACCCAAGTGCTGTGCATGAGAAAGGACCTGTATCATGGGAGGTTCTACTATTGAGAGGGATAAAGGGAAAAGAGGATGTGTATATCCCATCACGTGTATGTGGAGGGTAGAAGGGTGAAGAACATTTAAGTGGGGGTCTAGATTCCCATTTTAAATCATCCGTACTGGGGGCTGGAACCCTTCCCCTCCCGCAGCCACTATCTCAAATACATTTAAGCCCGCCGCATATCCCAGTGCCTTTCACGACTAGGTTGGTGATTTCTCCGTACGTGGAAATCAAAGGAGGTGGCTGAGTCCTGTGGTTTGGTGGCCAGAGGGGTTGACACGAAGGACGTGGTCCAAAAGCAACATAGATCACAGAGCCCAAGAATTCTGTGACGTCAGGAGGCCTGAGCCATCGTGTGCAACAGTGAGCCGCCCCTGGAAATGTGGCAGAAGTCTAGGGGAGGACAGGACCTTTCCACGAGGCAGGGAATAAGGGTTTGAGTCAAGCTTACTTGGTCTCCAGGTGCCAGAGACACCAGCTGGCTGTTGTTGGCGTTCTGCACTGGGTAAGGCAGTGGTGGGGCCCGAGGGGGCAACTGCCTGGGCACATGCAGGGAGGTGGGACCAGGCAGATGGGACATGGTGGGACTCTGGGGGACCTGAAGCAGATTCCCCCCTCCTCGGCACTGTCAGCAGGACCAACGACAGAGGGCTGGCCCCTTTCAGCCTCCCACCCAGGGCCACACCCAAAGGTATGCTCCACCTTCATCTCTGCCCAGAGCTGTCTACCCTGGAGAAGACGACAAAAAAATGGCCTTTAGAGTCAGACAGACCCACGGTCCAGGCCAGACTCTGCCACCCACAGGCTGGGTGGCCTTGGGCACGTGAATTTCTCTCCTGCGCTTCAGCTTTCTCATCTGTAAAATGGAGGCAAGGAAAATCTCTATTTCTGAAGCTCGTGGAGATCGGCTGACTTAATGGTGACAGATCTTGGCACACCCTCCTGTGGGGAGGATCCGGTGCCTCCTCATCACTGATGGTAGAGAAAACAAATTCGGTCGTCCCTGCTCCCACCCCAAACCCTCTGACCACAGCCCCGACTGCTGAAAGAGGCCCCTGACACACATCAAAAGTCCTTCCAAAGCAGAATAAAGGTGAGGAATATATGTTCTTCCCTCAAAGACTCAGAAAGGAAGCAGAGGCTTGAGACATTTAGGATAAGTGGTGGGCATCCCCCCAAACAATGCTGTCTTCCAAGTACAGAAGAACTAGCGATAAAAATCAATGAGGTAACTAGTAGCGAACATGTGTTTTCCCGGAGAGTCCAGAGCCAGGAACATTGTCAGCATCAGAGATGTTTTGTTTCTCCTTCGCTAAAAAGCTCAGAGACGGCAAGAAAGTCGAAGTTCCCTAAAATTCTCAGAAGTGACAGGTAACCGGCTCAGTGTAGCTCTTAATTAACCCAAAACGACACCTGCCAGATGATGGGGATTTGCAGAGCTCGCCGGGGGCCGACCCCATCTGCAGATGGTGGGCTCCCACCTCTGCTCGAGACCTTGGCTGGCTGTAATTAACATACGGAAAGTCTTTCAAAGTGACTTCGCGGCCAAGTTCTATTTCTGAAGGATTGAAACTGGGCTTTGAGAGAAAAATCTTTGCAGAGGAGGAGGAGGAAGGAAAGACTTGAAAAGGACCGTGAGATTTCTCCAGCTCCTCCCCATGGTTTTGTAGAACCGCATGATGTGCCGTGGCTTGAGGGGCTTGAGGGTCAGTGGGTACTCGGTGCGTTGCTGTCTATAGTCAGAGAGATGATAACTGCAGCATCCCACACGGGCACAAACTCTCAAATGTATATATATACTCTATAATTGTATATACATTGTATTACTATCCTAGGTATTACATGTGTAACATACATGTGTATACACATAACCTATATATATATATATATATATACACACATATATACATGAATATAGACATGTACATACATACACATGTGTATACATGGATGTGCATGTTGTGCACACACACTGAAGTCTGGGGCTCTGTCAAAGCCTCCCTGAGTGATTTTGACCAAGCCCCTTCTCACCAAGCCTCAGTTTTCTCACCTGTAAAGAAAGTGTGTGCCGCAGAGATTTAAATAACTGACCCCAAAGGGTGTTCAGCACTAACACTTTCCCCTTTCCTACTCTCACTGCACCCACCCCCAGATGGGCCCCCTTGAAGGCCAAGGCTTCTCAACCTCCCTCTCTCCAGAGCAAGACCTTCGTGGACTCCCAACAGGGAAAGGAAAACCCGAGCCAACTCAGTAAAGGTCAGCCCTGTCAGCCCAGACAGCCTGGTACACAGAGCATCGATCCATTCCTGGGAAAAACCTCTTCTCCCACCAGCTCAAGCCAGCCACGAAGGCCTTCAGAAAAACAGAGAAGAGAAAAACCGAGAGAGAGGGCAAGCGTGAGAGAGTGAATGCTGAATGTGTCTCACTTCTGTTTCTCAAGAGAGCCGTGGGCTTTGCAATCAGACAGAGACTGGGCTGGAGACCAGGGCCGAGCCCTGGCTCTCTGCCACTGACTGGCCTTGAGGCAGCCGAGTGACCATTCTGAACCTCAGCTTGGTCCTCTGTTGTGCCGTTAGCTCGACTCCTGCTGTCTACCGCAAGAACCTGAATGCAAGGGCCCTTCGGGGAACTCAAGGGAAACAACCCCACTGTCGCATTACAGCACCTCCACCGTGGGCTACAGGGTGCACAGCAGACCCCACCAGCTGGCCGTCATCAGAGGCAGGAACTGGGGCCTTCTGGCCACGTGGGGCCAGTCAAAATATACTGATGGTCAGCCCAGTGTTTGAAAGGGGCAAGTGTGTCATCAGTCACAAGCAATTTACAACCATTGTCTTGTCCCCCAAGGCTGACTTCCCATCTTCCTGTAACCTGTCTGGGCCCCTGTAGACATTTCAACTTGAGACACTTGGCTATGCTATGGCACGTTTGGAGCAGTTCTGGGTCAATTTTAATCTGCTCACCCGCTGTGGTATTATTCCAGAATTCCGTCTCCATGCCCTCATCTAAGCAAACAACGGGCAAGACAATGTGCAGTGTGCAAACTGCTCTTGCAGCCTCTCTAGGGCACAACACCTGATTTGTGTGCGTGGCGGGGGGGGGGGGGGGGGGGAGGCAAGGGAGTTCCCAGTCTCTGGGGCGCCTCACCCGGGAGTGTCCACAGGCAGCACAGTTGTGATGACAAAGCCGCAAGACGATGACCAGAAGCTCCATGGTGCCATTCAAGACCCTGTAGGGTCTGGTCCCAGTGAGCTTCTGAGCCACACCTCCCATTCCCCGCTTGCCCCAAAGACCAGTCGCCAGTCCCCTGATGCTCCACGGGGCCCATCGCCATCCACTCATGCTGTGCCTTTCATCTGAAATACCACCTTCCTCTTCCTCTTCGTGTCTAATCTCCCAACTTGTCAAGACCCAGCTCAAATACTGCTTTCTCCAGGAAGCCTTTCTGGAGTGATCATGCCAGCTGAGAGCATTCCCCCACTTTCCTCCGAATCCTCAGCCCCATGGTCCAGAGCACTTCCTGCCCAGACTTGGGGTAGTTGTGACCCTGTCTCCATTCGTCTGTTGGTGAGTCCAGCTCCTCCTCGAGGGCGTGAACCAAGACGATCACCAAGTGATCACCAGGACTAGCAGATCCTGGCAACCTTCCCTGCCCCCAGCACAGGGCCCCACCCACAGCATAAATGCACCGCTCCTTCCTCAGGCCAGCTCCTGTGGGTGTCAGACCTAACCGGGTCATGGAATCATGCTAGAAAAGCAGTAGTAAAACTCTGGTTCTTGGTCTTTGGTAGAAGCATGAGACAGACAGAGGAAGGCAGCAAAACACACAAGGAAAGGGAAGTGGGCTACGTTTGTTGCAGGGGCCAGGGTGCAGGTCCCGTGGGGGAAAGGAGCCCCGGGTGGGTGCTCTCCTGAGGGGCTGGGCTCCCACCAGGCCTGGCCAGGCCTCTCTGACACACAACAACGGCACCGAGTTTGGCTCCCTGCAGGAGGGTCTCAGAGAAGTGTGGTTCTTGCTATCATTTTGCTTTGGTGTTTTTAAAAGGCAAGAGCAAAACCCCCTGGTAGTTAAGAGCTCAGAAAAGAGCAAGAGCAAACTGCATTCCTTGGGGCTGCAGCTGGGCTGGATAACTAGGAAGGTTTTTTTCCTTTTTTTTTTTTTTTTCAACGTTTATTTATTTTTGGGACAGAGAGAGACAGAGCATGAACGGGGGAGGGGCAGAGAGAGAGGGAGACACAGAATTGGAAGCAGGCTCCAGGCTCCGAGCCATCAGCCCAGAGCCTGACGCGGGGCTCGAACTCACGGACCGCGAGATCGTGACCTGGCTGAAGTCGGACGCCTAACCGACTGCGCCACCCAGGCGCCCCATGGAAGGTTTTTTTTCCTTACCACTCCCTTGGCCATCGGAAGATGCTCAGTCTGGAAACCTGAAGGCTTTCTTCGAGTGACCTTGCCAGAAGCCCCCATTCCATGACCTAAACTTCGAGGCTCCAGATTCCGCAGAATTCAGCTGGCGTTAACACTGAACCGTATCCACCTCCCACCCCAAATCCAGTTCACGTATCTGTGATGGATGTCTAAAAAACTCATTACGATTTTGGTAAGTCCATTCAATTCAGCACTGACAGTGGCCCTACTCCATTCAGAGCTCTGTGCTTAGCCCCCGGGAGGGTCTCATACTCCAGTTCTCAGGAACTCCTTGCATCTAAGGGGTTCTTAGACCCTGAACTAGAAATTTGGGTACAAGAAAAGGGCAACGTGAGTTTAAAATCGGAGAGGAAGTTAGAATTTATTCTAGCTGGGGTATTCAGGAGGGCTTCCTGTAGGAAGTGGCTGAGAAGTGGGCCTCAGTGAACATTCATGCTTCATCATTTAGTAGGTTACCAAAACCTGTCTCTATGTACCTCCTGCCAGCCCTGGCTGCGTTCAAAAGAGTCAAAGTGTGAGGCCCGCATCACCAGGGAAGGGAACCTGGGGGTGAGGTCAGTCTCCCAAACAGGAGGCCAGTTTAGCAGGACGCAGCGTGTCCTGGCATGGGACAAGCCACAGAGGCCCAACGAGGCAACTGCTAATGTAGCACACTGCCCAATAAACCCCAGACACTTTTGGAGCGCCTGGGTACCTCAGGCGGTTAGTCCAACTTCAGCTTAGGTCGTGATCTCATGATTCATACGTTCAAGCCCTGCATCAGGCTCCACACCGACCATGACAGCCTGCTTGGGATTCTCTCTCTCTCTCTTCCTCTCTCTCTGCCTCTCCCAGGCTCATGCACTTGCTCGCTCTCTCTCTCAAAATAAATAAACTTTAAAAAAAAACAAACCCAGAAACTCTTTAACTGCTTGGAAACACATCACGATTTTTGTTGTTTTTTTAAAAAATTTTTTTTTTACGTTTATTTATTTTTGAGAGACAGAGAGAGACAGAGCACAAGTGGGAGAGGGGTGGAGAGAGAAGGAGACACAGAATTGGAAGCAGGCTCCAGGCTCTGTGCTGTCAGCACAGAGTCCAACACGGGGCTTGAACTCACGGACCGTGAGATCATGACCTGAGCTGAAGTTAGATGCTCAACTGACTGAGCCCCTTTTATTTTTTTGTAATTAATTGTAAACGGCGGGCCTGATGTTCTACACAGGCCCTGACAGCAGCAATGGCTGCCACACCGTGTTGATAGCAGAGGGGATGGGAAGACCGTGGGCTTGCAGCCAGCCAGTCCCTGTCAAAGCCCCTCGGCCACTTAGCTGAGTGGCTTGGAGAGGTCACTTTACCTCTCTGAACCTGACTTCCTCATTTGCTACATGGTATTACAACACTAAATAATACTGGTGCATGTCAAAGTCCTGTGGGAATCAAAAGCATTCTACAGATGTGAGGGGCTATTTAATGCTTAACTCAGTCTTCGGCACACAGCACATGCTCTGTGTGATTGTTGAAAAAAGGGATGCACTCACGCTTATTTTCTTAATAAAAATTGTATTTCTAGGTAGATTCCTCATATTTCAACAAGTGCCCCAAATACTTGATTGCAGAGAAAGTCTTAATCTAGGAGTTAGGCCCCTGATCTCATTCTGTCTCTACCACAGTGTGACCCTGAACATGGCTCTTTCAGGTTCACCTAGCCTCAGTTTCCCCAAATGGACAATGGCGGGGTGGGAAGTAGACAAGACTGGGTTCCAATCTAAATACTTTTTCTTCCCAGACTCCTTTGCTTGCTCAAATGATGAGTTTAACGCCGTGCCCTTTTAAAGTGTTCTATGAGGCCTTTTTGGGGGCAAATGGACAATTTCCACCAGGCTGTCTATAAAGCTGAAACGAGTCCCCAGCCCTTATTATCAGCTCCCAGACTCAAAAAATGGCTCAAGCCTCCTCCAGCTCAGAGGCCATCTAGCCTCTGGGCACATTCCCAGGGCCTTCAGGGACTCTACCTCTCAGCCCAACGTCAGCCCAAAGCTGACTTACTCTTCTGTGGTCTAGACCTTGGCCTGTCCCTCAGAGCAGCCAGGGGTCCTCCCCTGAAGAAATCACCTCCCCCTGGCTGGGCCCAGCTCCATGCAGAGGCCCGTGCATCCTGCCGCTGACTAATGAGAGGGAGGTGATGGTGTCATACCTTGCTGGGAAGTCACAGTGCTAGTCCCGACCTGAGCCGCCTGCCATCAAATTTTAATGCTGCTGCTGACATATTTATGGAAAGCCTCACCAAGTGTTTGCGAGGAGACCAGACAAGATTTACCTTCACAATTACTACCACGATGCGCAGGCTTTGCTGTGCCCTGGGAACTCAGTAGCACAGAGGCCCTGAGCACCACTGCGCCCGGAGGAATACACTCAATTCCACACACCTTTCCTACCCCCAGCACGCAGGGCCTGGGGCCTGGGGAGGCAGAGATGAATCAGACACGGTCCCTGCCCACCAAGAGCCCACAGTCTGCAGGAGGGGGAAACATACACATAAATTACATGGGTCCTGGGTGGTTGGGGACCAGTGCAGGGGTACAGGTAGAGACGCAGAGAGGCAGGCTAGGCTGAAGAGGGGGAAGGGAGTTACTTCGCTGTCAGAGGCAGGGTTAGGATTGAAGCCAGAGACCAGGGCTCTGAGGGGCCATTCAGCTGCTTCACCTCTCCTGGTGGCTTCTCTGCCTGGGAGGGCTTCCCAGGCTCTCTCTATCCCTCCCTCACTGCTGGCATCCAGACTCAGCAGGCCCATCCTTTGGTATCCGTGCCCCCCACTGCATCCTTGGGTGTCCTCTCCTGTGCCCAGAAGCGGGATGCAGCCTCCCAGCTCCTCACCCCTCCTCATTGTGTCAACCCCCCCACCTCTGTCTTTCAGTTGTATTGCTTCCCCAGAGCAGAGCTGCCCCGGGTGCAGGGATGATGTGCAGTGACCCAGGCCAGTGGTTCCCGAACCTGGCTGCCTGTTAGAATCATCTGGGGAGTTTTGAAAACCCCAGGTGACCAGGACATACCTCATCCCAGTTGAATCGGCCTCTCCGCGGTGGGGCCAGATATCAGGATTTACCCAAACTTCAGAGGTGACTGCAACGTGCAGTGAGCAGGAGCACCAGCGGACGGCGACTTGAATGTAGCCACGTCAGCATCACTGGGGGGCTTGTTCAAATGCAGCATCCTGGGCCCTACTCTGGGCTTACTGGACCAGAATCTACTCTGGGAGATGATCCCCAGCTGGCCTTGTGCAGTCAAGTTCGAGAAGCACTGCCCCACATGAAGGAGTCGCCCAACGGCCCCAGGGGCACACAGGTGTCTAGTCCCCAGGTCCTAAGGAGGCCAACCTCTAATTACACTACGAAGGGCTTGGCTGGTGTGGCTGAACTCCAAGCAGGTCATTGGGCAGCCATCACCACTACTCAGTGAGCTGATAAGGCACAGGTTCTGCGGGGGGAGCTGAGTCAGGACTGCCCCTCAGGCCAGTCTCACAACTCTAAGGACCAGGAGGGAGTCTCTTCTCTACCCCAAACTCAGTTCAGGCCTCAGTTTCCCCAGGAGTGTACTGAGTGGATCAGCCCTGAAGTTGGCTGTGCTGACGGAGATCTCTTCTTTCTTAAATTCAACCGACATGTTCATCTGTGTCCTCTGTGACCAGCCCACAGACCTGGCTGAGAGGCGTCTTCTGGGGGGAACAAGCTAGGGGGACAGGAGAAGAGGGGAGAGATCTTTGGGGGCTAAGGAAGGAAGAGTCGAGAAGCCTCCTAAGGGAGCAAATGCAGGGCTAGGTGGGGGAGCACCACAGATGTGCTGGGACATCCCGTCTGTGTTGACCTTGACGCAAGGCACACAGCAGCTCGTCCACTTATCCACTGACTTATTCCTCAGCTATTGACTGAGTACGTACTAAATACCTGGCACTGTTCCAGACACCGAGGCTACAGCCATGAACAACACAGATAAAAGACCCTGCCCTCACAGAGCTCCTATTCTAGTGCTACAAACAGACAATAAACAAAACAAATAAGTAAAACTACAGCATATAGCATGTGTTATGGGGAAAACATAAAGTGGTAAAATTTTAGATAGACCGGGTAGGGACGGCTTCACCAGAAAGGTGACTTTTGAATAACAAGCTGAAGGAAGTGAGAATTAGCTATGTGGATATCAGAGGGAACAGCAAGTGCAAAGGCCCTGAGGCAGGAGCGCAGGCAGTGTGTTGGAAGAGCAGTGAGGAGGTCTGCATGGTGGGAGAGGAGAAGCGAAGGGGAGGAGGTAGAAGATGAGGTGAAGGAGGGAAGTGGGGAGGGAGAGATGATATAAGGATTTTGGCTTCTACTCTAAGTGAGCAAAACAGGGACATGTCCTGACTCAGACTGTAATGGCTTACTCTGGCTGCCATGTTGGGAATGGACTAAAGGGGCAACATTGGCGGTGGGGAGGCCAGTAAGGAGGCTACTGCAAAGGTACTGAAAGACTGCCCTATCCACAGAGTGGTCCCTTCTGGCCACTTGGGGAAGAAGTGCCACGAGGCCAAGAAGGGCCAGGCTGTGTGGTCACGCAAGCAGATGGTCAGCTGACCAAAGCCAAGGACACTCGGGGAATAAGGCTAGATGTGGGCTGTTGGTGGAAGGAAAAGTACCTGGCTCTGTATGACCTCGGGCCAGCCCCTTCCACTCAGTCTCTAACAAAAGCGATAACCAAGGGTACCCACAACCAAGGGGTTGTGACAAGGATTCCAGGAGAGTATGCACGTACCAGCCGTGGGTAAACTGAGAAAGGCTGTGGCGGCAGGAGGCATTCCTGCCGGGTCCTGCCACATACCAGGAACGCAGCAGAGCATCGCACCCCAATTCTCCACTAGGGGGAGCCTGGGCAATTCTTCCTAGAGCAGAAATGCAGTTTGCAGGCATCCATCCGTTCTCATTCAGGGAACTTAGGATGTCTCCAGGACGGCCTCTGGGGTGGGAGTGAGTGTGCCCCTGAACTGTCCTCATAGTGCCTGAGACCCTGTGGTTGGAAGGACTTGTTCTCTTCAAGAGCCCAATAGCAGCTATTGAGAGATTGGTGCATAACAGCCCTAAAGTTCCATCAGGCTCATGCCATGGGCCCCCAATAAACAAACCAAAGACTGGATGGAAAGAAAAATCCACATGGAAATGAAAGTCACAGCTGGCTGAAGGTGTTTGGTCTGAGGTACACAGGTTGGATGACCTGGCACATATTTGCATATTTTAGTTCATCCTGGCACATATTTGCATATTTGGTTTTTTTTTTTCTTAGTCCGCGTGTTATTAAATGTGGCTTCTAAACCTTTACTGAGTGTCTGCTCTGTCCCAGGCTCTGTGCTGAGCAGTGGGTGGTGCTGGGATGCGGCAGGGACTCAAGCTCATGAGCCTGCTTCTGCCCCCCAGACAGCCAGGAGCCAGCTGGGGTTTTGGATTTCTCAGCATCTCTCTTACCTCTGTGTTTGTTTACCTGAAAGCTCAAAAGGCCCAGTGAGATTCCCTTAAAACAGACAAAGGGGCAGGCAGCCATGTAAGGATGAGTAGGTTGTTCACTGCATAAGAGCTACCAGCTGATGGACTGAAATCCATCCCGCTGTCCACTCACCAAACCCTGCCATTTGGCATGGGGCTGCATCTGGCTGATGGCGAGGAAGGAGCAAGCTCTTGAGAAACAGCATGAGGGAACTTCAAGATAAGCCTTGTGGCTCCCCCTCTTTCTCCTGCGGTAGCTTCTTCATTCTGCTGTCACAGATCAGGAGGGGAACATAAGAATGGATACTGGGGATCCCAAAGACAGTCACACCCGGGCCCACCTGGTTCTCTTCCTTCACACGTTTATTTAGTATTGAGGATGTGCCAAACCCCGTAAGAGCGTGATTCACCTGCAAGGTGGTGTCCTGGTGTTTTTCTCAGAAGTAGACCCGGCTCTCAGCGCCCTGTGCTTTCTCCTGTTAAAAGGGCTCTGGAGCAAGCAAGACTGGACTGTCCTGGCCCTGCCACTTGGGCAGGTTCCTCTGTATGAGCGGAGGCCTCAGCCTCCTCCTCTGTGAAAGAGGGTAAGATCAACACCCGCCCCGTGGGGTTCTTGTGAAGGGCAAGCAGGCTGGGAAGTGACCGGCACACGGAGGTTCTCACTACACGTCAGCTACTAACTACTAGACAGCAGGGCCTTCTCCCTCTCTCTTACCCTCACGACAGCCCTGAGAGGAACACCATAAAGATGTCCCCACTATAAAGATGCAGAGACTGAGGTCCAGAGAGGGGAAGGTGACTTGCCCCAAAGGCTGGTAAACCTGGAGGCAGGACTGAGGCCCAAGGGTGTGGAGTCCAGTCTAGGACACCCTGCCCAAAGCACACACCGTCTTAGCCACCCCCCCCCCCCAGTTCTCCAATATGGCTGAAGGAAGTCCATGCAGAATCTGCACAGAGCTGTTCCAGGTGTGGGGGAGGGGCAGTCCTACGTTAAGTCAGACCGGGAAGACAAAGAAGGAAGAGCAAGGCAGGATTTGAATTGGCTCCTTGTGGATGTGCACGTGGGGGAAGGGGCCCAGAGTCCCCACTCTCAGAACCTGCCAGCAGGGAGGGTCCCTGCGTCCCAACGGGGCCCTGAGTCAGGGGGCCACAGCTCCACCCTCCCTCTCTCCCATTGCCCCAGTCAAGCCCAGGCTGGTGGACCTGAGCGTTGGCCAGCCTCCCCCACCAGCCCACCTGCCTACTTGCCTCCTTCGGCCGGCAGGCACGGCAGGCACGGTGGCAGGCCCTGCCTGCTCCCTGGGGAGCCCGCCGCCAGGCCTGATGGCGCTGACGGAGGGAGGGAGGCCGCCAAGCTGTCAGTCTGGAGGTGCCCCTCGGAGCCCCTCCCGGCTGGAGCGAGGAGGGTGGGCCGGCGCTGGAGCCAGGCTGTCAGGGCCTTCACGGAGACGAGGCCGGAGAGGCGCTGCCTGACAGCTCGCCCACCGAATTAGGACCATTTGCATGCTAATTTCCAGCACTCTAACGGGCTGGCAGGCTGGCTGGGGTGTGTAGAGTGTGCAGAGAGAGGCGCCACGGCCTCCCTGCCCGCGATGGAACAATGCTTGACTGATCTAGCTGCGTTAACGAGCAAATTATGGTAATTTTGTTATTACAAATGCATAGAAATTTCCAAAGCGGGCAGCCATTCAGGGCAGCTCCCTGCTCCTCCCCACTCCTAAATACTGAGTCCCCTGTTTGTACACACGGGTCTGGCACCCACTTCAGGGTGAAGACTTCCAGGGACCAGGCTTCCCTCGGAGCCCTCCTGGGGAGGCCCAGGGTCAGCTGGCCACAGGCCAGAGCATCCCTTCCTGTCAGCAGGCGAGCCCTCGGCTCCTGCATCCCCCAAACCTCACCTTCCTATCCCCCCTCCCCCCCTCCCCAGGGTCCCTGCTTGGTCTCTGGGCCTAGTGATCCCACAAACTGCCACAATCAAGCTGGTTTCTTTCCATTCTGAGTAGGTAACATGGGTGATGTGCCCCGCAAATGCTCCAAGGACTTGAGAAATTCAATTATTTCTGTGCCCACTCTGTGAACTGGGCTCAGCACCCAGGAAGAGCTGAGGGATTGTCTGATGAAGAAAGGAAGGCAGGAAGGAAGGAGGAAAAGGAGGGAGAAAAGGAAGATCAGAACTTATCCCACAGTTGAGGACCATTAAGAGACCCCACCGCTCAGCTCGCTGGTGGTGTAATTAATCAAACACCTCACCGGAGGAGTTTGTTTGCCAACTGGCAACCCCTCTTGGCATTTATAATCGTCCACTGTCAAAAAAAAAAAAAAATCACAATTTGTCCCAGTTTTTCTGGTGATCTTCTTTTTGATTAAAAGTATGTTTTTGGAAGCATGCTCTGGAACCTATCCAGACAGAAACTGTTTCCAAGAAAGTGAGCTCCCTGCTCCAGCAGCGAAGCATGGGCAACTCCAGGTGCAGAGCTGGGCACAAAGCATGGGCTCGACGGTGGGGCCCTGTCCAGCAGTCCACTCATTGAGAGGGGGGGGGTGTGCAACAGCAGCCTCGCTCCTGGGCCTCTGCACGAGACCCACCTATTGTATAACAGGGATTTCAGGTTTGGGCCGATGCTATTGAAAGGTCAAGAAGCTGTCTCAAATCCATTTTGGAAGTCAGTGGGGAATAAAGCATCAATTACCGAGGAGCACGACACTGAGGAAGGTCTGCTCCAGGTGGCCAAGGAAGCCTGAGCCAGCCAGGACTCACAGGAGAGCGTCGGAGGTAGAGACCTAAATGCGAGCAGAGACTTTATAACCTCAGCTGGGGTCATGGCCAGATTTTTCTATTTGTCTGATTTTCTAATTGGGTCACAACTTCCAGAGGGAAACTGAACCCAGGAAAAGAAAACAATCATTTCTTTTTTGTCTAGCTGCTTGACTCCGGAGGAAAAAGCAGAGAGCGGGAGGAGCCGGGTCCTGGCCTACAGGTCCCAGGCAGAAGCTCTGATGGGACAGGGACGGGGACGGGGACGGTCCGGATCCCAGGAGATAGATGCTCTTGCAGCTGGCCAGGTCCCAGGCCGGGGAAAGAGGTGGGCTCGGGAAGAACACGACAAGGCGGGAGTAGGTAAGAGTCCTGCTTTGAGTTGTTCTAGAAGCCAGGTCATCCCGGGCCACCTCAGGAATACCAGGCCTGCCTGAGGTCAAGAGACGAAATGCTTTCTTTTCATTGCTTCAGGGAAGCGCTGAAAGGTGGGGAGGGCATTAGTATTTCCCCAGTGGGAACCACCGGGCAGGCTGCTACCACGGCAAGGGCCAGCCTGGCTCTTCCTCTGATTTGCTGTGTGACCCTGAGCAAGTGCTTTTCCTTGACCTCGTCTGCACCCTGGCAGGCTGATTTCTAAGGGTGAGTCCAGCCCTGTCCACTCATGACAGAGGGAGTTGTAGCTACAGAAGGGACTACGGTCCTCTGTGAGATGCGTGCTAGAACAGACCCCTGCCCACACCACAGAAACACTCCCCGATCTAGACCTGTGCTAACTGCCTTCAGTGCTTTTCCTACATGCAGATTCCACCAAAGCCAAGGGCAGGGCCCACTGAGCCATTGTCTTTGCTGCTGCCCCCAGTAACCTGCTCCACACCCCACCACAAGATCCTAGGTAATGGCGGATGATACCTAGCTGGTCTCCAGGTTCTGTTCCCTTGCAGCCATTGTCCCAAGTGTCTCTGGCTTCTTCCCGGGGAGTTCTGTTTCCAGAAATCCCCTACCCAAAGCACTCTCAGAAAGTCTGCACATAGACAAAGCCCTGATGGAAAGTTCCAGGGGCTGTGGGGATTTGCTTCAATCCAAGACTCCTGGGTACATGGTACCTCCCCTTACCCAGATCTGCTCATGTGCACCCGTCTCTAAAAGCGATTTCTAACAGTGTTTCTGAGAGTCAAACACCAAATTGCAAAGTCCCCTTGTCATCTGGACTGGACCACGTGCTAGCTGTGTGACCGTATGCAAACCACTTTTCCTAAGCCTCAGTTTTCATCTCTGTGAAATGGGGCTACGAACTGTGCCCTCCTAACACTATGGTACGGATCCTTTGAGATGATGCACGAAAGAGGCTTGTAAATTGTAAAGATCCGTCCAGATGGTGATTCGTATTCTTCGCGTTGTTGTGAACAAGACCTCAAAATGGCCACAACTGTCATGCATCCTGCTCTGGCAGGACAATGCCCAAGGCATTTGTGACCTGGGATTGCTCTTTAGACAAAAGGACATGATAACACAGTTGTCATTTTAGAATTTCCCTTCCTCCCTCTTTCATCTCTCTTGCTCTCTTTTCCGCTCCTTCCCTCTTTCTTTCTCTCTTTTTTCCAACCCTGGATCTAAGTCTCCCTGATCTGGGTCCTTTATGTGTGCCGTTGCACATAGACTCCTTATAAAGAAAATTCATTTGTTCAGGGTCACCGCGTGGTTTTTCATTAAAAACAAATTACCCGCATTCAGGGAGGACATCTGGGCTTCGCGGGTCCCATTAATGACTATATTTCCAGCCTCCCTGGCCCGGTTGGTCTCCCCTTGCCTGTCACCCCGCGTTCCTGGCCCCGGGAGGACAATGAGAGTGACAGTCAAGTGAAAGGGAAAACATGAGGGATGAGGGCGAGAGGCGAGTCCCCTGAGAGGGGAAGGAGGGAAAAGTGAAAAAAATAAATAACTCAAACAGAGGGTAACAAGGGCCATTGTCTCAGCGTCTTCCAGCGAGAAGCCAGAGCAAATATTGGAAGAAAGAGTGGGGGCATGGAAGTCAAGCTGAAGCCCTGTTTAATTACACATATTTGGGCCCTCAGCCCCTGACTCTGGGTCGGACACGGTAGGGAGGGGCTTGTGCCCAATTCAAATGAATTCCACCCATATCCATCGAGCGCCTACTGTGTTCAGGGACCACGTAGGTGGAGGATTCCAAGAGGAGCAACCAGGATATGAGAGCACTCAGTCACCACAGCTCTGACGGGGTGGACCATGGGCAGTGCCCTGGGGTATGCTCAAGGGAGAGATGAGGCCGGGGGGTGGGGGTGTGGGGAGGTGGTAGCAGGCTTCCTATAAGAGCGTTAGATTTGGGGTCTAGGAGGACGGGTCAAACATGCACAGGGGAAGGTGGGGAGTAGAGGGAATGTACTGGAATCTGAAGTGTGGTTCCCTGGTGTCCCAGCTGGGAAGAGCCTCATCTGGACCATAAAAAGGTCTCTGGGTCAGGAAGGCCATCCACAGCCCTGACAGACCACCAGGAAAACCACGACTGTCTCCAGGGCCCAGAGCCCATTCCTTCTCACTCTCCATGGGCACCAGGAGCTGGGTGAACTTGAGACATGAGTGCCAGTTTCCAGGCCCAACCGCTCCCCTGTTGGCTGTGCACTCCTGGCAAGGCATGCTACCTCTCTGAACTCATCCAGCATGCCTCTGAAGTGGGCCTAAACACTGCAACCTCACAAGGTGCTTTCAAACTGCAACTAGGGATAACAGATAGGGCTCCTTTTGTACCACCGCGCAGGCTGGCGGGAAGGCTTGCTGGTGGAAATTACATTATGGACGTAAGCAATTCGGCCTCATTAAGAAGTCTTTCGGAGGGCAGAAGCCAAGGCCTACTGGCTCTCCCTGCCCCCGAAGGCTCAGAGCACTGTCCAGAAGTTCTGGAGAGAACTTCTCTCTTCCGGAGAGAAGTCCCAGATGGAGTGACTCACAGACTTGGAGAGGGTGGTCAAGCCAGCTAAGGGCTGACAGCTGATGAGGTCTTGTAGATGTGGGCTGCAGATTCCAGCAAATCAAAGGGAGGAAAACACAGATAACTCCCAGCAGATTCAGTCTGGTTTGGGGGAAGGACTCTAGTATGTGTAGAGGCAGAGCATACCTTTTGTCCTTACCGTCCCCCACCTGCGACCCATTCATTTTCTCCCTCCTCACTCCACATTCCATTGGCTAACATACGCTTCATCCCCAGTGACAAGCCAAGCCAGAGACTCATCTCTTCCTAGATCCCTCTCCTGACCCAGGGTTAGCTACACCTCTAGCCTCTTTCGTTCTTTGATGCGGACAGTATTTCACAGTTTTAGCCAAACTCTGCAAAAGCAGCTTCAGACATGCCCTCCCCACTCCAACCCTCCTACAGAAAAATTCTGGAGCCCTCCATGCCTGACATCCCTGGTCTAGGCTGTACCCCCCTTGTCTGTGCTCCCAGAGTCCCTGAGTTTACCTGTTACCACATTCGTCCCCCTAGACCCTTACTGACTTGCCCATCTGTGCTGTAGACTAAGAGCTTTTCATGGACAACGGTCATGGCTTTCACCTTTATATCCCTAGGCTCACGCTTTGGATGTGCAGATAGTCAATAAATGTTGGAAGGGAGGGAGAGAGCGATGGGGGAGGGAAGAAAAAAGGATGGCTGGCTGCTGGCACCAGCTCAACCTGATCAGCTCAAGGCCCCACCATTATTTTTTATGCTCAATACGGCTCAACAGGAAACCAGGGTGTCTCACGCCTCTTCTTCCCGACCACGTACCTTCCTACGGAAGCATGTCTCCAACCCACCTTACGGCACTTCACACATAAAAGTGCCACAATGATGATACTTTTCAGTAAAAATAAGAAAGGCTTACTTTTATAATTCCGCCTTGGAAATTATTTGGCCCCAGTCATTTATCTAATCTATGGGTGGCTACGATTTCTCAGCAATCAAGACACGGAGTAGGGAATTCTTGCAAAGTGAGAAAATCTAACTTAAAAATTATTTTCAAATGTCATGAAATTTTTATGAGCACTAAATGTAATAGTTAATGAAGTTAACATAATGTTATAAGTTGTAGAAACTAAACTTAACATTTATTAATGCCAGTTTCCCAGCTTCATTTTTGAGTTTCAGAGGCAAAAACAGTTTGGGTCAGGTCTCATATTATTGTACATTCCCGAAAAACTCTTAGGCTTTTAGTCCGGGACCTCTCGGGGACCCTGCCATCCCCTATTGCTGTCCCGTGGAAGTCCCGGCTAGGATGTCAATCTCCTTCAGGAGTTTAAGTCTGATTGGGGCTAAGGTACACTCACAGATAATGTCATAAAAACTAAAAGGAAAGTTAGCTGGAAGAAGTGGGCTGGGCCCTGAGCTTCAAATGGCTAGACAGCTAGGGGGCTTGTCTGAGCCCTGGCCACCGTGGGGCGCTGGCTCCTGCATGGGGAGCCCTTCCAAGAGGCCTCTCCCTTGCCCACCCAGCTGAGCCAGGCCCAAAGCACCTTTTCCTCATTTGCCCCTAACCAGGACTCAACCATTTAACCAGAGAGAACTGTCACCCAGCCCTCTCGGCAGACCTTCGGGCAAGAAGTGATACTGGGAGGCAGTGGAACAGAGTGGCTTAAAATCCCAGGGGCTCGAGGCAGGCTGCGCTGCCACTTCCTGTGGGCCAGGTGCTCAGGATGACCCCCTGTCGCTGCTCTCCAAGGGCCTGTGCCTACGTGAGCGGCAGCCCTTGTCCAATCCTGAGGGTGTATCTCCTAGAATCTGACTCAGCCACCAGGATTTAGGAGGATGAAGTCCCCAGGCCCAGCGAGGCCGCCCATTCTCCT
Organism: Felis catus; assembly: GCF_018350175.1. Lineage (NCBI taxonomy): Eukaryota > Metazoa > Chordata > Mammalia > Carnivora > Felidae > Felis > Felis catus. Next base: position 58,409,820 of record NC_058380.1, read on the forward strand.
CAGGACACCCACACTCTAGGGCTGTGCACCTGCACTGTTTCTGCACCAGCCTGGGAACCCAACCTCTTAGGGCAGGAAATGCCACCCACTGCTCAGATGCCCTCCAAACACTCCATTTCCTCTAAAGCCATTCCTGATCGTATTCCCCGATTTCCTAAAAAGGCATCATAATCCAGTTTTTTGTTTGCTTGTTTGTTTAAAAAACACATGAGGCACATGAGGGGGAAACTGGAAGTCAGGAGCCCAGACGTATGGTGTCCTGTACTCATGACTGCCTCTCAGTAACCGCCATCAGAAGGAGCAGAGGGGGGGTAAAGGTAACAAGTGCACAAGACAGAGTAGCCGCAGGAGGTGAGATGTCCCCCGCTCTTGCTCCAAGCTCCCAGTGCTGGACATTTCCTAGGCAGCCAGTGAGCTCCTGGCTCCGGGCAGGGCCCTCCCTCCTCCCTAGCTAGGATTCGACTTCTCACCTGTTCCTGTCATGGGCTATGTGAGAAAGGCCCGTGGTGTGTTCCCTCCGCCTCCTCCCATGATCCCCAAAAGGACACTCTGTTGAGATGGAACGAGGGGCACCTGGGTGGCTCAGTCAGGCATCGGACTTTGGCTCAGGTCATGATCTCGCAGTATGTGAGTTCAAGCCCTGCGTCAGGCTCTGTCCTGACAGCTTAGATAGAGCCTGGAGCCTGCTTCAGATTCTGTGTCTCCTTCTCTCTCTCTCCTGCCCCTCCCCCACCTGCACTCTGTCTCTGTCTCTGTCTCTCTCTCAAAACTAAATAAACATTAAAAAAGTTTTTTTTTTTAAAGATGGAACAAATCACGGTGGCCTTTGCTGGTTCTAAAATTTGCCCTAAAATTCTAGACTCTAAAGTCAGTAAGAACCCATCCCAGGTGTGGAGGCCCTGAAGGCTAGTCTTTGTGTTAGGGGAGGACCTTCCCTGTGGAGACAAGGATTCCCTGTGGGTGAATAGGATTGGCACATCCTGAGGCCCCCTTCCTTCAGCTCTACCCCTTGGAAGTCATTATCAAATGACACATGATAGCCCAGGGCCACCACCTTGTCACATCACAGACCCAGTCCTGAGGGGGACTCGGAAGCATTTGCTGCCCACTTAGAACAGAGGTGGCGGTGCTCAGTCAGGCTTCCAGTCCAGCTGGGAGGTGATACCTGCAGGCAGGGATGTCACAGACTTAGAAGCCCTTGAATGGCCGACCAGAAAGGCCCTTAGAGAGCATCTTATCTAATCTCCCCACCCACCGCCTCCCGTTTTAAGAGAGAGCCAAGGAAGCCCCAAGGCCATGTCCCAAGGTCACACCGTGAGCACTTGGAAGCTGGAATCAGAACCCAGATCTCTGAAATTCCAAAAAGACCTTCATGCTTCTGGCATGTTTTCCATCTGAGTCTTTGATTTTGCAATTCTTCTTTCCCCAATACAACAAAGACATCATTAGGCTCACATTGGGTCTCCCCCAATCCCAGCATCACTTCAACGCAGGGTTCCCAGGAGCTAGCTGGACAGACTGTCCAGATCAGACCACTCCAGACCCCTCAATGCTCCGTTCTGTGAGGGCACAGCCGCCTCACCCTGACTCCTATCCAGATCGGCCTGAGCAGAGCCTGCCATCTGTCAAGGCTGCTGGCTGCACTATGTCATGCACTCCAGGTTTCCAGGGGGTTGACGTTTGGGTGCTGGGAGAGGCCCTTCTTCACTCAGCTCGGCCTGTCCTTCCTGCTTGTCCCTGCCAGCACCCCAAAGTCTTGGTCACACCCAGCTCCTGCATGGATGCCCATGCTCTCTGGTCCTTCTGTCTTCTCACGCACTCGTCCCCCACCCTACAACACCCTTTCAATTTCTCAGACTGCAAAATTACCTTTCAAGGTCCAGCCCAAGTGGCCTCCTCTGGGAAGTCTTCCCTGATTTCCCCCACCTGGCCCCATGGCCCCAGCAAATTCAGCAGCACCCTCCTTTGCATTTCCTCAGCACATTCCTACATTTTAGCTCCTGACACAGTATGCAGGGATGACTTTTTATATCTGTCTCCCCAACTAGTCTGTGAACTCCCTGAAGACAGGGACTGTGTCTGCAACACCACACCTAGCCTAGACTGGCACTTCCAGGAAACGTTTGAAGAATGAACAAATGACTAGCCGGCTGTTGTTTCACACTGGTTGTGCCTGGTATTCCCCGCCCACCCTCCACCCCTCACCCTCCACCCCCAGTCAGTTCCTGGTGTGGTAGAGTGACTAGAGGCCACTAGAGGGCAGTAAAGAGTCAGGAAGGAGCAACAGGTGGGCGATGGGGAGCCCAAGGTGAGCTTTGAAAGGTGTGGAGGGAGCTTCAAAAGTACCCAGGCCACAGGACCACCAGAAGCCCCGGTGAGGGAGAAGTAAGAGCTAAGGCCCAAGGCCATTCATTCTCTGAGCAAACACTCTCCAAGCCTGATACTTAGGCCTGGGAGGCACTTGGGGGGCACTGGTCCAACCCCCCACCTTGATGCCCAGTCCCTCCACCAGATCCTTGCTGGCTTCTGCTAGCCCCTTCTCTCCCAAACCTGCCCGTGTGCCTATCTTCAGTTCCAATTCTGGGGAAGGGTCTTCATACAAGGCTGAAGAGGGATCCCTCTGGCTCCCATTCATGGTCCCAGCCATGACTTACAGAATTGTGCAGTGTATTCTACCCGTGGCCCACGTGCCAAATGAGGCCCAGAAAGTGGAAATGTCATGTCAGATCACACAGCGAGTTCCTGGCTGACTCTGGCCACCATCCAGGCTTTTGCCTCCCTGCCTGGTGCTGGGCCCCGCCTCCCCCAAACCTTGGCTTCCAGAGAGCAGGCCTGCCCAGCAGTGGATGCTCAAAGTCAGGGAGGGGCTTGCTACAGATAGGGAAAAGAAGCCCTCCTCCCCTACTCTCCTGCCTCGTATGGCTGGTGTTTCGGGAACATCACCACCATCATTTCAAATGATTCTCAAAAACAGCAGGCAAGGCAGACTCAGGTCACGGGGCTTGTGCGTAGTCACATAGATAGTCAGTGGTGAAGCCACCCTCCTTCCATGGTAGTCCTCACTTTTCCTGGGGAACTCTCTCTCTGTCTCTCTCTGGGCCAGATCTTGGCCGTGGTATCCCTGACCTGCTTTGACACCCGCAGAGGACCCTGCCTGGATATCTGCTTGGCCTCTAAAAGTCGAAAACTTGAATCCTAATCTCGCTGGTCACCAGCATCCTCCTCCTCAACCAGCTCTCCTTCCTGCCCACTTTATTTACTCATTTACCAGGGTAGCTGTGCCATGCTCCACACACGTGAACCCACTCCAGCCGCTGGGCTCAACCCTGCCCCACCCCCAATGCCCCCGCCCTCCTGCTCAGATGGCCAAGGATACACTTGTCACAGCCCAGCCTAAGGGCTCCCTTCAACAGGACACCTTTCTCAACTGAACCACCCCCAGGTGTCTTTCTGTTTTCTCCAAGCGGGCAGCATTCAGGGTCTGCCCCCACCCCTGCTTGACAACACTCTTGTCTGTGACTGGATTCTCTTTTGTTCTCCAACTGATCCATGGGCTCCACTGGGCCATGAACTCTGCTGGAGAGCCCTCAATCTGATGTCAGCCCGAGTCAGGCCAACTTTAGGCATAATAGCTAGGTGTCTCCTCTCACCGCCACACCCAGCTCAGCTCCCTGTATAAACAACAATCATCATCATCACCATCAACACTTGCATGGCACGTAATATGTACCAGGCAAAAATCCAATAAGAGTGTTTACATGCATTACATCATTTAATGCTCACTCTTATTCCCATCACCCCATTTTACAGATGAGGAGGAAACCAGGGCACCAAGAAGTTATGTAACTTGCCCCAAGTCACACAGCTAGTGAGAAACAGGATGGTGATTCAAAACTAGGCAATCTGGGGGTGCCTGGGTGTCTCTAAGCCTCCGACTTGGGCTCAGGTCATGATCTCACGGTTTGTGAGTTCGAGGCCCGCATCGGGCTCTGTGCTTCACAGCTTAGAGTCTGAGGCTTACTTCAGATTCTGTGTCTCCCTCTCTCTCTGCCTATCTCCTGCTCGCTCTCACTCTCTCTCTCTCTCAAAAATAAATAAACATTAAAAAACTTAAAAAAAAAAAACAAAACAAGGGCAGTCTGGCTCCAGAGTCCATGCTCTTAACCACACAGCCTCCCTGCTTCACCACGTGGCTGCCCCAGCATCTTTGGCTACAAATGCTCTGGCAGTGGGTTGAGCTCTCACTGGCAGCGCAGCCCAAAGAGCCCCCCCTTTGTATTTCAACTACTATTCCCTGAGTGCTACCATGGGTCAGGCACTCTGCCAGGAACTGGGACACAGCAGTGAACAAAATGACATAGCTTTGGGTACCACACAACCCCTGCAAACTGCACAGACCTGAGGGGAAAGCAGATGAGGAAGGAGTAAACCACTAATTAAATTCCTTCAACTGTGCTTAGTATGACGAATGAAAGGAACACGATGCTTTGTGACAGGAGTGATGGGGTTCCTGGTTTAGATGGTGTGGTAGGCAGAATGATGCGCCCCCCCCCCCCAAAGAGGTCTGCATCCTAATCCCTGGAACCTGGGAACATGGAAAGTTAGATAGCAAAGGAGGATTGCTAAATAGCTGGCTGAAGATCAGGGGAGTGCCCTGGATTATCCAGGTGGGTCCAATAAAATCCCACAAGTCCTTAGAAGTGGAAGAGGGAGGCTGGAGAGAGAAGCAGGAAGATGGTGTCACCATGAAGATTTGGCTCAGCGTCGCCAGCTTTGAAGATGGGGCACTGTGGCCACGAGGCAAGGAGTGCAGGTAGCATCTGCACTCTGGAAAAGGCAAGGAAACGATTCTCCCCCAGAGCCTCCTGGAGGAACACAGCCCTGCAGATGCCTTGACTTTCGCCCGTTGAGACCCACTTTGGACTTCTGACCTCCAGAACTGTAAGATGGTGAATGTATACATCATATTCTTTGTGGTACTCATTACACTAGAAACAGGAAAGTTATGTGCATTTGTTACGGGGAAGGCCCCTCGGAGGAGGTGAAATGCCCGGTCCAGTGACAGCGGCAGAGAAGGTTGAGAGGAAGCTGCACCTGCACCTCATCCCCTCGCCCCAGTCCACCAGGCACTATGCCTGCCCACCTCTCACTGTTGTTCTAGACCTCTGCACTGGCCTCAGGTTCCCGTTCCATCCACCCTCCCCTCCTGCCTCACGAAAATAAAAGGCATCAGCGAATTGGGCGATTTCACTGAAAAGCACCTAAGAAACACTGTACACCTATCCATGGCAAGGAGAGTGCCCAGGACGGGAGGAACCTGCCACGCGCCTTCTAACACCTCCAATCGGCTTCTTGTCTATTGCAGCCCAAGGAAGGCAAACGGGACGTGGTCAGGATTTCTGGGCACTCTGGCCTATAGCTCCAAAATGGGGCCATACGTGGGGGCCATCCCTTACCGGTTCCTCTAAAAGCCCATTCCCTTGCTGCTGAGACTCACCGGAACCAAAGGGCAGCGAACACCCTTCTTTCTCACCTGGCCTAGAAAATTTAAGGGTTTCAAATGCCATGTCGATCGATATCTGTTAGGTTGTATAAATATCTCCAGGCAGGAATCAACTAGTTATACCCATCAGGACACTGTGGAATCTTTGGTGCAAAACTTTTGGCATTTGCTAGGACTTGATGAACAATAAAACTGAACTGTTTCCGTTCTAAGCTGATATGTGCCCTCTTTGCTTTATTCAACGTGGGGGATCAACAAAGGGCGGTACAGATTTTGCAGACCTGCAGAAACTGAATCTCCAAATACCAGGGAATATCAAGAAGCCCCGTTTTGCAGACATGGGGGTACCCCGAAGCCAGAAATGTCAGACGACACTCAGATGGCAGAAGCAGGATTGAAACAGAGTCCAAGCCCACAAGCTGGAATTTACAGAAAAATGCAGTGCTGACTTTCTTCAGGGCCACGAGGTCAATTGCCCAAATGTACTCTGGAGGCAGTCCCTCCTCACTGTGTCCTAAAAGCAAACCTTCCACATGAAAGTCTTCCCTTAAAAAGAAGAGGTGGCAGCCAAATTTCCTAAAACCTAGAATGGAAAAAACAATTCAGAAGATTTCTGGTCTCCCTCTGGATTCACTGCTAGGCGAGGCAGGAGGACAGTTCCATAGAGTGAAACAGCCCGTTGCCATGTTACAGCCTCAGACAAAAGCAGGATAAACAATCTCCTATTTTTTTTTTAATATTTATTTTGGGAGAGGAGGATTGGAGACAGTCCCAAGCAGGCTCTGAGCTGTCACAGCAGAGCCCAATGAGGGGCTCAAACTCACGAACCATGCGAGCATAAAGAGTCAGATGCTTAACCAATTGAGCCACTCAGTCACCTCTTCTCTCTCTCTCTCTCAATCTCTCTCCAAATGTTAAAAAAAAAAAATCTTCTAAAGCCTTGCTCAGTTTGGAGAAACAAACAGTACCGACATGCCCCTGGGGGCCTATGACATGGCACCAATTTCAGCACTGCCACAATCAAATGAATGCCTCCCAGATTCAGAAGTCCAAGAGATTACGAATTTGAAATCTGGACAAATACAAAGTTGAAATCCTCAAACAGGTTGTGGTGTATTCATGCCCTAATCCCTGGAACCTGTGAATGTTACTTACATGGACAAAAAGGAGGAGTGGGGGTTCCCTTTGTAAATATGATTAAGGACTTTAAAATGGGAAGAGTACCCTGGGTTACCCAGTTAGGCCCTAAATGCAGTCACGTGTGTCCTTCCAAGGGAGAGGGAGATGTGAAGGTGGAGGGAGGTGGCCACAGGCCAAGGAGCACCAGGGCTCCAAGGAGCACCACATGAATGGATCCTTCCATAAAGCCTCCAGAGGGAGCACAGCCCTGAGCTCCAAGACTGTGGGACCATCCATTTCTATTATTTTAAGCCAAGGTTTGCTAACTTGTCACAGGAACTGATACACGGTTTAGTATTAATTTTCTCTGCCTCCCTCCCTCAGCCACCACACACAAAAGGGCCTATTATGTGCCAGGGACTGTGAGGGGTACAGAAGACAAGAGGGCCTGGCCTTTATGAGCCCACCATCCAGTAGCATAGCTGACAAGGCCACAAATGTGCTGGGCTATGAGGCATAACAAAGCCAAGAATCCAGCATTATCCCCCAGGGGATGGCCACGCTGGAAGGTTTCATGGGGCAGGTGATGTTTCCACTTGGCTCTGAAGGGTAAAGCTGGATCCCGACAGGTGGAGGCAGGAAGTAGTCTAAACCAAGGTCAAAGAGTGACACTGACTAATAAGTATGTGAGGCATGCTAGGAACCAGTGGGAGGTCAAGGAGAGGACAGGCTGGGAGACTTGACCAGAAAGGCAAGTTGAGGACAGATTGTGTGATGCCTGAATGGCAGGCCCAAGGCCTACTCTCCTGTAAGGTGAGCTCTCTTTGTGCCAGCCCTGAGGGCAGTTCAGCAAACTCCATGCATGTGAGCCAGCACCCATGAAGCCACTCAAAAAACGGATTTGGTGGGGTGCATGGGTGGCTCAGTCAGTTAAGCATCCAACTCTTGATTTTGGCTCAGGTCATGATCTCACAGTCATAAGATTGAGCCTTACATTGGGCTCTATGCTGAGCATGGGACCTGCCTGGGATTCTCTCCCTCTCTCTCTCTCTCTGCTTCTACCCTGCTCCCACGTGTGTTCACCCCCTGCCTCTCTCTCTGTCTCTCAAAAAAAAAAAAAAAGGTTTGGCAATCATGTTGGAAACAGAGTTCCAAAGGCGTGCCATAGTTTGGACATTGAGGAAAAAGCACTAAGGATCGTGCCCACTGAGCGTGGAGTCCCAGCCCTGACACTGGGTCTGAAAATGAATGAGTGCTGGGGGGGTGTATGAGAAGAAAAAGCATAAGGAGAAGAAAGGGAGAGAGGAGGAGGCAGACCTGGGGCTTCCTGCCAGAATGTTTGTGTTCCTCCCTCCACATTGTGTACCCTCCCTCTGTGCCAGGAAACCACGCCAGCAGGCCAAGCCTCTGATGGTACCTGTCCAGCTGCTGCCAGCAGGTTTGGTTAGACTGTGCCTTTGCTCAGGCCTGTGACTCCTGCTTCTGCTCTTAATAGGTGAGGAACCACCATCGGTTCCCACTGGGGTCTCTGCCAGGTCCGTGCCCATTTGGATCTTGAGCCTAGTAATTAGGTCTAGAGGAATCACAGGGGCCAGGGGGCAGCTCTGTTTGGATAGACTCAAGAAAGCTCAACTGCTTCTCTGAACTTGGCCTCTTTGAGGTCTGCAGTGGGGAGCCAGCGAGGCCGGCCGGGAGGCTTCAGCCTTACCTGCCAACGTGTCCTCAGGAGAGGGCCTGGGGCGGCTGCCTCCCCGTCTGCCATCAGTGAGAAGCTTGTGTTGATGGAACCAGACCACACAGAGGAGCACGGGACAGAGGAACGAGTGCTGAACCGGGGGGCAAAGACCCAGACCCAAGCCCTCCCACCTGTAAGCTGTGCGGCCCTGGGCAGTTCCCTAACCGCTCTGAGTCTCCGCTTCCCCTTTTGGAAAATGGGGATTCGATTCCTACCCAGCCCGCTTCACAGGGTTGGAACAATAAAGGGTTCCTGGGAAAGCATTTTGCCTTTTATAAAGCGCCACGTTAAGTACGAGGGGCCGTTAGCAGAGAGGACTTGGGCTCCATCTCCTGAGAGTGGGGCTGAGCAAGAGTTTGGGTCCCACCGCCTCTGTCTGCCTCATGCACAGCACTTCCCTGTGCTCTGAGGGGCTGTGGGCCCCTCCTCACAGCAGAAAGACAGAGGCTTCTCGCAGGTGTGAACCTGGCAGGCCTCCCTGGCACTGGCAAGGCCCGGGGCAAGGGCCCACACAAAGGCCATTTCCCATATGTCTCATATTTAAAAGTCATAAATCAAGCTAACAAACCATTAAATGAAATATGCTCTGTCCTCCTACCTTGTTAAATACATCTCTGTAGCAACCTGGAAGGCCAAGAGTGAATTCAGAACTCTGGGATTCCTTGGTATCCGTGCCAGGACCTGGCTGAGTGGAGAAGCCTGGCCAGGCGCTGATCTGCCCTGCCTCCCTTCCCACCCCTAGCCTCGCTCATCATCCTACGGGGCTTCACACGCAGATGTGAACATTCGATCTCACATTCAACTTCTGTCCACCTCCCCCACCAGTCCTCGGGCCCAGGGTGCACATGCCCATGACATGGGCTGGGGAAGAGGCTGGGGGAGGCATGGGGCTATTTGGGCCGGACCACTAGGGTGGGCTAGAAGGAGGGGCTCAGGCACCAGGTAAATGACTCAGAAAAAGAGACTTAAAAGAAGCGTCACAACATCCAACCCTGTCCTGATTTTTCCCCTGATTTTTTAAAACATTTTTCAAAAAACGATACTTTGGGTTTCTCTACTATGCTCATGCCCTTTAGTACACAGCCAGCCAGCACCGTGATGATGTGCTGTCCTTCCCCATACCTTTCTACAAGAGAAGGAGACGCGGTGGCCTCCTTTCCAATGTCTTTAAAGAAACTGACACATTGCTGGCCCGAGGGGATAAGGTTTCAGTGGCCACAGGGTATTCAGCTTAGAATCAAGTGACAAACCCATCAGCCAACATCCTGTCTGTGCTGAGCACATGGTCCTCAACCCCAAGGAGTCAGGCTGCTGGGAGCGCCTGGGGATGGGGTCTCCTGGTGTTTGAGTCATTTAAATTGGGTGGGGGAGGATGGAGGAGGATCCCTACTGAGCACTGACTGGGCAACCTTTGGCCAGGTCCTGCACCCTTCTGTTCAGGCTATCTGTGTGGCCAACAAGGGACTGTGTGAGTGACAGTCAAGGCTCCCCTTGCTTCTCCTGAGTTCACCGCTGGCCCCACCGAAGGCCCAGTTGCAGAGAAAGAGGCTGAGAGCGCAGACCTCTGCCTGATTTATTCAGGTCCACTTCTCAGAAGCGCAGAGGTCACCCAGGCTGTTTGGGGGGATGCCCCCCCACCGAAACCCCATCCGCTGCCTGCTGCGGAGACGCCGACAGTGCAAACTCACCAGGCACCATCCCTGTCAGCGTCGGTGCTGAGTAGCTGCCTTGTCCGGCGGGGGGGACGTGCGGAGGGTACCCGGGGAGGGTCGTGCTCGCCAAGTCACGGCCTGAGGAATCAAAGCAACAAATCACGGGGTGAGTGTCTCCGTGGCCAGCCGCTCATGTCCACAGCTCCTGGGACATCTGCACATTTGTCACGTCTGGGCGCTGAACGCCAGCGTGCGGCACCCCCCCCCATCACTCATGCATGCACACACACACATGCACACACGCACAACACGCACACACGCACACCCCTCCAGCCACCCTGGCTCCACTCAGCAGGAACCCGGGCCAGCTCTGCTGCTTCCCTGGGAAAATGGAGCTCAGGCCAGCTCACTTTGCAAGAGCTAGAGTAGCACTTGGACTTCTCCCCCTCCACACCTTTGCTTCTGCTGTGCCTCAGCACAAAGCACCCTCTCCTCCAACTGCGGGCAACCCAACACCGCCCACCTTCAAAGCCCAGCTCAAACACCTCCCTCCTCCTCCTGCTCCTCCTCAGACCCCTGACTGAATTCCTCCTTCGGCCTCCAGCTAGTCAGGCACTCAACAAAGGTGCAGGAAATGTACTTCCTCACACCAGACACTGTTCCGGGCCCGGGACGTGGAGATTCAGGCCTCGGCTGTTGCAGGCAGACCCTCTGTGCTCCTCTCTCTTTGCAGGCTACCAGCTCCCAGGTGGCAGGGCATTCATGCACCACAGAGGTTGGAGCCTGGTGGGCCCTGAGTAAATGCAGAATGAATGGTGTGCAAATGTGCTGGATTTCACGCGATGCAGAAGAAACCGCAGGCAGCAGAACTCGGCGAGGGAGGTGCCACTGAGGTGCGCCTGCCACTTAGGGAAAAAGAGCCACAGCCCTTTCAGGCATTGCCAGTTACGTGAACGTGACAAGGTGTTCATGGGTAAGGCAGTACCCCGGATCTTGGGCGATCAGAGTGTTCTGTGGTTATATGTGTTGGGCCCTGAGGACAAAACCCCACCCTAGTGGGTGGAAATAGGTTGCTCCTGGAAAGAAGGAGATGCACTGGCCTTAGCCATCCGGGGAAGCAGGTGGGAAACGAGGTAGCCTTGGGACAAGGGAGAGAAAGTGGACCCTTGACCTCCTCTGAATGTGGACACTGAAGACTGGGTGGGGGCTCCTGGCCATGAAGAGCCAGACCAGGTACCAGGACCCTCCCCTGGGGCCCAGCAGGGTGGTGCAGGCTCTACCACAAGTAGATGGCTCTGAGTTCAGCCCCATTAGCAGGTGGCCCAAGGGGAGGGACCAAAGAATCACTCCAAACACTCCCCGAAGAAGCCAAGCCAGCACATGGTATGAGCCGTGAATGTCCCCCAGATAAACCAACAGCCTTTCTAGTGCCAGTCATTCAAAGACTGTCCGGCCAGCAGCCAGAGGCTGCCTCATTTCACAGGGTTCCGCTTACCTTCCAGAACCTTATGGAACACGAGGCATGTGGCTGCCCCTTTCCTCTGCTCGCCACCACCCTGGCTTTGGACTGGGCATCCTAGCTTGTGACAAGCACTGCTCATGTCTCGTTGTATGAGGCATTGTAAGGGGAGCAAATGAACTGCACACATGACTCCCCACAAGAGCTGACATTAAACAGAACACTGGAACTGGCAGAACTGACCGTTTGCAAAGTGATTTAAGGAGGTCCCCCCACCTGCCCTCTTATACCTTCCCACCTCATCCTCCTCAAACCCAGCACCCACAGCCCTCTATGGCAGCTCCTCTCTCTAGAGTGTAAGCTCCAGGGTCAAGTCGCTTAGGTCTTTGTGCACTAAGGTCAGATGGCATAGGCCTGCAAAAATCTACTGTCTCATTAATCAAACGAGGTTAGAAAGAAACATATGTTAAGTGAATGAAGGAAGAGGTCCTGTTGGAGCAGCAGAGCTCTCTGGAGCCTAGAAAAGTCCCTCCATTTGTGGTCAAGAATCAGTGAAGGGAGGGCCCTTGAAGCTCTTCTTGACCAACCCCTGTTGCCATTCTGCAGATGGAAAAGCTGAGGCCCACGGTGGGTGGGGAGCAAATGGCTCAGGTTCCACAGGGAGCAGATGGCAGAGCAGGGACCTCAGCCCACATTTCCTAACATCAACCCAGGACCCTCCTCTACCTTAGGCAACATCGTGGTGGGGGTGGGAAGAGCACTCACACCCAACACAGAGCCCTCTCCACACTGTCACGGAGACTTGGTGACCCGAGGGCTGCTGCAAAGGAAGAGGAGTGACCATAAGTGTCAGACTAGTTGGTACAAGATCAAAATGCCAGGGGACAGACCGTGAGACGTGTAGAGAAAGCAGCCATGGTTAGGCTGTTCCGATGGGTGTGGAGCTCTGGTCCCCAGCACCACCCCCAGGCTCATGCTCCCTGCCCCCGATGATGTCAACAAACCATAAACATTTACATTGAAATTATAAATGCCAGTCTCTGGGGGCGCCTGGGTGGTTCAGTCGGTTAAGCGTCCGACTTTGACTCAGGTCATGATCTTGCAATCGGTGGGTTCGAGCCCCACATCAGGCTCTGTGCTGACAGCTCAGAGCCTGGAGCCTACTTCGGATTCTGTGTGTGTCTCTCTCTCTGCCCCTCCCCCACTTGTGCTCTCTCTCAATAGTAAATAAACATTAAAAAAAAATACATACATACATACATACATACCAGTCCCTGTTCTCAGTCTCTGAAATCATTAGCTCATTTAACCCTCAGCAACCCTAAAAGGTAAGGCGCTGATACTTCTCCCATTTCACTAGATAATGAGACAGAGAAAGGGCAAGTACTTTGTTCAAGGTTGCACAGTAAGGACCAGGATTTGAAGCCAAGTGGCCCAATGTCAGAGGTCACACGTTTAGCCACTCCACTTCACTGCCATGCACATACACCTGCTATGCTTCTGACCACGAGTCCAGAGGCTCCAGGTATCTCTCAGCTGGGACACCCAGGCTGAGCCTTGCCTTCGGCACACTGTCACCATTGCTTATTGGCTCTATCATGCAAAAGAAAATTCAGCTACACAGATTTTGTGGATACATGTGTAGGGATAGGAGCCAAGACCACATCAGAGGGAGGCCAAATCTGCCTCTTGAAAGACAGTGGGCGCTGGGGCGCCTGTGTGGCTCAGTCAGTTAAGCGTCTGACTTCGGCTCAGGTCATGATCTCACGGTTCATGAGTTCAAGTCCCACATCAGGTTCTCTGCTGTCAGCACAGAGCCCACTTTGGACCTTCTGTCCCCCCTCTCTCTGCACCTCTCCTGCTCGTGCTCCTTCTCTCAAAAATAAATAAACGTAAAAAAAAAAAAAAGAGGGCATTATCCTGACAGGAGGCCTCCTGTGCAGGTAGTGCATGGGGGCCAAGCCTCATGAGGTCCACATCCCACCTGGTTGCCTGAGATTTGGGAAAGAGGGTCCTGGGCTGAGAATGGACTTGCCCAAGGACACTCAGCTGATTTCAGAAAAGGCTGGGACTGGATCGCAGCTCTCCTGCCTCCTGCGATTAGGTTCTTTCTTGAACGGAGGCTGTGCCTTTAGTCAGAACCCCAACAGTTTCTGCCACTCTTACACATGCTTTAAAACCTTGATCCCTAAAGCAGAAAATGCAGTGCCTCACCAAAGCACTTAACTCAAGAAGCCAGATAAAAAAGTAATAAAATGAACTGAAGGAAAGAAGGAGGAAGGAATCGATAAAGAAAAAGCAGAAAATAATGAATCAGGAAAGTGAAAAAAGCAGACACAACAATAAATGCAACCAAGAATTGTTATTTGAAAAGACCAATAAGATAGACAAACCCTTGGGGCGCCTGGGTGGCGCAGTCGGTTAAGTGTCCGACTTCAGCCAGGTCACGATCTCGCGGTCCGTGAGTTTGAGCCCCGCGTCAGGCACTGGGCTGATGGCTCAGAGCCTGGAGCCTGTTTCCGATTCTGTGTCTCCCTCTCTCTCTGCCCCTCCCCCGTTCATGCTCTGTCTCTCTCTGCCCCAAAAATAAATAAGCATTGAAAAAAAAATTAAAAAAAAAAAAAAAAGATAGACAAACCCAGGGCAAGATCCAAAAAGGGAGACACAAACATCGAGATAAGGAATGAGAAGACACAACCACAGACGTGGAAGAGATGATATTTAAAAATATTTTTTAGGGGCGCCTGGGTGGCGCAGTCGGTTAAGCATCCGACTTCAGCCAGGTCATGATCTCGCGGTCCGTGAGTTCGAGCCCTGCGTCAGGCTCTGGGCTGATGGCTCGGAGCCTGGAGCCTGTTTCCGAATCTGTGTCTCCCTCTCTCTCTGCCCCTCCCCCGTTCATGCTCTGTCTCTCTCTGCCCCAAAAATAAATAAAAAACGTTGAAAAAAAATTTTTTTTTAATAAAATAAAATAAAAATATTTTTTAAATGCAAAAGATGCTCTACATTAATAAATGTGGAAATCTCAACAAAAAGTATATTTTTCTAGGAAAACATGAATTACCAAAATTAACTCAAGAAGTAGAAAACATGAACACCCCAACTGCCTTGGCAGAAACAGAAAAAGTTGTGTTTTTTTTAATTATTTTTTAATATAAGATGACTTATTCACTTAGCTTTCACGCAAGTTTCTTGTTCGTTTTGTTTTGGGGAAGTTCTTTGAAACCTTCGAAGGACACATACTTTTGTTATTAAACTGTTCCAGGATATATAAAACTAAAGGAAATCTTCCCAATTCATTTTCCCAGCTAGCATAATCCTGCTCAGAAAACTTAACAAAGGTGTACAAAAATGAAAATTAAAGGGTAATGTCACAATTTATTAATATACATGCAAAAAATCTACTGTCTCGATAATCAAATGAGGTTAGAAAGAATAATATACCATGAACAAAGAAGGTTTATTCCAGGTATGCAAGGATGATTCAGTATTAAAGCATTGGTTGGGAAATCACAGTAACACATCAAAAGTTGAAAACCATATGGTTATATCAAAGCTGATAGAAAGCTTTTCTTATGTGGAAAAGGCATTGGCTAATAAATTCAATACTAATTCCTTCCAATACCTCTCGGTAAGTATACTTCTTTGATCTGGTATTGATCTTAAATCTTGAGTCAACATCATACTTAATTGGTGAAATACATGAAACATTCTTTATTAAAATAAAAAAAACATATCAAGGAAACCTGTTATCACTGAAAACTGTTCTGAAAGTTTTAGCCAGTACAAGAAGACAAGATAGAGACACAAGGATAAGCACTGGGAGTAGGGGAAACACCAAAATTTCAGTAGCTGGGTATACCGTGAGCCTGGAAAGTCAGCTCATCTGAACCAGTGAAAAGGTTTGGCAAGGCAGCTGGGTAATGGATGTCTAGAATTGGACACTTAACCGACTGAGCCACCCAGGCGCCCCAGCGCCCTCTGTCTTTCAAGAGGCAGATTTGGCCTCTCTCTGATGTGGTCCTGGCTCCTATCCCTACACATACATCATCTTGAATGAATGGTAATCTCACACCAAAATGTAGGGAAAACAATATGAAACTATTTTAGACCAGGTAAACTTAGTTTTATGAAAAACAGAAAAGAAACCCTTTGAAGTTCTTCCTACTAGAGGCACTGAGTGCTTCTTTGCCCTTTCAGTTTGGGCTCAGTCACGTGCCTCGCCTTGGCCAATGACATGTTAGTAGACACTCAGCAAGCAGAAGCTTATTATATGCTTGTGTGGCTGCGTGTGCGCCCGTGCACTTCTGCCATCGCCATGAGAATAGGCTCGGGCTAGCCTACCACAAATAGGAAGGGAACGTGTGGGCAGACCTGGACCCAGTCTACCACTGGAGCCAAGCCCAGCCTTGATCAGCCAACCCCCAGCCAACCTCCAGGTACATGAGCAAGAAGAAACGACTGTTGTTTTAAGCCCTGAACATTGGGGTGGAGTTTGCTAAGCAGCAGTATTGTGGCAACAGTTGATTGATACAAGACTTCGTAAATGTTAACTGTTCTTGTTTTTATCATTATTCTCTGCTTGAGAATACTCTGCCTGGGACTTTCTAAGGACAGCTGTCTAAATCTGAGCAGAGGATGGACACCATCTGGTGGGAACCCACTGAGTAAATTTAACCCTCACATTTGCTTTGATGCCCAAGAGGACTCTCCTGGCACTGAGCTGGGCATGTCACCACAAGACCAGTCAACACAAGACAGCTAAGAGGCTACTGCTCTTTAGCTCTAATTCAAGCCTCTAGACTCAATGGAATACCAGAATTAATGCTTCTGAATTCAATATAAAACTTCAAAACACAGTTATATCATTTTTTTTTTGCCAAGGAAGAAATGGCTTCTATCATTTGCAATAGCACTGAATATTATTGATAGCATATAATATATTTGCAAATAATTGATCTGGGTTCTTAACATAACTGTTCCTATTAATGGCACATAAGTACATCCTGGACAATTCATGTGTTGCTTCCTCTTCCCAGACAGAATAATCAAGACTTGGCCTTGTTCACTATCACCAAGGAGTCCATATGGATCTTTCATCAAGACAAAGGATGCTCTCTGAAGTAATTTAAAATAACTCGTCTTTTTCAACCCTGAGGGAAGGAACCTACCCCTGTTATATGAACGAGGAAACTGAGGCTCAAAGATGAGTCTGACTGACCTACAGTCACAGAGTAAGGGGTAGAACAGCTCATGACACATGACTTCTAGTTAAATGCTATTTCTGAAGGATTACTCAGAATGTACCCCCTCAAGGAGACAAGCCTTCCTGGAGGTTAAAACAGTCTACAAAGTCTTCATAATTAAAAGTGTGATACCAGCACATGAATAGACAGAAAACCAATGGAACAGAATAGAAAGTCTAGAAACAGACCCAACTATTATGTATGGAAATCTAACATATGACAAAGGCAAGGTCTCAAATCACTTGGAAAAATATGGGCTTTTTATTAAGTGGCGTTAGGATGACTGGAGAGCCATTAAAAAAGAAAAAGATAAAATAGACTCTTCATACTATATACCAGAATAGACTCCATATGATTCTGAGATCTAAACGCAAAAACTAAAACTATGCAAATACTAAAAGAAAATATCGGTGAATTCCCCTCCTGTTTGTAGGGAGAGGCTTTCTAACCATGACTCAAAACCAGATGCACACACCAGCTACAAAAATTAACTCAAAATGGGTCAAAGACCAAAATGTAAGAGCTAAAACCATAGCACTCACAGAAGAAAACAGAGGCATACATCCTTATGGCCGTGGATTAGGCAATCGTTTCTTAGATATGACAAAGACAACAAAATAAAAATTAGCTCCACTGAACTTTATAAAAATTACAAACTTATGCGCTTCAAAGGACATCATCAAGAAAGTAAAAAGACCCAGAGAATGGGAGAAGAATATTCGCAAGTCCTATATCTGATAAAGGACTTGTTTCTAGAAAATACAAAGCATTCTTACAGCTCAATAATAAAGACAACCCAATTTAAAAATGGGCAAAGGATCTGAATAAAATAAGATATACAAATGGCCAATAAATACACGAAGAGACATTCAACATCATTAGCTATCAACGAAATGCATATCAAAACCACAACGAGACACCACTTCATACTCACTAGGATGGCCATAATCAAAAAGGTTATGCAAGCATTGACCAAAGATGTGGAAAATTTGAACCATTATACACCTCTGGTGAGAATGTAAAACTGTGCAACCATTTGGAAAAGCCTGGCGGTTCCTCAAAACGTTAAATGTAGAGTTACCATGTGACCCAGCAATTCCACTCCTAGGTATATACCCACGAGATATAAAAAACTGTGTCTCTACAAAAATGTGTACATGAATGTGCAAAGCTGTATTATTCATAATAGCCCAAAAGTGGAATCGATAGCTACTATGCCTATGTATCAAGAACCTGTAAGAATTAAAGGGAAAAGGCCAAAAATCCCATGGAAAATTGGGCAAAATTCATGAACAGAAAACTCACCAGAATATATATATACCCGTATGTGCATTTACCCTTCCAACATGGAATCCTACTTCTAAGGATCTACCTTACACATACACACCTTCAGCAATGCACAAATGCATATGCACAGGTTAGTCACTGCAACATTATCTGTAATTACAAAATACCAGAAACTATAGCTAAAGGCCCGGACATAGAGAAATGAGTGAATAAACAGTGGTGCATATACACGATGGAGTACTGTGCAACTGTACAAAAGATGAGGTGGACCTGTGCCAGGCACAGCTGAAGCCCAGGAGCGAAACGCTGGCCTCCCCAGGTCAAAGTCCTTATGGAAGTTCAAGTTCAGGTTCTAAATGGCCAATGGAAAGCCTCGGAGGAACAATGGTAGGGAAGAGAGAAGAGTAGATTACTAATCCTGGAGGTGCATGAGTTTGGAATGCTCAAAATACAAAGAAGTGAAGGGAAGGTGTGAGTTCTCAGGATGCATCTGCATCTGGGGCGAGGGTGGGACTAAGGCAGGCCTGGCCGACACTGTGGAGGAAGTGACCTCCAGAGGGCAGACCCATCCCCAGGGAGGAGATGCTCAAGCTAGCACTGAGGGTGTCGGGCTCGAATGGGCCATAAAGCCATCTGCCTTTCACACAGGCCCCCCAGGTGCCTCCAGAGCTGCATCTAGACTCCTGATTGGCAGCAGAGGGGGTTGGGGGAGGAAGGGGGTTGGAATTTGGAGTCACACAGGCCTAGGTTCAAATCTTAGCACCATCGGGGCACCTGGGTGGCTTGGTCGGTTAAGAATTCGACTTTGGCTCAGGTCATGATCTCACGGTTTGTGGGTTCAAGCCCCGCATCAGGCTCTGTGCTCTGGCTCAGAGCCTGGAGCCTGCTTCGGATTCTGTGTGTGTGTCTCTCTCTCCCTGCCCCTTCCCTGCTTGCTCTCTCTCTCTCTCTCTCTCTCTCTCTCTCTCTCAGAAATGAATAAACATTAAAAAAATGAATTTAAAAAAAATCTTAGCACCACCAATTACTAGCTGTGTGAACTTTGGCAAGTAATAATACAATCATTCGAACCTCGGTCTTCCTTTTATAATTAGAGAAAGAGAGTATCTATTGGGAGTGAAACAGTGGTCCTTGCTGTGAAAGTGTTAAACATGTCTGCAAATACTTTGCCACCCTTCTCATGGGACAGTGGGGTCTACATCCCCTTGCCTTGAATCTGGGCCACCTTGGTGACTGGTCAACCAAGAGAGCAACAGCTTCCCTAGAGGTTCCTAGGAGTCAGGCCCTGGGCACCTGTATGTGCCTTATGTCAGTCAGCACTCACAACGATCCCAGAGGTGGGTGCTGTTATCATCCTCATTTTATAGATGAGGAAACAAAGCCTCCAAACAGTTGATGGGCCCTAAGTTCCCACAGCTGATAGTCATGAAAGCTAACATTTTTGTAGCACTTACTATAAACCAGGCCCTGTTCTAACACTAGGTGGTGTTCTAAACACTGTTCACTGTGCTTTTTAGATATCAACTCCTTTAATCCTCAAAAATTCTGTAAGATAAATTCTATTATTATGCCCATTTTATGGATGTGGAAATTAAAACAGAGAGATTAGGTACCTGTCCAAGGTCACACAGCCAGTAAGAAATGGAGCCGTATCCACGCCTAGGCATTCTGGCACCAGATTCCCTCCCATTTGCTCCAAAATACAGGGCACTTGTGCTTTTCCTGCCTCCAGACTGGAGGTCCCTGAAAGCAAGAGCTGCTTGAGTCCCTCCTTCCGCTATCCTGGCCCAGCACATAACAGGTGCTCAGAAAATGTCTGGCAAGACGAAATTAGTCAAATGACATTGGTCTTACCATCTGAAAGAAACTTTGGATATCTCACCAACATCTCAGAAAGCCTTTCATCATGAACTCCACAGAATAACCAGGCCTAATGTTTTTTTTTTTGTTTTGTTTTTTTGTTTTTTTTTTGCTTGGATACAACTTTTTCTTTTTTATACAGCCCATTTCTAGGTAGGCTCTATGTACACTAATGGGGGGAAATGTGAATCCAATTAACTTCAAATTTAGCTCGTAATGAACTTATCTCATTTTGCTACCAGCTCGGTTCTCATCGTGTGGCAGTAATTAACCACTGGGGGTTGTCACTCCCAGACACATGACACGGAGATCCTCCCAGCCCCTTGCTTCAAACCCTTCCAGAATTCATTACCCTGACAGTATGAAAACCCTTCACTTTGAATACCACAGGGCACCAACCAAACTCCCCCTCTGTCTACCTGACTGAGTGAGAGAAGGAAAGCCACTGAGAAGCGTGAATTATTGGGGACAAGATGGCAGGTGAGAGCAGGATGCTGATAATGACTCGATGGCCAGAGAGGGTCCACCAGCCTTCACAGCCCTGGGCCAGAGGTCCTACCAGAGGAGACGGATCTCTACACACAAGCTATGAGGAATATGGTGCAGCTGGTCAAGAAAGGCAAAGTCCCAAACTGGCCGTGCCATTCACTGGGGACTCTGAATGCCCAGGAAACCTGCACACTCCAGACAGGGGCAACGGTAACTTGATGTGTGACCACAGGTCAGCTCCACCTCCTCTTGGGGCTCTGGCTAATTTTCAAAAGAAGTTGGAACTCTAGTATTCTCTTCATCTGGAAATCTCCTGCCTTTGTGGATGTTGACATCAATCAAAATACACACCGAGGGCCAAAGAAAACCTGCCCAAGGGTCATGTTTAGCCCTCAGACTGCCACTTTTCAATGCTTACCCAACCTCCAGCCCTCGAGTCCTGTCTGAACCCCCCACCATCACCATTCCCACCAGCATCACCGGCTGCCAGGCCTTTCAAGGACTTAAGCCCTTCCTGGGTGTCCAGGTAACTGCCAAAGAGGTAACCATCTTGCAGCGTTGAACAGGCCAGAGCACAGAATAAAGGCATTGCAAAAGTGATTTCCGGGAAACTGGGACATGAGCCCATGGGCTGCCTAAACCCCATGCCATCTGCCTTATTTCTCTGGTGACAGTCCCGACCTCCCAGCCATGCCGGCTTCAAAGACCCCCACCCCCCTGCTCCCTCATGTCCAGTCAGGCCCCAAGCCCCTCCTGACTCTCTATCCCCTCAGTCCCCTCTCCTCCATGGCCCCAACCTGCCCTGTTCTTCCCTTTTCCCTGTTTCCTGGCAACCTCCCCCCAGGCCTCCCGCCTCAGCCCTGCTCTGGACTGCCTGTCAAGGCTCCTCTGCCAGCGCCCCACGTCCAGCCACAGAGCCACTTAGCTCACTCTGAAGGACACCTGGAATCACTGAGGAACTCAGGCAGTGAGGGCTCCGAAGCCAACGCTTCTGACTCTGTCTCAGTTCAAACCATTAAACCAAATCTTGCAGACACTTCTACTTCTCCAACATTTTCCCAGAATACCCTTCCTCAGAGTCACAGAACCATAAGAAACCTTTTTGTGTATTAAGAAACGTTATTTAAAACTCTAAAAAATGGTCATAAAGGTGGGAAGTAGAGCCTTTCAATGTCACAGGCACTTTTTAACAGGCACACCCACACTGAGCCTGGGTGGCTCAGTTGGTTAAGCGGCCGACTTCGGCTCAGGTCACGATCTCGCACTCTGTGAGTTCGAGCCCCGCGTCGGGCTCTGTGCTGACAGCTCAGAGCCTGGAGCCTGTTTCAGATTCTGTGTCTCCCTCTCTCTGACCCTCCCCCGTTCATGCTCTGTCTCTCCCTGTCTCAAAAATAAATAAACGCTGATAAAAAAAAATAAAAAAATAAATAAATAACAGGCACACCCAAGGATCGTACCTCTAAGAGAATATGCCCGTGTTTGACAATTCTTTACTATTTGAACAGAGCTCAGACACGGGAAGCTACATGTGTATGTTTATGTGTAGATTTCTATCGAGTAGAAAAGATAAACCTAAAGGTTTGGGGGTTTTTTGTCCTGTAGGACATTAACCAATTTTGTGTCTAATCTAGCAATTTTATTCCAGCATTTTTTTAAAAATGCTGCTCTTGATAGAAGATATAAACCCCTGATCCTCAAATGCTCTTGAAACCACTTTTTACAGGTTCCCTTGTTAATTTACGAGCTGAATGAAACCTTCACATAGTCATTCTGTATTTGTACATGAGGCAGCGTCTTAACTTTTTAAAGGAAAAAGTCAACTGCGCCGGAGTGACATGAGCTGAAGATCTTCAAACAACATCAAAGCAGATGACAGTACACAACTGCCACCTAAGGGGAGGGGGAGGGATCAGCCCAACACTGCGGATGCGGGGTACAGGAGGGGGTGCGTCCCGCTCCACACACCCCTGCGTATGAACACGCGGCGCGTTCGCCACCGGGCCTGCTTGCTCCAGCTGGCGTTTGAAATATGTGACAGTTTGAACAGGGCTGCTCTGAGGTCTCCCTTTGTTTGGACCTGCCATGAGTACGGGGTGCGCTGAGCCGGGGAGCGCAGAAGGGGGGTGTTTCACCTGGAGGGGAAAGGCCGTCCCAGGGCTGAAACAGCCCAACCCGGCCGGCAGGAATGGACATGCTGCACATCACAGAGGAGCCACGTCCAGTCATTCTGGCCTCTCCGAGTAACAGGCTCATTAGCCATTGGATTAGGTGCTGTTATTTACTTAAATTTTTTTTAACGTTTATTTATTTTTGAGAGAGAGACAGACAGAGCGCGAGCAGGGGAGGGGCAGAGAGAGAGGGAGACGGAGAATCTGAAGCAGGCTCCAGGCTCCGGGCTGTGAGCACAGAGCCGGACACGGGGCTCAAACTCCCGGACTGCGAGATCATGACCTGAGCTGAAGTTGGCCGATTAACCCACTGAGCCGCCCAGGCACCCCAGGTGGTGTTATTTACTAACCCTACATTTCTTTTCCCAAAAATTGCTTGATCCCTACTTTTCACTATTCCTGACTGGCCTTCCTCTAACTGCCCTGGCTGGAGATCTAATCTGGCTTTGTAGAGCAGGGAAGACAAGTTGGAGAATTCACTAGCCAGGGCGCTGCTTACTTTGCAGTCTCAATCCTCCCCATTCCTTCCTTTGAACCAACCCCATCTCCTTCCTGGAATCCCCATGAATTTCCAGACTCCACCACTGTGTTTCAGTTTTGAGAGGGTGTTTGAATAGTATCTGCCTGGGCATTTTAGAGCAGGCACTGGGGCTCGATCAATATTTCCATGTCGTTTACGACACGATCGGCCCCGAACTAGCAACTGTTGATCCAACGTAATAATCCTATGAAGGTGGGGTTCTAATGAGGCAAGGCTGCAAAACGGCTCTGCCGTGCTTGTGGCTCTCGGCCTTCCTGCCAGGATAGGTATGGCTCCAGGGACAAACGGAGGCCAGTATTTACAGCAGGAGGATGGTGAGGGCAACTGCAGGCCAGCTCATGTCTTCGTTTATTCATTTGTCCACGCATTCATTCGTGTGTTATCTGATACCTCCTAAGTTCTAAGCATGTTCCTGAGTGCTCCAAAGGACCCTGGAGAGCACAATAATAGTAATAATAATATCCATAAAACAACTGTACTTTATCATTTATCCAGTTCTTACCATGTGTCAGGCACCATTCTAAGTGCTTGTATGCATTATCTCATTTAAGCATTACAGACACCCTGGGAGATAGAAACCTTTAAAATCCCCAATTGGCAAGTAAGACACCTAGCTGGAAAGAGGTAGGGCTGGATGTAAACTGAGGCCGTCTGATGCTAGAGTCTTGGACCTCTCCCACCTCCTCCCCACACTATTCTGCTTTAAGAGGTGAACTGCAAAATACAAAACACACCTCTCCTTTGACCAGCAATTCTACTTCTGGAACTATACCGCTGGAAATGCACAGAAAGGTACACCAAGATTTACATGTAGTGGAAGGAAAAGAGATGGGGCGGGGAGTTGGGGAGGGGGGACTACCATAATGGCTGGGTTCGATAAATTATGGTGTTTCCCTATGGTGGAATGTTACAGAGTTTTGAAAAAGGAGGTAGATCTGAATGTGTGGAAAGAGCTCCAAGACACATGACTGTGTGAATAAAACAAAGTACAGAAGAAATCTGTGTAAAGGATGATTCCACATGCGCTAGTAGAAAACAGATAAAAGTTATATGCTGATAGATGCATAAAAATGCTACTGAAGTATACACAAGACACTTAACTTTGGGGTGAGGGGCTATGGATGCGAGGACTGGGGTTGGAGGAAGGAGATTTAGTTTTCATTTTATATTTTTTTGTGTGGTTTGAATATTTAACCATGTGCACATACGACTTTTTATTTGAAATTAACTTTTTGACTTAAAATTAACTTCTTCTTAGGAACCAGACACCGTCTGTGCCCCAGGGGCCCACTCACAGTCTCAGAGAAGAGATCATAATGAATCCAAGATGCACAAAGTACACAGATCCTCCCTGTCCTGTGCTCCCACCTCAGCAGGTCTCAGCCTAGAGCTGTCTCGGAAGGAATTTCTTCCCTTTGAGGACAGCATCATGATGGCAGGAGCACCTTGGCCAAGTCACATATTCACAGCTCATGGTCCCACCAGGCTCCCCTAAGCCAGCATCCAGCCCTCACATAAACAGTAAACACCGTGATGTCCCGCCATGCTGAAATGTGCCATCAGGCAATCTCAGCCCCGACAATCTGGCTGTGAGTAGCCAAGGTGGACACAAAGCCTGTCCCTAAGTCCGTCTAGGCACCAGCTCTAGGGGGTCCAACCATTTGCACACAGTTCCAAAGAGCTCAGTGGCTTGGTTTCCCAGCCCCCAGCAGAATGAAAAGGGGGAGAGAGACTTCTAGAGCCAGGCAAACTGACATTAGAAGTGACAGGTGACAGGTGAACCAGCAAGGGTAGAGACAGGAAAACAATATAATTAGACAAGCAGTCCAAACCTCAGCAGTCTGGGGTGCTCGGAGGAAGGACACGCGGCCTGCTCACAGATCTCCAGAGGCTTCGCCACCCCCTTGGGCGAGGTTCAGTAGTGCCAGTACTCAGGGATGAACCTGGGTGCTGTCACTGGGAAGGGTTAGCCTATGTCACTCCAGCATGATCATGTGCATCTCTTAGCCAGGAAACTGGTATGACAAGTGTTTGGAGAGTTGGCCTGGGACCTATATAATCATATGGAGCAGATGGAGAAAAGCCCGATTGTCCAATTCAGTCTGGGATGTGCCCCCAGAGAACCCTTGTACAGTGCAGGGCAAGAGAAAAGACCGCCAGGAGATTAGCTTGTTGATGGAGACCCACCAGGCCTCCAGGCCTGGTTACGGTACGTATGTGCCTACCCAAGCTTGATAGAAAATACTGAAAATGTACCTTTGCCTCATAATGTTTCAGAGTCATGGAGTCCCATGGCGGGGCTAACATGTGGAGGTGTCCCAGTCCTCCCCTGCCACACGCATTCCCGATTCAGGGCTAACGGTAATCTCATCACGGTTTCCCACCGCCAGGTTGCTAATGCAGAACACAGTTCCCAATTCTAATGGTTGGGAAAGTCTGTCTTCCTGAGAGTTGGATTCTACATGAACTAAGATGACTGTTAAATGGCAAATAGATCGAAGGAGGTCAGGAAATACACAGAAATCATCGAGTCTCCCTGAGGTGACCTTCCAGACTGGGGGACATTACGTCTCTGTAAAGGGGGCAGCGTGGAATAGTCGTTAGGGACAGGGGGCACAAGCCGGCAGTATTGATGCAGACCCTGGCTCCCTGCTTGCTGGCTGTGTGATCTTGAGAGTTGCTAGCCTCTCTGTGTCTCCATTTTCTCATCCGTAAACAAACATCTGCCTCATAGAGTTGCTGAGCGGATTAAATTAACAAATGTATGTAAAGCCCCTCAATAATGCCACTCTCGTTCCACGGCTCACCCGAGAGTGCAACCAAATCAGTCTCTGAAAGTGCGCTC
Organism: Felis catus; assembly: GCF_018350175.1. NCBI lineage: Eukaryota > Metazoa > Chordata > Mammalia > Carnivora > Felidae > Felis > Felis catus. The sequence goes on from NC_058380.1 coordinate 58,435,724, forward strand.
TGCTCACATCAAGCGGCTGTCACGTATGCCATGGCTCCCCACTGCTGACACAGCCACGAGCCATCAGCTAAGAGCACAGGGTCCCGAGCTCTGCCTCTTGCCAGCTGTGTGACCTTGGGCAGATGCCCCAAGCTCCCTCTTCACATGTTGAAGGAAGGTGGAACAGCACCCCAACGGTTCCCCTCTAGTGGGGCGACCGTGCTCACCCAGCAAGCCCGATGCCTGGCCTCAAGCCCCTCACTGCCCACTCCCCACGCCATGTATACACTGTGCCTTCCTGTCGCCACCTTTCTTTGTGCCGCACTCCCGCCCACTGCTGCACCCACGTAAACCACCAGAGACCGAAACGTGAAAGGTGACGGGTAAAGAAGGAAATAGTACTTCACACAAAGGAGGAAAGCCTCAGAAGCGCTCACCCACCCACCGCTGTGTGTGCCCCCGGAATCACTGAACATGCATGACGTGGACAGATGGTAGAAGCTAACTCACTTGAGCTCTATTTCCCAGACACTCTTCCAAGTGCTTTGTGCACATTATCTCATTTAATCATCAAACAATCCTACAAGGTAGAAAACATCATTACTGTTGGTGTTGTTGCGAGGCTGAAACTAGCAATTAAGAGCACAGACTCCAGGAACATGCTTCCTGGATCCAAATCCCGCTCTGCTCCTGACTGGTTGTTGTGTAACATTGGGCAAGATACACCTCTGTCTTCTCATCTGTACAATGGGGCTAATGATAACACCATCTCTTGAGACTGCTTGAAAGGACTAGAAGAGTCAGGACAAAAAGTGCTCCCAAATATCAGCAAAGTCTGTTATTACCTCCAGTACTCAGAGGAGGCAACCGAGGCTCAGAGAGGTGAATAAACTTGCCCAAGGTTGCACAGGTAGAAACTGGACCAGGTCGAGGTGGTGGGGGCAGGGTTAGAATCCCAGGCAGCCTGTGCCCTTAATCGCCAAGTTCCACATCAAGAATGGGTTTGAAATGAAGTCAAGCATGGTTGACAGGGACCTACTGGATCTTCCTAAGGGTAAGGTCAGGGCTGAAGGATCAAGTTGAAAGCTCACTGAGGCACAGCCAGTGCCTTCAGGCAGGTCCTCTCCTCTCTCTGAACATTTTCATCTGTGAACCTGAGTCCCAATCCCAGGCCAGCTACCTAGGAGATCAAACAATATCGGAGATGTGAGGAATGCCTGTTACCAGGTTCTCTGTTTCACGTCTGGCTGACAGCCTGTTTATTTCAAGAAACGGTCAATAGGTGAATGTCTAAGCCAGAAAAGCCTCAGATAGGCTTCTGATCTCTTCTAAGGGACTGAAGCCCATCACAACTCCTAAACCAGTGCCTCAGCTGATCCACTTCTGGTCCAGAGGGTAACAGGATGGTGGATGTCACAGGGATCCAGATCTGGAACTAAGAAAGCCCAACCAGACAAGCCTCCCGCCCCAGCAATTGTTTCCCCAAACTAAACAGTGAGGCCACACATTAGAGGCAGGCTGGGCAGGTGCACTGCCTGTCAGGGAAAACCAAACCCACCCCGCAGAGGCACCTCCCAGGGTGCATGGCAAATTAATGTGCTGCAGAGAACACGCATTAAATTGCGCTGCTGGCGCTGCAGGCTGCAGAGACTGCAGCCCAGCCCTCCCTGGCCCTCCCTTCCCAGAGAGGCTGAATCAGGTGCCAGGGCTTCCGAGAGGCTCCACACAGCTCCGGCTCTTGCTCGCAAGCCATTGCCGGTTCTGGGATCATCCCTGCCCTGCCTCCTTCAGGGGCCACTGGGAGTCCTAAAGGGGATCGCAGAAGTGAGAGTGCTTCACATAACACGGAGAGGGAAGGGGCACTACTGAGTGGGATGCATTATGTGGGGACAAGTGCAGGAGTCAGTCAGGCCTGGGGTTCATTTGCTAGTTATTTGCCCTCTCAGTGCCCACAGCTGGGGAAACTGAAGCTATCCGAGTCCTGCCCAAGACCCCATAGATAGCCAAGAGCAGACCTGAGATTCCATTCCAGCAGCTGGACTGCAGGCTTCCTGGAGGAGAAGGCACTGGAGCTGGGTCTCAGTGGGCACGGTTCCTCCAGTGGGGTTGGGATTGGGACTCAGGCTGAGTCGTGGTGAGTTAGGCAGTACTGGTATTGCCGCTGCACCTGTGGATGAACCTCGAGGAGCCGTGTGCTCGAGGCTGGGTCTGAGCTTCCTCAGGCGCAGGCAGAGGTTGGGGTGAGGTGGGCGGGCAGCCGGGGTATAATATCAGAGGCCTGGGGTCCCCGAGGCGGGAACTGAGAACCAGGCTGAGCAAAGGGCACACCCGTTCTGTGAGCTGATTTCACACTGGCTCAAGACCACTCTGGCGGTGGAGAGCACCAGAGCCCAAAGGACACTACGGGTCAGACAGTGCGGGGGGTTCCAGCTGTGCTCCTCTGGTCCTCCTGGGGGATCTTCAGGGCCTCTGGGGCTCCCATTAATCAGTGAACCCTGCTTCCAACTGGTTCACATAAAGGACTTCCCATGAAGGTTTTATCTGAACAAAAGCCTTCTTGATAAAAATTTTAAAACTTAACAACTGTTGGGAAATCACAAATGGCCTACTCTGCAGGTGAGTGAAGAGGCCCCCTCAAGGGCCAGGCCTTGCCCAAAGAGCCACGCACAGCCAGGCCTGGGCCCTAGAACCACCATGGTCCCTGATCCAAATTTCCTTTTCTCATTCTGTATTCATTTCCCGCCTCTTCCCTCTCTCAGAACACCCCTCAAGCTCCAGAAACTGATTCTCAATTTCTTCCCTTCCAGTAGTCTAGGACATGAATGTTCCTAATGAAGTAAACAGAACGCTCTCCTTGGTGAATGTGTCTAAAGACACGGGCATCTTCTTGAGCTCCACAGATGAGGCTGGGGTCAGCAGTGACACTGGAGCCCAGGACAGGGCTGAACTCTCCTGGGGGGAGCGGGTGCAGAGAGTGGACTGGGGCCCAAGGGGTGTGTGTGTGTGTGTTAGAGACAGAGAAAGAGATTTTGTCACATCTTTATATTCATTGACCTTTGTGGTCAGGAGCATGCAGGGGGAACACACACAGGAATCAGACTTCACAGGATATTCCACTGACTTCCTCCCTCTGGGCCACCAACAAATGATCATACCTGGCTGAGCCTCGCTTTCCAAATCTGCAAAATGGAATCATAACCCTTGCCCTGCCTCCGTGGGTTCCTGGGCTTTAGAGGAAGGAGAGAAGGAGGGAATGAGAAGAGGAGGAAGAGGAGGAAGAGGAAGGCAGAATCTTCTGGTGCAAAAAAAAAAAAGAAAAAAAAAGGAAACATTTGCAAGTGTAACCCAGCGTGCCATCAGCTTGAGTTTTTTTTTTTTTTAATTTTTTTTTCAATGTTTTTATTTATTTTTGGGACAGAGAGAGACAGAGCATGAACGGGGGAGGGGCAGAGAGAGAGGGAGACACAGAATCGGAAACAGGCTCCAGGCTCTGAGCCATCAGCCCAGAGCCTGACGCGGGGCTCGAACTCACGGACCGCGAGATCGTGACCTGGCTGAAGTCGGACGCTTAACCGACTGCGCCACCCAGGTGCCCCACCATCAGCTTGAGTTTTAAAGTCGGACGGGTCAGTGCTAAGTCAGACGGGTCAGTGCTTGCCACCTTGGCCGGGTCACCCAGGAGATGGAGCCTGGACTCATGGCCTCTCTCCCCACCCCAGTCCCAGTCCCCAGGTCAAGCTCCTTCAGGCTCCAGCCTTCCCCACCAAAATGAACCTCACCGGGGCAGGAGGACTCTGAGAATTAAAACACACAATCAAACAGCTTCTTGACGGGAAATGCTTTGGAAATTTTCGGCTCCATTTACTTCTCAATCTAATTTTGTCCTCGGATGCACATTATGCTCGAGATGGGATCTCATGTGGTTTGCCTGGCGCTCCGCACACCAGCAGGAGGCAGCCGGCGTCTCGATTGCTGCTCTCGTCTCTCGCCGCCCGTGAGCGGCATAATGAGGGCACCCAGCAGGCTCCAGAGTGGCCCTGGGCGAGAAGGCCCCGCCCGGCACCCCCGGCACCCATAGGCCCAGCCCCTCCCACCAACACTCCAGGGGAAGGTTGGGGGGGCACAACAACCAAGTCGCAGCCCCTCTGTATCCACAGCCAACTCTGGCCACAGTTCAGACTCCCATGGCCACCGCACCCACAACTGTCTCCCTGCCTGGCCCCAGCCTCCCCCAACATGCCAGACCCTCTGCTCCCACCCTAAGGCTCCCCCATGGCCTCTGGATCAAATCCAAACTCCTTGCTACCCTCTGTTCCTACTAGAGTGGTGTAGCCTCCACCCCACCCCACCCCCACCCCTACTCAGGCCCTAAACAGCTTGTTTTTCCCCATCTCACCTCCACCCTTTGCAAATGTTGCTGCCCCACCCTGGCAGCATCTAGTAAAGTCCACCAAAGTCACCTCCTGCAGAAAACCTTCCCCGATGCCCCGCCCTGCCCACCCAAGGTCACACACTCCCTCCTTACTGCTCTCAAGGAGCCCAGCTCCACATCACAGCACTGGTCGGACGGCCTAGGGCGGCTGTTTCCACACCTACTGAACCCTTCCCAGACAAGGGCCGTGTCCTATCCACGTTTCCCCGTGGTGCCAGCACAAAGCTCAGCACAGAGCTGAGGCCAAACGTATGTATACTGGTCCGTTCATTTGTTCATTTGCTCAGAAAACATTTTCCAAGCCACTCATCTGGGCCCAACACGTCAGGTGCTAGGGATTTTGTGCCTTGTTTCTTAGGAACAGGAAGCTTTCTCTTCAAGCCTCAGAAGTGATACTTTTGATCCTCTTCCCTGAAGAGAAGCCACCATCCCAAACTCAGAAGCTACCCAAGTTCTAACCAAAGGAAATGCCTCCCAGCCACCCCAGGGTTGGGGCTGGGCCTCAGGGCCCTTGGGTCTTCCCTTTCCCTATTCCTTCCTCCCAGGCCAGCCACTTGCCAAAGGTCATTCAAGTCCAGAAAAAACAGCCCAACCCCACAGCCTCCCAGTCCAGCTGCCTCTCCTCACCAGGGCTTTCCTGGCACCCAGTACAATCATTTCTCCCTTTCTGTCAGCGGTTTCTGGCCTGTCTGCAGATGGCCTTGAGTTTGAACTTAATGCCACCTCAAATCCTGTGGGAAGAGATGGACACATGTCAATAAATGACTCCAAGAACAAGGCCCTCCTAACTGCCATTGTCCCCCAGTTCTTCAAGGTTTTTGGCCACCTGATACCACTGAACACCCCTCTTTTGGGAATTTTCTACCTGAAGAATTTAGTCTCAGGTACCTGGGTGGCTCAGTTGGTTAAGTGTCCAACTCTTGATTTCGGCTCTGGTCATGATCTCATGGTTTGTGAGATCGAGCCCGGGGAGATAGAGCCCCACACGGAGTGTGGAGCCGTTCGTTTATTCGTTTTTGAGAGAGAGATCATGAGCGGAGCAGAGAGATAAGGAGGCAGAGGATCTGAAGCGGCCTCTGCACTGACAGCAGAGACCCGGATGCAAGGCTCGAACTCATGAACTGTGAGATCGTGACCCGAGCGGAAGTCGGATGCTCGAGGGACTGAGCCACGCAGGTGCCCTGAGCAATCCAGGTGCCCTGAGCATGGAGCCCGCTGAAGATTCTCTCTTTCCTTCTCCCTCTGCCCTTCTCCCGCTCCTGCTCTCTCTCTCTCTCTTAAAAAACAAATAAAAAGGTTTAGTCTCCTCAAGGCAGAAGCCAGAAGCCTGATCTCCCAGCCTCCTTTGCAGACAGGGCACAGGCACCTTACTGGCTCTACCAAGTAGACACATGGTATGGGTTGTTAACTCAGAAGCTGGTGACACAAAGAAGCAGGAGCCCATGCGGTCCATCTGCTGAGGCCGAGGTTCCGGTGGTGACATCCAGTGTCCAGTGACAGCACTGTGAGCCGAGTGCTCTGTGTCCACAGGCCAAGGTGCGGCGTCTCGTCAGGTGCAGTCCTGATGTGTGGGCTCCTGGCTGTGAGGCCTCTAAGTCTCTTAAATGTCCTAATATCCTTTGGAAAATCCCTCTTCGGCTTAAGCAGCCAGAGAGAATTCTGTTGGTCTCAACTAAGAGCTGTGACTGCTACAGTCTCCAAGATGGAGGGCTTCGGTGGCCCGCTTTGTCCTTCATAAATCACCTCTTCCCAGGCTTCTCCATGGCTTCCTCTCTCCAGACATCAGTGTTTCCCCAGAGACTCTTCCTAGATCTCCACTCCTCTCTACGCTTCCTGTCTGCACATCTTCACTGGGTGACTCATCTCCTCCATGGGCATGATTTCCAAATCCTCATCCCCGGCACTGACCCCTCCCCCACTTCCCTCTGGGGGTTCCTGCCTGGGTGTCCCTGGGATACCACAAAGTCCACGTATCCAACCCAGCTCCTTTTCCCATTGTCTTTGCCTCAGCTGGTGCCTCCGTTATCCACACAGCCCCCCAGACTCCAACCAGGGAAGCCAACCTTGACTTCTGCAGCTCACCTGTCCCCGACATTTGACTACTGCCAATTCTACTCCTCAAAATGTTTTCTCCATTCTCATCACTGCTGCCTGGGTCCAGGTCCTCATCCTTCCTCTCCCGGACTTTTACAACCACCTTCAACGGGTTGGGCTTTCTTGCTCAGACTTGTCCTCATTTTGTCCACCCTCTGTCAAGACCCCAGAGAGATTTCTTTGAAGATGCTACTCCCGACTTAAAGCCCTCCGAGGCCCCCTGGCATCTGGAGGTTATGACCTCAGGTCACTGGTAGCCTCCCTGGTCCCACCCCTGCCCCACGGCCAGCGGCACGTCTCACCACTCCTGGAGCAGTTGCACTTCCGATGTCGTTTTTGCGTTTATCACGTTCTCTCTGCCTGGTATGCTTTTCCTTCCTGCCCTCGCAGCCTGGCTAATCCCTGCTTGTTCCAATCAACTCAAGTTTCACCTCCTATGGGAAGCCTTCCTTGGCCACCTCCCCGCACAACCTCAGGGAGGCAGAGGCAGCCATCCTCTTGCTCCTGCAACACCTACCACATTCTTCTATTGTAGTTTTACCTTTAAAAAACATTTATTGAGCACTTACATGCATTATCTCACTTAATTCTCATAACAGCCCTATGAGGAAAGTGTTGTTCTCATTTTTACGTGAGGAAATTGAAGCTCAGAAAATAGAAGGGACCGGGATGCCTGGGTGGCTCAGTTGGTTAAGCGTCCAACTTTGGCTCAGGTCGTGATTTGTGGGTTCGAGCCCCGTGTTGAGCTCTGTGCTGACAGCTCGGAGCCTGGAGCCTGCTTCAGACTCTGTGTCTCCTCGTCTCTCTGCCCCTCCCCGATTCATGCTCTGTCTCTCTCTGTCTCTCAATAATAAATACACATTAAAAAAATTTTTTTTATTAAAAAAAAAAAAAGAAAATAGAAGGGACCGTCCCGAGATCAGCAGCTGGACAAGGGTGAGTCCAGGGCTCTCTGACTCTCTGCTCAGAGTGCCTAGCGGCCGTGTCCTGTTGCTTCACCCAGGGAGTTGCCCTCTGCATCTGCAACCTGGCCAAGCCACTTTGCCTTACTGAGCCTCAGTTTCGTCTTCTGTAACATGGGGATCAAGCCTCTCCCTTCCACCCTCCCAAGGATAGGAGTAAGACCTGAAAAATAGCAGATGTAAAATCACTCGGTAAACTATAAAGGGTGATACACCCTTTGCAGTAATGCAGGAAGGTATTAGCATACTTTTAGAATTTGCGCACCTTAGAATCAAAGCCCTGCCATCTCCTCCTTCCTTTAGGGTGGAGAGGACTCCCACTTTCCTCTCTGGCCCAGGTTGCCCCTGGGATATTTAAAGGCATCATCCAGCTGTTCCCATCCCCCCTCCCAAAACACAATTGTGACAGTCAAGCAAAGAAAGGCAAGGGGAAAAATCCATAAAGGCTCGGCAAAGCGGCGGCCGGTGGAATTCTCCAGCTCCTGACCACCAGTTAGTGACGTCAGGATTTATAACTGTATTAAATGGTGTGACAGGCAGCCTTGATATATCAGTTCCCCCTTCTTCCCAAATCACAGACAATAAAAGCTTTGGCAGTGAAAGTCATTCATCATCATAAAGACCTGAGACATCCCAGTCATCAATTTCACTCACATCCTTAATACACTGGAGAGAGTGCAGAAGTTGAGCACCTCGAAAGGGGTGGTGGGGGAGGAAAAAAACATGAAGGAAGATTGAACAGGAATAATTACAAAGGTCAAAGAAGGGATTCCTCCCGGGGGGGGGGGGGCATGGGCTGGGCCAGTCCCTACCAGAGGTGTGCTCGGCCCATGGAGAAGCTGGGCAGTTGCTGGGCAAGTTCTAGGCAGTCTAGACCAGCATAGATCAGGCTTAGTGAGCCTGGGGAAGGGCCCAGCTAAAATGGGCCGCAGGACCAGAGGGGGACAGGGAGCCAGACCCTGGGCTCTGTGGCTCCAGGCTGGATTCTATGGGCATCTTTTACTCCATCAGTCTCATTAGTACAAAAGAGATTTAGAGATAATAATAAAACCACAGGTTTTTTGTTTTTTTTTTTTTTTGTAACCTACCCCCTTATTGGCACAGATGGCTATTTGTGCCAGCTATGGTCTTCTTTTGGGCAACACCTTTTGACCAACTATACAGATTGACACTGCTGGTTATAAAAGATACTGTAATCCTACCAGGCCAACCGGGAAAGAGACACGCCAGACATGACCCCCACATGTGGCCCCGATCCACCCATTGATCTTGTTTGTGGTCTGTTCTCCAGATGAGGCTCTGCCTGACTCAGAGCTCTGCTGGCCACCAGCACCAGGTTGGTGAGAAGTGGTGTGGCACAGTGGTCAAATGTGTGGCTGCTGGAACGTGACTACGTGCATTTGAAACCTGGCTTCACCACTTAGGAGCTGTGCAACACTAAGCAAACTTCTGTGCCCTGTGCCTCAGTTTTTGCAGTAGTAAAATGAGGGTAATACCTCTTTCATAGATAGGGTAGTTACGCAAACTAGACAAGTTAACACACGTCAAGTGCTCAGAATGATTTCTGGTGCCTGGTGAGTGGGAGACAAGTATCATCACCCCTGCTGGTGACTCTGGCCTCCCCAGAGATGAGCTCTGGGGAAAAGGCCCTTACCCTCACGTGACCCCACCCTACACACCCACTCCCCAGATAGACTGTCTGACCACCCTTCCCTTGAGGTGTGCTTGTGACACCTTCGCAGACCTGAGTTAAAAGACACTGACAAAAGGAAGCAGTGCGTTCGGAAAGGTAAACATATCTCTGGATGGGCAAGTTGGACAGACAACGGGTGCCTGTTAAGGATCCATGCCCAAACCAGCCTTACCAAACATGTATAGAAGATCTAGGGTGGGAGTAGAACTTCTACAGCCTCTTAGTTAATGAAAATAAGAACTAATTGAGATAAATTAGAGACAGATTTTTTCTGGGCTGTGAACACTGCGGGGGGGGGGATCAGGGGGGAAGGTGGCAGACGAGAAGTTTATGCATTTGAAGAAAAATAATAATTGCGATAATACATTACATTCAAATGTGCCTTATGCCTATCAAAGTGATTCCAGTGTGTGAATAATAATCATCTAGGGGGTTGATAACCTTGGTAATAACCTAGGAGAGTGGAGTTTGGGGCAATTAGTAACAATCAATCACATAGACAACTCATTTGTTCATCCATCCGTCCATCCATTCAACAAATACTTCCTGAGTACCTACTATGTTCAAGTTCCATGCTAGGCTGTTCCGGGGAAGGCAGATATCATTCAGAACCTCAAAGTCTAAGGAGAAAGTTAGGCTGGTAACAAAGAGTGATAAATCAAGGCACAACATTATAACAGGTGGGCTGGTCCCCAGAGGCCAGGTGAGGTGGACATCACTCTGACTGTGGGGTAAACGAGAGGACTTCTTGGAGAAGGTGGCACCTGGGGACTACTCCCTGCAGACACTCCCTGAAGGCGTACAGGCAAAGACTGCCAGCAGGCCTGCTAACTCCTCGGTTCCTCAGTAGGTGTCATGAAAGCCTTTTACAGGCAAAGCCCTGCATCAACTCACATTTTCCTTCTTGACGGGAGACAGGACCTGAGCACCTGGCGCAGTCAAGTTGGCACGGGCTCCATGAAGTCCTAAGAAAGGGCACAGATCCTTACAGCTTATAGCTTGTGTGCACTTCACCACAGTGCTGCAAGAAGGGATGAGCCCAGATTATAATTCCCATCGGCAGATGTGAAAACTGAGACTCAGACAGGTGAAGGATGTTCCCAAAGTCACCAAGGAGCATGGCAGAGCTGGGATGAAGATCTGTGACCCTGACTCCAAGCCAACCCAGTGCTCATCCTTTCACAGCACATTACTACTACCTCTGAGCAAATGACAAGCATTCTAAGCCAGAGGGACCAGCAGAAGCAAAAGGCTTCGAGTGAGACCAGGCATGGCTGAGCTGGATGGTAGTAAATAGATAAGCCTGGATGAAGGGTTCCATTGGACAGCTTCACAGATGAAGTAGACAGATGGCAGTGACCAGGCAGGCTGAGAAACAAGGAGAGGGAAGGGAAACAGTTGCATTCTGGAAGGACGAAGGCTAAGTCTGGCACGGAGGAGAAGCACTAGGTAGAAAAGGAGTTAAGGGATATGGATTCCAGAGCCGTCTCACTTTGGAGACCCTGAGTTCTCAGTCCCCAGTGTTCCTATCTGCTCACCCAGGAAGTTGCACTAGATGATCTCCAAGGGCCCATCCAGGACCAAAATTCCAGTCTCTTGGCCCTGGGGACCTGGGGAAGGCACGATTGTCACAACAGTGGGTCAGATGGAGGAGACAGAGTGAGGACCAGCAGTGCTTACAGACATGGTGGGGACAGGTCAGACAGAAACAGAGCAAAAGAGGTACCTGATTCCCTCCCAGATGATGGGTCAGGCCAGGTATGAAGGGACGTAGAATCTTCAAGGAGACCTTTATAGTGAGCTCAGGGGAGGTAAGGGTAGGTATGATGGACATCTCCCCCTCCACCAAATATGCCTACATCCTAATCTCTAGAACCTGTGACTATGTTACCTTACGAAGCAAAAGAAACTTCGCAGGGGTGATTAAATCAAGGGTTTTGAGACGTGGAGGAGATCCTGGATTTTCCAGGTGGGCTCAACGTAATCACCAAGGGCCTCTATACAGGGAGGTAGAAAGGTCAGAGTCACAGCAAGAAGAGGTGACAGCGGGAGCAGAGGTCAAAGGGGAGAAAAGATGCTACCCTGCTGGTTTTGAAAATGGGGTAAGGGGCCATGAGCCAAGGAATGCAGGCAACCTCTAGCAAAAGCTGGAAAAGGTTAAAAAAGAAAAAAGAAAAAAAAAAAAAAGATTCTCCCCTAGAGCCTCCAGAAGGTAATGCAGTTCCTTGATGCTAGGACTCTTGCCCCCCCAGAATGGTAAGAAAATAAATTTATGTTGGTTTAAGCCCCAAGCTTGTGGTAGTTACAGCAGCAAGTAAAAACTAACAGAGGAGACCAGTGGAATATCCAGAAGAGGGAGCCATCAGGCCTGCTCAACGCGGGACACATGCCACCCTTAGTAAGGTCTTCCACCATCCTCTTGTCATGGCGGACCCCTAGGCTCTCTGGCTCCGGCTCCTTTCCTGAGCTCCAAAATTTTATTTTATCTTATTTTTAATCAAAAATTAGGGGCGCCTGGGTGGCTCAGTTAAGTGTTTGACTTCAGCTCAGGTCATGATCTTGCGGTTCATGGGTTTGAGCCCCATATCGGGCACTGTGCTGACAGAGCCTGGAGCCTGCTTCAGATTCTGTCTCTCTCTCTCTCTCTCTCTCTCTCTCTCTCTCTCTGCCCCTTTCTCTCTCTCTCTCAAAAATAAGTAAACATTAAATTTTTTGTTAATTTAAAATCAATACTTACACAGCATTTATTGTGCTCCAAGCCACGGTTTTTGTGTGTGTGCCTTTGAAATATCAACTCATTTTATCCATATAATGAGTTTCTATCCCCATTTTATAGATGAGGAAACTGAGGCACACACACACGCAAACAATTGAGCACCTGAGGTCACCACTTCATAAGTGGCAGAGCTGGGATCCAAAGATAGGCAATCTGGCTTCAGAGTCTATATGAGAGATTGTGCAGTGTGATCAGCTTCTGCAGACCCCAGTGGCTGCTAGTTTAACTGTGCTGCCATTAAATGTGAGAGAGCTCTGCTTGGATACCTCTGATGACGTGGAGCTTACTACCTACAGGAACCATACCGTACAGAAGTAAGGAGAAGACCAGCTTTGTTACTTACTGGTGTGTGAATTCAGGCAGTTTCTTTAGCTGTTAGTTGGGACAAAAATAGTACCTGTGTTCCACAGAATAAGGGATGAAATGAACCAAAGCACATAACAAATGCTCAATAAACATTAGCTATCATTGTTATTATCTCCTGAGGCAGCCTATTCCAGTTTCAGAGAGCTCTAACTATTAAAAGTTCTTCTTTGCACTCAACTAAAGCTTGCTTCCCTGTGGCTTTCCCTGATGTACTCCCAGCAACCACGCCTCTCCCCCTACAGCCCTGAGCACAGGGGAGGTAGCAGCCAGGCCCCAAGTCGGCTGTCGTAAGCCAACAGCGCTGGGGGACAAGGTACCCTGCCTGCCCTCCTCCCTGGACGCTATCCTTCTCTGTCTGAAGCCCCAGTATTGAATACGGAGAGGGATTCCCCCTCCCTAGCCCTGAGAATATGGATTCTCTAGCTTGTATTGCTTGAGAAAAGTTAAGAACATTAGAGAGGATAGAAGTTCTGTCCCTATCGACATGTTGGGTATCCATAAAACGTGAAATACAATTTTCAAAAATTGAACAACAGTATGAGGAGTAAAAACCCATTTGTAGGAAACAAGCTACATATATATAATTTATATATATATATATATAGAAAAGCTTCTGGAAGAACATATACCAAACCATCAACTCTGATGGCATCAGCAGAAAAGGTTAGGAATGGGGTGAGGGGATATGGTCATATGAAGCTATACACACTTTCACGCCATTTGGCTATATTGTACCATGGGCACGTGTTGTGTTGTGACTAAAAAGGAATTAGGAAAGGGGGATTACAAGAGAACAAGCCAAGCTTCAGAACAGAAAACAGAAGCCTGGAGTGCTTGGCTCTCCCAGAACAGCCTAGACATGGCCTTCTCCACAAAATGGTCCCCAAAGCCCACAGTCAGAGACAGGCCATCATTCCCTCTTCAGTGCCCTCACATATCATGGCTTCTCCCATGGCATCTCCCTTGTTTTTCTTGTTGGTTTTGTTTTGCTTTGTACGTGCAACCACCTTTGCCTCCCCCATCAGACTGTAAGCATGTTGAGGACAGGGACTCTATAACCCTCATGACTCAGGCTAGGCTACAGTCTGACAGGAAGGAGGAGTTGGTTTTGGTGAAGAGATAAGTGAGTGAGTGAATAATGAATGGCAGTAATCTGCAAATTGCCAGGCACTACAGTCTGGTATGCTTTCTCCTGCAGATAATGGCAAGGCGGTGGAGATCTCTGACCAGGAGAACAAGCTAATGAAATCGCTATTTTAGGAAGATGGATCACAGCAGGGTGGGCTGGGAAGCCGGAGGCCCAGAGACCTGCTCGAAGGCTATTTGGAAAGGTCGGCTTCCAAGCTGCTCGCAAGTGTAAAAATCTATGAGTGCATTACCAGGACGGCCATCCAGCTTTGTTTATTTTTATCCTACGAGATACAAGGTCAGAAACAACCAGAGTCCTTTCTGCTGAAATTATTTTTTTTAATTGACACTGCACTTTCCACAAATATTAATTCATTTATTCAACAAATAGTTCTTAGGAACACTATGTTAACCTGAAAGCAAATCATATTTTCCTTTGATGTGCATTTTAATTACGGAGATGCTTGAATTTCATTTTGGCTTTAAAATTATCAGAGCTTCAGCTTCTCTGAACCTCTGAGTATCCTTTTAAACACAAACATTCCAAAATTCCAGGTTTCTATAGAATCTACAACTCTAAGTCTATTTAGCAATCCCATACCAAATACTTTAAACCCCAATCGTATTCGCCTTGAATCTTTCTGGAATGCAAATAGCCTTGTATCTACGGGGAAGGTTCCAGTCTCAGATGCTGAGTTTTCTCTCTGGGTCGTGCTCCCCTGAAACACAACATCTCGTTTGGAGAGAGTGTGACATCACTGCACCGGGATGAAATTCCATGTTGCTGCACATTCTCGGGACCTTTGCACTCAGTCCTCCAGGCCTTCCCCACTGCAGGGGTTACACGCTGAGCTGATATTTGGGGAAAGCCATTCCAGGCGGGCAGAACAGCCTGACCTAAGACCTGGAGTCGGAAACAGGCAAGGCCAGTTGGACACCTGTGGCCAGCCCTTTCTGACTTGACAGAAGGGTTTTCTGTTGGACAGAAGTAGGAGCAAGAGGAGACAAGGAAGGATGGGGCTGGAGCAAAGTCAAGAACTCGTAAATTCACCGGGGCTACAAACATGGTAAATTAGTGAGCTGTCCGGGAATCTGGGGCAAACAGAAGACTCACGTGTAGGGGGAGCCACTTCTCCGCTATACTGAGTGTAGTAATATGGGGATGTGGACCGAAAGTGGACAAGTTTTTCAATTAAAAAAATTTTTTGAACGTTTACTTATTTTTGAAAGATAGAGACGGAGCACAAGCAGGGAAGGGATAGAGAGAGAGGAAGCCACAGAATCTGAAGCAGGCTCCAGGCTCTGAGCTGTCAGCACAGAGCCCGACACGGGACTCGAACTCATGGACTGCGAGATCATGACTTGAGCTGAAGTCAGACGTTTAACCAAGTGAGCCACCCAGGTGCCTCAAGTTTTTCAACTTTTTAAAGAAAGGTTAGACATTTTAATCTTTATGTTAAATCTCCTGATTTTAAGGTGCTTTTAACAATTTTTTTCAAAGTTTATTTTTGAGAGAGAGAGAAAGAGACAGAGACAGAGTGTGAGTGGTGGAGGGGCAGAGAGAGGGAGACACAGAATCCGAAGCAGGCTCCAGGCTCTGACCTGTCAGCACAGAGCCTGACTCAGGGCTTGAACCCATGGACCATAAGATCATGACCTGAGCCTAAGTGGGACACTTAACCGACTGAGCCAGCCAGGCACCCCAAGGCACTTTTAATTTAACGTTTTGATAGTCATATATTGACAACATTTGAAAAATTAAAAACGTAAATGGTATTCAGTAAAAAAGTCCTCTTCCCACATCCAGTTCACGGCTTCTGCCTAAACACGGTTATTAAGTTCCTGAGTATCCTTCCAGGGTTTCTTTATGCACGTGTGCACAAATACAAATGCATTCCCATTGTCCCTCTGTTCTTTACACAAAAGGTAGCATTCTGTACACAGTAGTCTTGCTTTTCTCATGAATAATGTATCTCAAAGCTCCTTCCCTATCAGGACATAGAGAGCTTCCTCATTCTTTCCTATAGCTGCACAACGTTCCATTGTACGGATAAGCTACTCTTGACTTAAACAGTTCCCTACTGATGGACATTTGGGTTGTTCTCCTCCAATCTTTAAAATGTTAGTCTAAGTTGTTTTTTTTTTTTTTAAGTTCAAAAGACACTATGCAGACCAAACAATCTTTGAGCTCCACAGTGGGTACATAGAACGCCAGTTGAGGGAGGTGCTGGGCAGTGGCTGGGTCTACGAGTTCATACCATGGATGTCCATCTGGACTTTGGAGACACTTCGGGTCTGGGTTGCTAACGGGAATGGAAATCACTTTCAGTGGAGAACAGCTGTAAGTATGTACTGTTTGAAGATTCTTTGCCTTTGAGGTAGAGATATCATATCACAAGAGGTGACCAAGCCCTGATGTAGAATAGATCCTCGGGGGGCAGGGGTTGAAGGGATGGGCTACTCAACCTCTGAAGTTCATTTCCACTGACTGCAAGAGTCCCCAAAGCCTGCTTATGGGCTGAGCCCAACTAACAGCAGAGAAAGAACCAAGAAATGGCCTCCTCCTTTCCACATCTCATTCACTCGTTCATTTTACAGCTAAAAGGCATTTACCGAGGCTGTATCTTGTTAGGAATACCTTGCCCCCAAATCTTCCCAAAGCCTCTCATCACTGGGATCTCAGATCAAATGCTACCCGTTAGAGAGGCTGTGCTCCACCCCCCGCCCCACTCACCAAACCATCTCTTCAACCAGCTAGTTTCTTCAAAGCACATGCCATTACGAAATGAAACTGCACATTTTTCCCCCCTCTGTTTGCTGTGAATTGTCCAGCTTTTCCCAGCAAGCAAGCCCAGTGAGGGCAGGGACTGTCCACCAAGATCACCATCGTTCTCCCAGCTGGGCACAGAGTGAGTCCAGTGAACAGTAACTATTCACGTTACACTCTTTTCCTGCGCACACAACTTTGACATCCCAGCATCTTCCACGGGATTCCGAGGAAAGCTCCATGGCTGAGCCTTTTGTTGTAAGATGTTATGCTGTACTGTAGCTTTAATTATATTTTTTGAAGCACCTTTGGCAAACTGGATACATAAGGAATTTCTCATATTTTAGTTTTTGTTATTTATTATGATTTCACTCTGAAGGAAGAGATATTTAGTTGAGCCTAGTTGAGCCTCAAAGGCTCATAAAAAACAGATCTAAGAAGTGTTCCCCATGGAAAGATGAACAAATGGCCATTCAGAGTGGCTTGGTGCTGGCCAGACATCTTGGTACAAGAGCTCCGAAACATACTAATAACTACCATTTGTTGAGCATTTACTCATGCCAAGCACTGTGCTAAGGTTCCGCATGGACCATTCATGTTATCCTCACAGGAAGCCTACAGTGAGTTCTGTTTGGGCCTCATTTATAGATGGAGAACTTGGGCATGGAGGCGGGTAACCTGCCCAAGGTCAACCAGCTAGAACACGGTGACACTGGGCTTCAAGCTAAGCAGTCTGGCTTTCCTGCTGACATTCTCAATTACATGCTAGAAGAGGCACCCTCTGGAACTTTAAACTGGGATTTTGTTTGTTTGTTGTGTTTTGTTTTTTGTCCATCCCATCACATAACAGCAGCAGGCCACAAAGGTCAGGGCCCTGGGCGAGCCCTAGTTCCAGCTCTAACTCACTGGATGTGGCCCTGAGCAGGGCATCTCCCCTCTCTGGACCTAGGTCTCCCGAGCTGAGCTGTCGGGTGAGCAGCTGGACGGCACGACACTCCCACCCTGCCCATCTGCAGTCGCGATATTTGTCCTGAGAGAGGCTGGGAAGTGCCAACACTGGATCCTGGACCCGCCAGATTACCTTCTCCCTCAACTCCCCACACACACTCAGATGCCCCCGTGGTGGCTCTCAAACTCTCTCCCCCCACTGCCTCATTATATCCTTGCAACAGCCAAAAGAGGCATGCAGGGCAGGAACTGCCATCCCCTTTTCATTGATTGGAAAACTGAGGCTCAAGAGGACAATCTATTTGCCGAAGGACAGGACAATTACGCCCATTCCTCTGACTCTTAATCTAGTGCTCTTTCCTCCAACCCTCAGCTGTTGCTCAGATGAAAAAGGCAGAAGAGGGTGGACTTTCTTGGGCTTCCAGGTTTGGGATATTGAGGCTCCAAACATTGAACCTGGGGGCACAGCAAATCAGAGCCGGTGGTCCTGGGGACTTGGTGGCATTCTGTCTGTCCTTGTAGGCGCCTATCTGCTGCCCCACTAGTGGTGTCTTTTACTTAGAGGGGACAGTACCCAGGGGGAGCCTCATACCCCGACAGGTATCCACCATGCCAGTGTTGCCCAAACTTATTTGATGAGAAGCCTCCCTCAGTCTCCTCCCTCCATTCTAACTGCTGATGCAAAAAGACAGTCCTCAGGGGAAGAGGCCAGCAAGGACACAGGCTGGCCCCATTCCTTTGTTCTTTCAGGCAAGGGTCGGGGGGCACAATGGAGGGCAAGACTGCCAGGCCCTTTACCAGTAGGGGGGTGAGCAGGGGGCCTGGCACCCCAGCCGCTGTCCTCCCTGGCAGGTAGGCACAGTGGCTGCCCCATGGGCAGGCCTGTGGCCCAAGGACACACCTGCCGAGTATTAGTCCCAATCAGGATGGCCCCAAACTGCTGATGATGCAGGAGCAAGCTGGCCATGTCACTGGTTTGCAAATGGTGAGCCACTTCTGAACCGTGGCCCGGGCTGGTAGAGCAGGAGTTTAAGTTAATCTTTAATGTGGCATATAAACGATGGAGAGAAATCGACTCATTCTCTAATGAGACCTTCCCTGCACAGCATGGAGTGTAAGGGCCGAGATGGAGCAGGACGGAGGCCACCTCCTCCCCCAGCCCCGCACTCCAGGCTGTCACTGCCCAGCTAGAGTCCTGGGCTGGCTCACAGTCCAACTGAGCGCCAACTACGCTCCCTTGTGGGGAGGGGAGAAGGTAAGGCGTGGGGCCGGAAGACTCAAGGTCTCCCTGAAGAGTTCAGAACTGTGTCAACACATCCATGAACACAAGGGAATAAAATTACTGCCATCCTAACAGCTCCTGGAGGCATTCCTTCAAGGTGTTCTAACACTTCTCAGTAGGGTCAGCAACTGCCCCCTAGAGGGTGCTCTGAAAACTTGTGGGGGCTTTTCTATAATTGAGAGGCATCCCTGCCTTGCAGAGGAAGAGTCCCCACAGCGACGTTTCCTTTCATCTTGCATTCTGTCATGTCCTGCCAAACAGGACAGGTGAAAAATCTGTTTATAATTATTTGAGTCTAGCACTGAACTTCATTTACATATAAATGTGAACTTGCAATCTCCATGGTCTTAATATACACTGAATTTTCTAGGAATGCAACTACTGTGTAAACCGAGAAAAGCTCATATCTTATTTTACTTGGAATTTTGCCAAGAGTTCCTCACCTAATTCATAAAATCAGGCTCACAGTATGAGTAAATAGGAGTCCCTAAGTCTGCGTTCAGGGCCGTGGCATTCATAGTGATTCTGTGCATGGGGCAAGCCCCGAACTACTTCATTATTTCTTGCAGTTCAAACACGCAGGGTATTTGCTTATCAAAGTACATAGTATTTCACTATAAACAATTTCACTTTCATTCTTCCTATATCTCATGATTAAGGCTTTATTTTGATTTAACTTGAAGTCAGATGTGATCTTAATTTCCGGAGAGTAAAGGGGCATTGTTAATATTTGCTATCCCAGGGCACCCGGGTGGCACAGTCAGTTGAGTGCCCGACTCTTGATATTGGCTCAGGTCATGATCCCCAAGGTTGTGGGATTGAGCCCTGCGTCAGGTACTGTGGAGCCCGCTGGGGATTCTCTTTCTCTCTCCCTCTGCCTCTCTCCTCAGCTCATGCGTGCACACTCTCTCTCTCTCAAACAAATAAAATGAAAAAAAAAAAAATACTTGCTATCCCAAGGGGATGCTAGGTGGGACTGGGAAGAGAACCCCAACACCACAATGCCCATAAAGCAGGAGAAGAGTTGGAGATCTTCTAAAGAATCCTCATTACACAAGCCTCTGACCTGCCTGTGTGTGCCTCTGCCCCTGTGTGTATGTCCTTTGTATTTTTTCACACCAATGGGATCATACTTAACATAGTATTATACAAATTGCTTATTTATTTAAAAATTTATCTTGGAGGGGCGCCTGGGTGGCTCAGTCGGTTAAGCGGCCGACTTCGGCTCAGGTCACGATCTCACGGTCCATGAGTTCGAGCCCCACGTCGGGCTCTGTGCTCACAGCTCGGAGCCTGGAGCCTGCTTCAGATTCTGTCTCCCACTCTCTCTGACCCTCCCCCTTTCATACTCTGTCTCACCCTGTCTCAAAAATAAATAAAACATTAAAAAAAATTAAAAAAATTTATCTTGGACCTTTATTCATGTCAGCACAGACAGCTCTACTTAATTATTTTTAATTGGTTTAATTGGTTTGCATAGTATTTTGTGTTATGAAGGAGCCATAATTTATTTAACCAGCTCCTATTGACAGACTGCCTTGTGGCCATTTGTTTGCCGTTATAAATAATTCCATAATTATTATACAGATAAAGGTATCACTGTACATTCATGAATATATCTGTGACTTGATGATGAAAGTTCTGGGTTAGAGGGTAGGTAGGTGCACTTACATTTTTGATAGATATTGCCAAATTTCCTTCCAAAGCAGGTTACACTGATTTGTCACAGTGGATGAAAATACTCGTTTCTCATACCTTCTCCAACACTTGCCCTCCAGAAACATTTCAATCTTCGGTAAGCTAATTGACTTTTTTTTTTTTTTAATTTTTTTTTCAACGTTTATTTATTTTTTGGGACAGAGAGAGACAGAGCATGAACGGGGGAGGGGCAGAGAGAGAGGGAGACACAGAATCGGAAACAGGCTCCAGGCTCCGAGCCATCAGCCCAGAGCCCGACGCGGGGCTCGAACTCACGGACCGCGAGATAGTGACCTGGCTGAAGTCGGACGCTTTAACCGACTGCGCCACCCAGGCGCCCCGCATCTGACTTTTTAAAGTGTCTCATGACTGTTTTAATTTGCAGTTTTAAAACTATGAGTCAGGTATGTACCTTTTCATGTGCTGTTGGACATCTGTATTTTTTTCCAATGAATTTATCCAGTCTTGACCTGTTTTTCCTACTGATTTTTTTCTTACTCATTTCTAAAAGCCCTTTACGTATTAAGAAAATTAGCTTTTGTCATCGGTGTTCCACTTTTTTCCCCTAATTTTGTTGTCTTTTGAATGTTTTCAGCGTTTTTATTTATTTTTGGGACAGAGAGAGACAGAGCATGAACGGGGGAGGGGCAGAGAGAGAGGGAGACACAGAATCGGAAACAGGCTCCAGGCTCTGAGCCATCAGCCCAGAGCCCGACGCGGGGCTCGAACTCCCGGACCACGAGATCGTGACCTGGCTGAAGTCGGACGCTTAACCGACTGCGCCACCCAGGCGCCCCTGAATGTTTTTACATACAGACAAAAGACTTACATTTTTAACAGTCATTTAGACTAGTTTTCTTTGTCTTTTATATTTGGAACAGATTTTAAAAGGCCTTCCCTGCTCTAAGATTCTAAAAAAGTATCCCTCATTTTTTTCTAGTTTATTATGGTTTCATTTTTTACACTGAAAGTGTAGATCAACTAGGAATTTATTTTGATATAAAAAGTGAGGTATGTATCCAACAAGCCTAGTTGTCCCAACACCATTAACTGAACGATTTATCTTTTTCTCTACCTATTTGAAATATTACATTTATAAATACCCATATCTATTTGGATCTATTTAAGGACTCTCTAGGCCATTATATGTGTCCATAACTTCAGTTTCATTACTAATAGTTTTAGGGGTGTTTGGCTGGCTTAGTCGGGAAAGCAAATGATTCATGATCTTGGGGTCGTGAGTTCAAGCCCCACACTGGGTGTAGAGATTACTTAGATAAATAAGTAAGTAAATAAATAAACTTAAAAAAACAAAAAATAGTTTTAAGTGCTGCTGCTTTATCATAATGTTTTTAAATAGGCTACAACTTTTGCTCATTTCCCTATTTCAGAATTTTTTAGCTATGCTTCAATGCTTATTTTTGCAGTATTTGGTATCATTTTGACATGTTCCCCCCCCAAAAATTCTGTTGCTATTTTGATTGGGATTCCTTTGAATTAGTAGATTACTTAGAAGAAACTGACAACTTTATGATATTGAGTCTTCCTCCCCAAGAACAAGTTATATCTCTCCATTTATTCTTTTATGTCCCTTGGTGGAGTTTAAAGTGAATTTTTCCTCAGCATTGGTTTTTTTGGTACTATTGTTAAAGGACTCTTCTATTATTTTTCTAGCTAGCTATTGTTTACTCACAAAAAAAGCTAATGATTATATTTATAATTAGAATACTTCCAATATTTCAACATCAAGCATACCGTTATGCGAAATCAAGCAAAATAAAGACATGGGTACACTTCTTAAAAATAAACTAAATTTTAAAGAATTTTAATAAAGTAAAATAGCTCAGAATTGCACATGATCACAATGTGGTCCTAGATACAGTAAGAGCTCTTCATTTAATGTAACCCTGACTTTCCCCTACAGCCTTCATCTGCCACTGCATATCTTTCTTTCATAGCCCTATGTGGTCCTCCAGAGAAATATCCCTTCGGCAATGAACACCCAGGAAAACACACCTTTCTGGAAGGGCATGCAAAAGAGCTCACTATCTCTACTTTCTGCACAGCAAGGCAGAAAATATTTCTTCCAAAGTAGCCATCCACTACCTGAGTGCTTTTAAAATTCTACAGCAGGTAATTTCATGTGTTTTTAGGAAAGATGAAAGTGAAAAGCAACACAAGTAGAAACAATGGGTCAGAGACTAGAATTATCTCCAAAATTAATTTTTTTTTTTTTTTTTTAAAGATCAAGCATGATTCTGACTTGGGTCTGGAGTACAAACAAGTCTTTGGTCAAAGGTTTACCTGAAAACCCAATCCACACCCAGACCCACTGCCTGGGTCAACTGAAACCTTCTGTGACATCAGGGGAGAGGACCTCATGGGACATCTGTGCTGTTAGTAAAGCCCCACTCTAACGGAGGCTCCCCACCCTCTATCCCTGTCCCAGTGCTGACACCTCCCCACCTGTGCTGGTTCAGCTGCCCCCGGAAGCTTGCCAAGATCTGCAAACAGGGCCTCCACTGCTTCTGTCTGAGCCCCACGAGCCTCAGTGCCAACCTATCAGCACAGGTCTCAGAGCTGGGTTCTCTCTGTCTCGGAACCTACGTGACATCAAGCCCTCTCCCCTAAAACTCAAACCTGAGCACAATCCCCAGCTTCCCCGACACAACCATAGCCCGCCTGCACTTCTAAGAAGCCCTTGTCTCTGTTACTTCTTACCGTGTCCTGCCTACCAGCCTACAGGGACATCCTGCTACCCCCCGCTGGACCCCAAGGCTCTGGCCCAAGTGCTCCCCTTGAGCCTCCTATTATCTGTCTGTATAGTATCTGAGACTGCTTCCTGCCTGCCAGCTCGGACAAACTTCCAGGGTCTGTCCCCCCATGTTATCCCACTGCTGCTGGAGCAGGAAGAGGTGTCTGCCTAACTCAGCCCTTGTGGTCCAGACTTTTCTGCAACAGCAAACCCAACAATGTGACCGGCCACCACGAGAAGGCTCTGAGAGGAATAACAGCAACATGTATTGGGTGCTTGCCGTGTGCTAAATAAGAGTCTAAACACTTTATATGTATTAATGAATTAATCCTCACAATAACACCATTCCCACTGTAGAGATTTTTTTAAAAACATAGCCCAGAATCCTTACACATTTACCCAAGATTACACAGTTAGTCAACGGCAAGTTCAAATCCAGCAATGTGCCTCCAGGATCCAAACTCAATCTTTACACTGACGGCTAAAGAGGCTGGCCCCGGGCCTTCCAGAAAGGCAGCTACTTTGCATAGGCCAAGCACCTTCCAGCCGAAACCTCTTACCCTTCCTGACTCAGTCTCTGCCTGGAAACCCGAAATACCAATGCCGATCTGCCAGGAGTCTGCGCCTTCTCAAGTCCTACCAAGCAGGGTTGCCCTTCTCGTGAGAGGGATAAATCCCAGACCTCTGAACCTCCTGGCTGTATCCACAGGAGATCCCGAAGTCACCACGGCCCTTCTTGTCATGGGCCTTCCTTGCCACCTGTCCCAGCCCACAGCCCATTTGACACTCTCTCTCCGCTGGCTTTATCAGAGCAAATACAGCCATGATTCATCACAGCCGCAGCTCTGGGCCCCGGCAGTATCCCGCCTGACCGATTCCAGGGCCCCAGAACCTTACTAAAACAAAAATGGCCCGTCAAGTCCAAAAGCACCAAGCCACTCTTCCCCCCGCCCATGCAGGCACTCTCAGTCTCCCTCTGTCAGTCTCTCTCTCTCTCCCCCACCCCAGGTGCCCTCACCTGTCACAATGGGGTAGGACTGTGGCCCGGGCACGCTGCTCCCAATGTCGGTGGGAGTGGGACTGGTCAGGTTGGCCTTCATGTCATCCAGCCCTCCAGCCAGCGAGGCCATAGCTGAGTACTCAGTGGTCTGAAAGAGGAAACAAAACAGAAATGTCTCAGCATCAAGACTCCAAAGCACCCCAGCCAAACGCCACCGCCACATTCTGGGCTTCAGCCACCTCTCTGGGCTAGCCCAGGCCAGCGCCAGGGCCCACGGGGGGCTCGCAAACCCCCCAGTGTTGAGAAGGCAGATTCAGCTCAATAGAGCAAGACAGGTATCCAGAGTCGACAGTTCTCCCCGGGTGAGGAGGGAGGTGGGCAGGAGTCAGGTGCAGCTTCACAAGAATTCAAACCTAGCTTCTTGTGGCCTGCAGGTTCCATTTGCCCAGCCCCAGTGGCCACCGACAATGTCTTGAATACAGGGAGGGAGATATCAGTAACTAAAAGCAAGGCGGAAATAACAGTCTTGTTGCCAAGAGGATAGAAAGAAAAGTTTCTGATTTCAATGCTCTTAAACCACAGATGCAGAATCACAGACACAAGGTTAAAAGGACTTTGAGACCTCATCCGTGCCAAACTCTCAATTCACAGATGACTAAACTGAGGCCCAAGGCAAAGAGGGCTTTGTCCATGGCCAATGGGGCAGAATCCCAGTCCAGGGAGTAGTCCACCAGAAACTCTCACTCAAAATCCAATACATCAAACCAAATGAACCACAGTTTGGTAAGTGTGTTGAATTCCGGCAGCATGTAAACTATGTGCTGCACGTTGTGAGGTGCACACATCTGATTTACCAAGTCCACAGCAGCCATGGGCACTTGGCCCAGGGTCATGCTCCTTCCTTTAAGCCGTTTCATGAAATCAGAGCTTGTGATGAGTCATTTCCTTGACATCCTAGCCACTGTCAAATGGCCTCCAGAAGATGCCAACCTGGGCCTTCCCACTCAGAGACAGACCAAATTATAAGTGTGAGTTCCAGGTCTCTTCCTTCCACGCAACCCCCAGGCCTAGTTTCGGGTACAGAAAATATCTGCAAACGCCCAAGCCAAAGAATTTGGTTGTGTATGCCAAACTCTTGGCATGAGCAATTCCCTCCAGGACGCTGGCATCGCAATGGAGGGCACATCCTTGTCTGTCCAGGGTTACATCCTTGGCAGACAGGGACAGGGAAGGAAGCCGCCTTCTGAAAGGAGACACAGGCACCTTGGGGAGGATGCTGAGGACTGAGCCACAGGGAAGGGAACCAGGGGAGCCACTGAGCAAGTGGCAGGCAGAGGGGACTCAGACTCAGACACATTCCTGGTGCTTCTCTCTGCATCTGAACTAGAAAGTATCTAGTGGGCAACGGTGAGTCCACGAGGGTGCAGGCCCAAGCACCCTGCCGTGAGTCTCACCGAGGACAGCTCTGTCCAGAGCTCTGGGGCTCTCAAGCATCTCCAGCAGAGGCTGATTCGGAAACATGCAGAGAAGAGCACAGGCTTCTACAGCAGAAGGACATGATAGGGACACGCCTCCCCGACTATATCACTATAAAGCTGTAGTAATTAAGACAGGGTAGGATTGGCACAGGGACAGATAAATAGATCAACGAAACAGAAGCGAGTCCAGAAACTGATCTGTGCATAGATGGGACCTTGATATATGAGAGAGGTGATGTACAAATCAGCAGGGAAGGATGGACTCTAATAAACAGTGCGGGGGTAACTGGTTATCCATTCAGAAACAAGGGGGAAAAAAGAAATTGGATCTTTACTTTATACCAGACACAAAAATCAATTCCAGGTGGATTGGAGACCTAAATGGGAAAGGCAAAGGCATCTAACGTGGTCAGCTCTAGGTCCAGGCAAACATCCTTGGGAACAAACCTGCCCTTCAAGAGGAAACAAGTGGTTCTGGGATGCTCACCACAGGGTGGGTCCTAGTCATCCTGCCACCCTGATCCAATGCCTCCTCCTCCAGGAAGCCCTTCCTAACTACCATTTCTCAGGAGGCAGGAGCCCTGCCTTTGCCCCACTGGCCTCACCACGAGGTGTCAGGGCAGTAAGAACCATAATTTCACAATCACGTCAAAAGCTCACATTTATTGATCAATTGCTCTGTGTCAGGAGCTTTACCCGAATCTTCCATTTAATCCTCACAGTAACTCCACGGAATAGGTTCTATGTTATCCCTATTTTACAGATGACGAACTGAGACTTGTTACAGAAAGGAAGTAGATTGCCTAACGTCACACGGCTTCTAGGTGCCAGAGCCAGGATTCCAAACTGGATCGATCTGACTCCAAAGTCTTGACAGTTACTCTAATGATTTCCATACCGTAAGTCCTGTCCTATAAATAGATGTGAAATCAATTTGCTAGTGCCAATGTTTAAAAAAAAACGAAATTAGAATGGACTAGAACAGAAAAATATCCAAGGTTCCCACACACAGAAAGAAGAAGCCCTGTTTTATAAATCTTTGTTTCACATAGAAGCGGAGATGAAAAGATCTTTCTTGCTTTAGGTCAGGACCAGCAAAGTCTTCATTCTATGCAGGAAGGAGCTGTTGGGAAAAGGTCACTGTCTAGACTTCATTCCCTGTAGAAGGACACTTGGTCATGGCATTAGCCATGAGGCATTTGCTGAAAAAGGACCTTGGAAGTAAAGCTCACTGGACAGCTCCTTCAGCGTATCGCCATGAGCAAAGACAGGAGGTCAAAACACTTCTGTAAGGGTCTCTTCTGAGATGGGGTCTTCTAGGGTTCCCGGGACCCTGGGGTAGGGGACAGGGCCCCTTCCTCTCTGTGTTACCAAGGGCGCTGGTGGAGGCCTGAGCATAATGAATGTTCAGTATTTATTGAGCCTTTCTTGTGCACAAGATGCATGTGAAGCCCAGACATGCTCTTTGACTTTCATCCACAAACCCCAAGGGAAAAGATATGTGGCCCCAGAAGCTTTATCGAAGGGGAGCAGGAACACAGAGACATTAATTGACCATGGAGCAGGAAGCGGCCAGGAAAGTGTTCTTGCCCAGGCTTTATTCAGCCTGGGTCTGAGCTGTCCCGAACCCTCAAGGCCGATAAGAGCTGAAGAAAGGTTCAGAGGGAAGAGGACAGGAGTGGTCTGAAACAGGGCACATGACAATAGTTGAAGGAAGTGAAACTAGAAGAGGTAAAGACGGAAAGGTAGTCCAGCTGGGATCCGCCTGCGAAGGGTTTGCACAGTGAACACATGGATGAACAAATGAATGAGTGACCTTTAGGCAGTCCAGGCAGCAATCCCAATGAAGAGTCAGCATCCCTGCGCCCCTCCCCACCCCACTGCCAGACCTACCCTTCCTAGATGCCAGGCTGGGCAGCTGGGTCTGCAAGGGAGAGCCTTTATTTCCCCCAAGAAAGCAGAGCCCAACCTGAGTTTCAGAAAATTGCAAGAGGGTGGCCAATAGGGATATTTCTTCATTTCTTTGATGTCCCGTTGGAAGGGTCTTTTTGCTATTTGATTTTGTTTTAGTCCATAAATTCATTGTCAGAGTTTGCCCGGTCACTGGGCGCCAGGGTGGCTCAGTCGGTTGAGCGTCTGACCCTTGGTTTTGGCTCAGGTCATGATCTCACAGTTCCATGAGCTCGAGCCCCACGTCGGGCTCTGCTCTGACATCGCAGAGCCTGCTTGGGATTCTCTCTCTCCCTCTCTTTCTGCCCACCCCACCCCCCGGCTTGTTCTCTCTCTCAAAACTAAATAAACTAAAAAGCATTTTACAAAAAGTTTGCCCGGTCACTTTGACAGTTGAGTTTGGATCACCTTTCCAAGACACCAAATCTTTAACTTGTGTTACACATGTGCTAGGAGGTCTCAAAATCCAGTCTCCCAACCACCACTGGCTGCCAGAAGGTAAAGTGAATGTCCCTAAAGAGTGGGGATTCTGGGGACAGGGGACTTAGAAACCGGCCCTCAGCAGCCCTTTGCCAACTGTCCCTCCTACCACCACCACCTTGCAGGTCTTGCCCCCTGCCTAGTCTCTCCTCTTTGGTGGGATTCACAGTGCTCACCCTGCTCCTGTACGAGCCAGGGGATGCTGCCATTTAGGTTGGTGTGTACTTTTTCCCTAAGTCCTCGTCACTGCCTGTCCCTTTGAGCTGCTATGATTTTGAAAGGAAGCTGCACTCTCTCCAGTCTCCTGCTTCTTTGTTACAGTGGCTGCTCTACAGCCTGCCTCTGCCCGGAGGACTTGTGTCACTCAGCCACTTACAGAACTCCTACACTGTCCACAAGACCCAGCTCTAATGTCACCTCCTCAGTGAGGCCATTCCTGGGTCCCACATGCTACAATGAAATCATGACTCCCTTGTCTATGCTTCCACACTTGATGGCATTTTCCACAAACCTCCATGATCACTTTTCACCATGTTTAATGGCTGTTTGTCTATCTCTTTCTAGGTTGCCTTGAGAGCATGGAACATCCCTAGAGCCCCTGAAGTGCTTTTTGAATGAATGAATGAATATATGATCCAGTAGCATGACATCAAACACAACACTCCAAAATTAACTGAGAAGTATTTCAACAAGAACTCCAAGTGATATGTCAACCTTCCCCTGCCCCCCTCCCACCTCTCCCCTCATCAAGTCAGGTGACCAGAAAACAATGCCCTTGTCCACCCTTAAACGCTCTGGGGAAGTGCTTTCACTCATCTGTGATAACATATCAGGCATTCAACATTTGTTAGAGGAAACAGAAGCACCATACAAAAAAAAAAATTGTTAACCTCCGAAGACACTGCCACTGAATATTCAAAGTCCTTGCCAATCCCTCCTGCAATTCAGTACCCCAGAAGCCAGTTTTTTCTCCTGATAAATGGTTAACCTGCCTGTCGCTGAACAACAGGAACACTGGAAACCACTATATATCCCTTTTTGCATTGGCTGCCAGGAAGCTCAGTCTATTTCAGTGTTAAACCACCACAACCACATCATTGCTTGCACCTGGTGTTATGATCTTCCCTTTTTCACTACATAATTTCTGAACTTTCTTTTCAGCCTTAACTTACCAATTTAGATACATGTAATTGTTTATTTTTCAGGACACCTCAAGTCCTTTGTGAAAATGGAGGCTGGGAGTGGTAGAAAGAATGACAGAAAAAGAAAAAAAGGAAGATCAGGAGAGAAAAAGAGAAGAGAGAAGGCATTGTTGGTGCCTCTGGGAACAGTGACAATTTACTTCTATTTCTCATAGTCATTTGGGAAGCCAAGGGCTGAAGATGACTGAACAAGGGCAGTCACATGCGCGGAAGTGTGCTGGTGCGCCTACATTGGCAACATAGCTCTGCTCTCCTCCCCACCACTGACAGTCACAAGGCAACAGCTGCGTCCCACATTTCCAACTTCTCTGAGCTCTTAGGGTTCTTTCTTAGAGTATTATTTTGGGCTTCTGCTCCCTTCCCACCAGGGCCCCCTGGTGCCATCCTTGACTATGACCCAGAAAGATAAATGAACCGAAGTCGGCAATTCACAGACTGTCCACTCCAAGGCAACCAACTGGGATAAAACTCTCTGCCTGCTGCCACAGATTCTTGGGAGGGCTCAAGGTCAAGCCCGCCAGGGATGCACACCCTCCTCACAGCGGACACCGTGCTCCAGATGATGGAAAGTCTTACACACTCCCGTGTCTGAGCCAGACGGATACTCAGGGTCATCTTCCCCAACCTGGAAAAACTGAGGTTCGGGGAGGGGAGTGGACTTCCTCAGCTCATGTTTATCTGTATCACTCATAGCCTTTGACCCTGTGGTAGAAAGAACAGTGAACTAGGAGCGATAACACAGGGCTCTCCCCCCAGCGCTGCCTCTTTCTCACCTGTGTGACCTGAGGCAGGCCAGGCCAGCTCTCGGAGCCTCCTTGTCCTCATTAATAAAAGGAGATTTCAGTCGAACCCCTTGCTGCCTGCCTGCCAGGGCGAGCACGAGGATCTGAAGGATAAGGACAGGGACGGCACTTTGGAAGCTAAGCACCACAAGGGATAAGGAATCCTAAAGGGGACTCCAGGAGGCACGTGCTCCCGGAACGTGGGTGCTGGGCGTCATTCGGGTCCCTAGGAAATTACCTGGAAAAGGACTGCCTGGGGCTGCACCAAGTATTGTCTCATCAGCACGGGGCACCACTGCCATAGCATGGAGGAGAGAAGAAACACAGACACGTGAGAAGGAGGGCAGCACGAAGAAGGGCAGGGCATGGGGACAAGGCTGCAGGGCTGGCTACCTCCGGTGGCTACCTCGGCCAGAGAGGCTTCCCCGTCACCTGCTGAGCTCCTCCAGGCTCGCTGCCGAGCTTCAGATGGCCTCGGCAGCTGGGCCAGTGCCAGGCCAACTGCTCCCAGCCTGTGGGACCACACACCTGCCCACCTACACACCTTCCCAGAGGAGGGCACAAGCTGGAGTGGGGGAGGTGTGTCCTCAGGGCCTGGCCCGATGACCTGAGATTGAGGAGACAGAGGGGTCTGGATGCCTAAGGCAGCTGGGGTGGAGCCCGGCCCTGGGGGCAGGTGTCTCCCTTCCCGGGCCTCTGCCTCCCCAGCTGCCTGAGGACGTGCACGTGATCTCCACTCCCCCTGCCACCACCGATGCTCTTTGCCTCTGTAACTGGCCACATGACAAGGTGTGGGTGCCCTGTTCAACAGATGAATTCCAAGGCAAGAAAAGAGAGATGGAGGGAATCTTATAGGTTACAGAAGACTTGACACGTATCAGTGGGTCGCAGTGTGGACCCTGATTCCAACAAATAAACTGTAAAAAATACAGCTGTGAAAGAATTATTATGACATATTACGAAACTATTGTAAATGCAAACACAAACTGTGTATTTGAAATATTTGAGGACATTACAGATTTGCTAACTTTTTAGATGTGATCATGGAGTCATGGTTATTATGCTTGTTAAGGCCTCATCTTTTATTATTTATTTTCATTTATTTATTTATTTATTTTTTTGATGTTTATTTTTGAGAGAGAGAGAAAGAGACAGAGCATGAGCAGGGGAGGCGCAGTGAGAGAGGGAGACACAGAATCTGAAACAGGCTCCCGGCTCTGAGCTGTCAGCACAGAGCCTGACACGGGGCTCGTACTAAAGAGCCATGAGATCATGACCTGAGCCAAAGTCGGAAGCTTCACCGACTGAACCACCCAGGCGCCCCAGGCCTCATCTTTTCAAGTCATTCTAAAACATTTGCAGATAAAGCGAAACGATGTCTGGAGTTTGCTTCAAAATAAAACTAAGAGAGTTCGCTGCAGTGGCCTATGTACGCAATGGATAAATGTGGTCTCTCTATGCAGCGGAGTACTGCTCAGCAGTAAAAAGGAACGAGGCTCTGAGGCATGCGACGATACAGGTGAGCCTCAGAAGCATGCTACGTGAAAGACGCCAGATGCTAAGTGGGACGTCCAGAACTGACAGAGCTACAGCCACAGAAAGCAGAGCAGGGGTCAGCTAGAGCTGGCCCGAGAACAGGGGTTGATTATGAATGCACACAAGGGATCTCCTTGGAGTGACAGGGTTGTTCTAAAACCGGGCTGTTGGTGTTGGTGACACAGCTCCATAAATTACTAAAAATCGCTGACTTGTATACTTCAACTGAGTGAATCTTATGATATAAAAATTCAAATTCAATCAAGCTGTTACAAAATAAAGCAGAGTGTGGGGAGAAGTGGGGGTACCTATGGAACAGGTCTAGCCATGAGTCGAGAATCGTTGAATCCAGGGGCAGGATGCTTATAGGTTAATTAGACTATTTTGTCTACTTTTGAAATTCTCCATAATTAAAGTCAAAAACCCAAAATAGCACGTATTTGAGTCATGACCCCACTTGCCAGCACCCATCAGCTGTCCAACAAACACCTGCAGAATAATGAGAGCACCCAGAGGATGAGGAAACGGCCAGGAATTTGCTCTCTTGAAGTCTGTTCCTTCTCCATCTTCAGGGACTCCAAGGTTCCAAACACAGGAAGCACAAGGCTTCCGGTGTGCCTGGCCCTTTCCAGCCTGCAAAGTCCCTACAGGCCCATTACGTCCTTGGGAATCCTGGGGTGCGGGCAGACACAGGGACGGGGCTCAGAGAGGGGAGCCCAGGTGTGCCAGCTCCAAGCTCAGTGCTGGCCCGTTACCCCAGAAGCGGAGTTGGGATTAGAGAAGACTTTACTACCAGCCCTGAGGAGAAAGCTCACACACTTGCAGGGGGACATCCTCCTCTCTACAGTGCCCCACCTACAGGCTGAACTCCACTCCTCCAGCTAGGGAGAGAGCTCTGAGTCTGCAAGCATGGAGGAGGAAGGTTTCACACTTTTAAACCTGGGCACACAAAAACTGCACCTGCACAACACATGTTAAGGAATAGTTCTGTCTTGATTATAGTGGATCAGACCAATTGGCAGGGAGCCTGGAGACCGGACACTGCCTTGGACTCCCGTTCGACCTGAGGCAGACCCCGCCCTACTCTAGGTCTCAGTGACTCCAGCTGTCAAATGAGGGAGATGGACCAGAACTGTCAGGGCCGCTCTGCCTTTGAGGCCTCACCCAGGGTCTGTGCTCCACACAGGTGTGGTCCTCACCGTGTGCATTGGGTTTCACCTTGACGTGGCTGAGGTCAGGCTTAGCCCACATTCTATGGGTCAGTGAAGGCGTCGCCCATTCTACCCAGGTCCCTGAATCCAGATGCCTGGCAGTCATCAGGGGAAGAATATGGCCTAGGAAGCCCACCAGCCCTGGATCCAGGAAGATGGGCCAAGTTCGTGCTATGTGGAACCAGACCAGGCACGTTCTCGGTCCCTTTTCTCATGTGTTACATGAGGATATATGACCTTCCTCACAAGGTTGTGAGAAGGCACAAGGTAGGTGATAAGAGTGTCAAGGCCTTGAGGGCAGTCCTTTTTATTCTCATTTTTTGATTCCTCGGGGCCAGACGTGTAAACAAACACTTGAAAAATGCCAAAGAGGGCAATAGGAGGGATCCCGTGTTGGGGGTACTGTTCTGTATCTTAAGTCTCTCAACACCACTATCCCGATGTGATATTGTACTATAGCTTTCCAAGATTTTATCACGGGGAGAGACTGGAAAAGGGTATACAGAATCCTTCTGTGTTATTTCTTATAAGTGCACGTGGACCTACAATAATCTCAAAATCAAAATTTAATTTAAAAAAGAGTAAAAAATAAAAAACAAAGTTTTAGCATTCCATCCCCACTAAACCTAATAAAGATGAATTCAACTTCTGGGGCACCTGGGTGGTTCGGTAGGTTAAGCATCCGACTCTTGATTTCGGCTCAGGTCATGATCTCATGGTTCGTGGGTTTGAGCCCTGTGTCCGGCTCTGGGCTGACAGCACAGAGTTTGCTTGGGATTCTCCCTCCTGGTCTCTCTGCCCCTCCCCCACTCTCACGTGCACTCTCTCTCAAAATAAATAAAGTTAAAAAAAAATAAAGATGAATTAAACTTTTAAAAAATGTTTGCTATAAGCGAACATAAATGATGCTTTCAAGAGTACTCCGTAACCTACACTGGTACTGTTAGTATTGACTGAGGGAACAAACTGCCGAGGATTCTGAATGACCTGCCCCTTCCAGGAAGCTTTTCCCGATTTCCCCTCTTGTGTGTTCCTAGAACACCAAAGTGGTCATACCTCTGTCACCACCCTTATCACTTTGCATCATACACCTAATTATTTAGGGCCCTCATGCCCCAACTAGAGTGTGAACTTCATGAGGATAGAACTATGTCTCCCTCATCTTAGTGACAACAGCTCCTGGCCCAGTGCCCAGCTCTGAACAGATGTGACATAAATGCCCGTGGAACCAAATGAACTGGGACAGGTACCCTGGCCCAGCTCTGCCGATAGTACCAGAGGTGCTTCCCAGGGTCACCGAGAGGATAAGTGATCTCAGGGTGCTTTTATTTATCAGAAAGTACTAGGGCGTGGGTGAGACATGCCCTCTATTCATTTGGCTCTCCAGCTCTGTGCCCGTGCTTGCGCCACAATGGATTGCAGTGAAATCAAGGGGCTTCCAAGAAGAGACCTGCGAAATGTAACTGACTCATCTCTCCTTATTCTGTTCGCAGCCTGCCGGCACACCCCCCACGACGCACTCCCAGTGACGTGGAGTAGCAGGGAAAGCCCCAGGGAGGGGGTTGAAATGAGATACTGTAGTTTCTGTCTGAGAG
Organism: Felis catus; assembly: GCF_018350175.1. Lineage (NCBI taxonomy): Eukaryota > Metazoa > Chordata > Mammalia > Carnivora > Felidae > Felis > Felis catus. The sequence continues at coordinate 58,469,838 of NC_058380.1, forward strand.
AAACTTTCCCAGCAGTGACTAACCGGGAGGTCCCCTATTTCCTCCCTGACCACTTAGAGAATTTTATGGGCCCCAAATCTCAGGGCCCAAAGGAGCTCGGGAATTACGACAAAGGCCGATCTTTTATCTGATGCTTGAAACCCACTAGTGATGGAGAACTCACTGCTTCCTGAGGCAACCACTCCAAGGCCACCCAGCTCAGCCTTGAGGAAGTGTTAAAACTGTCCCTTTAGGCCTCCGTACACTGGTCTTGGGGCTCCAGTCCCAACAAATGTCCTCTCGGGCCACGGGTGGCAGCATCCCTCCCTCCTGGGTCCAATGCAGGGCTCACAGTCGTCCACTCCCCCTTCTGGACATGTTCTCTCTGACTGGGGCATAAGAAGCTTCCTTCTGCTCTTCTGGTGACCTCATCACCTGGCTGACTCACGCTGTTCTCAATCAACTCAGGGCTCACTACAAGTTCATTAGAAATGGAAAGCGATTGTGTAGATGATTTTTTTTCAGTGTTCCTTTTCTCCCGCCTCTAACCACTGTGCTATTTGCAACCAGAATGCTCTATGCTTATAAACTCTCTCTGGCTTCACGCTGCCTCCAGCTAATATTGAGCTGAACCATACCAGCCCCAATCCAAATTCCAACGGACCTTTCCAGCTTCAACTCCAATCCACCCGACTTCCAAAACAGCGTCCTCTACTCCAACCACACTGCACACACTAATCCCTCAAAGTCCAGGTCACTGCACCCAATACCTTTGCTCACAGGGTCTTCCCATCCCCACCCCAGTCTAAATCCTTGTCCTCTAAGGTCAAGATCAAATGGCATCTGCTTCTGATGCTTTCCTTAGGCTTTTGGTTGAAATAGATCATTTCCTTCTCTGAATTCCCAAGGCATTTTCCCTGCACTTCCTTTAGGACATTCATTCCATGCTACTTTATCCTAGTAATTTGGGACCCCGTCTGCTTCCCCACTGAGATGCCTATAGGCAGCCTTCTGGCCTGGTTTGAAGCTGGATCCCACCAGTAGGCAGAGGGAGTGCCCTCTCTGTCACTCAGATAGGACCTATCCTGAGTGAAACTGAGCAAGAGAGGGAGAGAAGGGGCAAACGAATCTACGGCTCACCCTGAACCTTAAGAGTCCTGCCAGAAGAGGGGGAAGAGAAGGCCCTGGGCTCAGAGCATTCCAGCTCTTGCCTTCCCAAATGCAAGAAAAAAATGACAAGGCTTGGAGCACTAAGCTCCACTTCTGGGATATGAGAGCCAGGATCCAGGGGTCAAGGCCTCCTAAGCGATAAGAAGATGTAGTGTAGGGGGAAGGAAGGAAGGAAGGAAGGAAGGAAGGAAGGAAGGAAGGAAGGAAGGGAAGGAGGGAGGAAGGGAGGAAGGAAGGAAGGAAGGAAGGAAGGAAGGAAGGAAGGAAGGAAAGAAGAGAAGGAGGGAGGGAGGGGAATCATTCAGGGGAGGAAGGAAGAGGACACCCTGACCTGGGAGCCCCAGGTCCTGCTCAGGCTCTGCCTATCTGTGTGATGAGCAGCTCCAGATCCTGACATGAAGAAGAAGAGAGAGAGTTCCCAAATCAGAGCTCCATCTTTAGGCAGCCAAATCTCATGGACTTCTCCCAGGTGGTCCATGGCGTGGGGGGGCGGGCGGGGGCGGGGGGCCTGGGGGGGGCAGGGGGCGGGGCTCAATGTCCCACTCTGCTACAGGGCTAGGAAGGGAGCAGGGCAGAGAGACCCATTACCCCCCAAAGGAATGCAGGTCTATTGGCTAGCGAGGGCCCTGAACGGGGGCATGCAAAGGGAACCCTCCCCCCATCCTAAAGTACCTGGTATGAGAGTGGAGGGGGCACCTCGAGATGCTCATAGTGCACTTTCTTTCGACTGATTTCCCAGCTGCAGGAGGAGAGAGGTTATCTTGGGGCCATAAAGAAAGGAGATTTCCCTCTGGACTGCAAGATCAATAGGGTGGGGGCAGGGAGGTAGGCCTGGATGCCCCTGCCCACCACCACCACCTCTGTCCTGCTGCTGCTGAGTGGTGACACAGGTGCATGCACACACACACACACGCACACACACACTCCCCAGGCCAGAGGCCACCTCTCCACCCCATCTGCTCCCTATCAGACAGAACTTTCTAAAGGGTGATATTCTGCAAAAGCAAACACAGGCAGTCTTGGGAGGGAGTGCCCTCTCTGTCACCAAGGTTTTCAAGGGCCAAACAGAAACCATGCAAGAGAAGCACCAGGAAAAAAAAGAAAAAAAAGGCTGAGAAGACCAAGACCCCTTGGTTTGCAAGTCTGAAGCCTATACCGGCTCTCACCTAAGCTCTTACATGCTTTTCATAACAGTCAGAATAACAGGACTTCCCTGGATGCTTGCTACACATCAGGTGTGATTCTAGGTGTTAAAACACATTCATTTATCTCATCCTTACAACAACCCTGTGGATATTATTATCCCCCCTTCCGCAGATGATGAAAGTGAGGCACACCCAATCACCCCCTAGCAGTGAGACCCCAAGTCCAAGATCTTAAAGTTCTATGTACCACCTCTCTGCCAACTGTCATCAACCCCATCCTGGGACAGATGAGAGAACACAGGGCAGGGGAGTCAAGTGAGCTGGGGGGGGAGGGGGGATGTCAGACTAGGTTCTGTCCATGACTCCGAGTGCCTCATGAGGAGGTGCTGGGGCCCAGGGAGTGAGATGCCAACTCTTAGACCAGGGATGGTTCCACACGCTCCAGTCCTTTCAGACACCTACCTGGTCTTGACATTCCCCCTCCCTGAGTACCCTTTCCCTTCCTCTCTGTCGATCCTTGTCTATCCACCCCTTGAAACCCTGGCTCAAGGATGACCTCCCGCAGGAAACGTTTCCAGATGGGTTCAGCCACAGACGCCATTAACTTTATTCTTTCTTTTCCCCACTTAGACTCAGAGGACAGCCATGCTCAGATTTATATGTCAGAATTAGCAATTAATCTTAACATCAGTGGGAAACAATAGAGAAACAAACAGAAACGTGACATTGCCAATACTGTTAAGGAAAAATCAAGCATCTGACTGCTTGGCCCAGGCACTGTGTTCTTTACGGAAGGTAATCTGGCTTTTAGAGAGATCAGAAACCGAAGGCAGGAGACATTAGGCTTAGGTTTTAGCTATTATGTCCGAAGCCAAATTTTAGCTCATGTAGATGATAGAAAAAAAACTAACACAGTGACAACAGTGATTCTATTTATTTGCCTTTTTATCAAGGTTAACTCAGAGCTTCGCTTTTAATTATTGAAAATAGGTTCGCATTTTGCAGTTGTGTGTTAATTTCACAAATCTTGCATTTTGTACCTGGAAACAAAGCATAATAATCATTCTTCTGCGTTAATACCTATAATTTACTTAAATAAGCAAGCCCTTGGCCTTGAGACTGGACGTGTAAACAAACACACTTCTGAGAGCTTGGTTGGAGTTTGATTTTTAACAATTCCTTTTTCTCTCTGTTACACAGATATACATTAAATTTAGCCTCCTGGTCTTATTTCCTTCGCCTCTCTCCCACAAATCAAACCTCAAATAATATAAAACTGCTGGCTAGGAACAGGCTTCACACAAACAAAAGCTTTCAAGGCACCTCTCCCCGTCCAACCATCTCTACCTCCTCTGCCTGCTCCAACAAAACAGCCTCTCTCTGCCCAACTGCCCTGGAAAACCCTGAAATACCTCATTTTCATTTCTGGGAGAGGAAGAGGTTTGATCCCCAAATAAAAGAAAACTTCAGCAATAATAGTAAGCTGGGAAAACCCGGGCAGACTTCTCCTCGCAATCCGTGTCAAGCTCACAAAGAGAAAAAATCGTACCATCCGACATGGTTGGGAGAGTTTAATCCAAAGCAGTGCTAATTAATATCCCCGGCTTTCCAGAAGCCAGTGCCACATACAGCTGCGAGGGCAACAAGGCTGTTCTTCCCTTCAATTTTATGGGAAGAACATTTTCATTACAAAGCCTCCTCCCAGACCCTCCTCCCTCAGCCAGATTAGCCTCGAGAAGGGAGCGGATGATCCATATATCAGAACTCTTTCTCTCCCCATTAATTTTATTATTTATATCCCATTTTAGAAGTTTATTGGTGCAAATCCTGGTGCACCTGGCCAGAGCCCTTCTGACAGGCAGTGGTACCTTCACACGTCTCCTACTCAGGAGCAGTTGATGCACTGGTCACCAGGATGCGCCAACTTTTTGAAATTTGCCCAGGAGAGAGAGCGGACTCCAGTGGCATTTCCTGCCTCCCCACTGCAATACACACGCCATTTCTTAAAAACGAACGTTGAAGGGTCTAAACTCACTCATTTGTGAAATACGTGTGGACTTGATGGCTTAGCATGAGCTATGGGTGATCCCCAGAGCCCCCTCAAAACCCTGAGGGATGCCCTACGTGCCCCCACCCAAATCAAGCATCCCCAGCTGACCCAGTGGAGCTCACCCATTTTTAACCCAGACTGCCAGACCATGGGCAGGCCTGACGAGGCCACGTGTCTCACCATTTTATTCTGAAACCCCACGTGTTCAGGGCTGTCTCTTTCCAGCCTCCTAAAGGGACCCCAAATCCAATCTAAATGTCTTGAATTTACCTGTTTGTCTTTTATACATATAAATAGCTGCATTTCCATTCTCTCTTTGTTTCTCATTTTCATTTGGTTCTAATATCTGCATGTAAATGTCGGAAAATAGCATCTGTAATTGGAGATTATGAAGTATGGCCAGCTCCTGACAGGCTGCTAAGGAAGATGGATTATCCTCATTTTTCTGTAAATTTTGTCAATTTTGGAATTCATAAGCTATCAACACTGATCAAAATGGGACTTCACAGCTGTGTCAAAAAAAAAAAAAAAAAGAAAGAGCAAGAGCGAGAGAGAGCTCTCGAAGGCAGGCGGTTGTGCGCAGGGGCTGGGCGGCAGGCGGCCGGTGGCGTTGGCGCAGCAGATTGGATGCCCGGTGGTGTCGCCAGCGGCCACCTTCCTCCCCTGCACCCTCCCCTCCACGCTGGCGGCTCCCTCAGCAGAGGGAACCCCGGCACTCGGGGGTGTGGGCCTGCCTAGTCCCCTGGCTAAATCAAATAGCTAAATCACACAACTGGAAGGCCGCAAATCCTCCAAGGCACCCACTCAAACCTGGGGCTTGATTTATTGCTGGGCGCTGCCTTTCGTATTTATCCAGAGGGGTCCGCAGGCTCCCTCTGCGTGGGCCTCGGAGATGTACTCCTTCCTGACCATCACGGCACACTTGAGGCAATTGTGTTGGTGTCTCTGTCTCAATTTTCCCATTACTGGGAGTAAGTACTGTTGGGACTCTGTAATAGCCCGACTGCAGCCCATATCAATAACAGATGAGGTTTAATCGTCCAACACAGAAATTATTTAGGCGCAGTAAGGACATTCAATGTCATTTGCATAATGGCATTTCTATCGCACGCACCTAACCCGTCTTGCATAAACAAGGCCTTGGGACCATAAATAATAATAAATCATGACGTCTGCACGCCTCTTGCGGTAATAGGAGCCACTCTTTGTGGAAATTATTTCAGCAGGAAATGGGCACTGTAATTTTAAAGACATGTGGCGCTGTGAGGCGCGGTAAATCACACGGGCACGTGATCCCCAGGAGCAGCCAGGGGACCGTACAGAGCCTGCAGCGACTTCCCCGGGGCAACTGGAGGAGGAAGGCCTGTCTTGAGTGGGAAACATTTGGGGCCTCTAGAACAAACACCAGGATGTGCTGCTGTCCCAGTAAATGGCAAGAAGGCAGGGTGCTCTGAGCTGGCCCTGGTAGATTTGGCTTTGGGCCTGCAGAAGCATGTAGGCCTCAGGGCAGAAGCCGTCTTCTTCCAGGAGAATAGAAGCTCCCTGAGGGCAGCCATTCTTCATTCTTGTCCTTTCTGCTTTACCTAGACTACCACCTGGCACCCAGCAGGTGCTCAGGAAATATCCTAAAGAAGTGCAAAGAGGGGCACGTGGGGGTGGGGTTTCAGTAGGTTAAGGGTCTGACTTTGGCTCAAGTCATCATCTCACGGCTCATGAGTTCAAGCCCCACATCAGGCTCTCTGCTGTCAGCACAGAGCCTGCTTCAGATCCTCTGTCTCCCTCTCTCTCTGCCTCTCTCAAAATAAATAAATGAATAAACTTTAAAAGAAGAAGAAGAAGAAGAAGAAGAAGAAGAAGAAGAAGAAGAGGAGGAGGAGGAGGAGGAGGAGTAAGGAGAGGAGAAGATAGTACCTGGGCTCAGGTGGTGAGCAGATACGGAAAGCCCTGAAAACAGGGTAAGGGGAGATAGATGGAGGCACTTGCCCAGGGGAAATTAAGGCAGGAACTGCACAGAAGCACTGGTCCCACTGATCTGATGAGTGTGACAGTGAAAATGCCCAGTAAACTCTAAGCTGTGCTATCAGGCAGCTGTGGGCTGAGGAGGGCATAGGGCCAGAGCAGCGAAGCCTACAGACTCTGGCGGGGAATGGGGGGGGGGGGGCAGACACAACTGACTTAGGACCCCAGTTCCACCACCCCAAACCACCTGCCTCACCCGCAGCCCAGCTTCCTCACCTGCGGAACCAGCCCAAGAGCAGTATGTAGCTCACAGAGTTGTTCTGAGGGTTACATGTGACTGAGGTCACGTGTACACAGCTCCTAGCACCCGATCAAGCTTTGCTATCATCATTTCTGGTACTACTGCTATTTTTCAGGAAGTGACAACAGAACTAAGTTGCGGAACAACTCTGCCTCTTACTAGCTGTGCGACTTGGGGTTTGGGACAAGCTACCCCCTCCCACCCCCCACCCCGGCTCCTGGCCTCAGCTTCCTCTAGTGTGTCCAAGGAGAGCTTGATAGGACGGTCCCGCCCACCCCCTGGAGAGGCCAGAAGACTGAAATGGGTCGCGCCATGAAGCTGGCTATTAGTGTGAAGTGCTATCTGCATGGGAGGGACGAACATTAACAAAAAAAGAAGAGGAGAGTTCCCAAGGTCTGCCCGTGGTCATCGCCAGCCACCCCCACTGGTAACAGTGGTTGCCTCCCAGGAGGGGAACTGGGGGAGGGGGGAAAAGAGTGGGGAAAGGACTTTCTTTTCACTGCTAGCACCCTGAAAATCTCACCTTTCCAGAAAAGTTCGGACAGGATACACACCAAAGCAACCACAGCGTGGCCTCTGGGAGGGGAGAGAAGGGACTGACATGGAGTTGTTAGCTCAAGCCTTCTCTGTACTGTGTTAATTTCACTAGACAAGAAGGACCGCTTGTGTCCTGGGTTTGTTTTTTGTTTTTTTAAATGTTTACTTATTTTTGAGAGAGAGAGAGACAGACAGACAGAGTGCCAGTGGGGAAGGAGCTGAGAGGGAGACACAGAATCAAAGGCAGACTCCAGGCTCGAGCTGTCATCACAGAGCCTGACGCGGGGCTTGAACTCACAAACCGTGAGGTCATGACCTGAGCTGAAGTCGGACACTTAACCGACTGAGCCACCCAGGTGCCCTGTGTCCTGGGGTCTTTAAAGCTGGTGAAGTTTCATACCGCTATGCCTTGGCACATGCTATTCCCTCTACCTGAATACCAAGAGCTATGGAAATGCTGCAAAAAAGAGCCAATGCGGTGATTTAACAATAACTGCATTTCTCTCCCAGAGGAACTTAGAGAAACAGCAATCATTTCTCCACTGAGTCTGCCTTTCCAGCTCAGAGGCCTGGGCTGTGGGCTGCACTGTGCAGGGAATGATGTAAATCACGGTCACCCACAGCCTCTGGGTAGGGTAGTGGCTCTGGCATCTGCAACGCCACCTTCAGCTTACACATTTACCTTGCGCTCACCAGTGTGAAAACTGCTCAAAAGCCAAATAAAGTCTGGAGTTTAGCTATTAGTAGAAACCAATGTTGGTTTCTTTGTTTTGGCAAATGAACCATGGTTATATAAGGTGTTAATGACAGGGGAAATGGGGTGAAAAGTTTATGGGAACTCTCTGTACCACCTTTACAAATTTTCTAAATTTAAAAATTATTCCAAAATAAAAGTATGTGTAAAAAAAAAAAAAAAGGCCAGACCTTACTCATAATAAGAGAAATTAAATTAAAGCCATAATGTCTTTTTCATTTATAAGATTAGCAATAAGGGGCACCTGGGTGGCTCAGTTGGTTAAGCGTCCTGCTTTGGCTAAGGGCATGGTCTCACAGTTCATGGGTTCGAGCCCCACATCGGGCTCTGTGCTGACAGTGTGGTGCAGCCTTCAGATCCTCTATCTCCCTCTCTTTCTGCCTCATCCACGCTCACCTGTGCTCTCTCTCTCTCAAAAATAAATAAACATTTTAAAAAACAGATTAGCAATGATTCAAGATGCTGATGCTACACTATGTAGGCAGACTGGGGAAACAGGTCTCACTTCAGGGGATGAACCTCTTTGGGGAATAGAGGCTGTATTTTTCAAAATTCACAGCACATACACACACACGCTGATCTGGCCTTTCCACTTCTGGGAGTTTATCCTGCAGACATAGTCCCCACCTGTGCAAAAATAAATGTGGAGAGGATGCTCAAGGCAGACTTTTTGGAAAATGAAAAAGATTGAAAGTGACCAACAGGTGACTTGTTGTATAAATTATGATATTCCATACAGTGGAATACTATGTAGCTGTTAAAAAGAATGGAGCAGCACTCGATTGATAGGGAACAATCTCTAAGAAATAAAATCGAATTGAACGGTGCATATAGAATTCTACCATTTATGTTCAAAAGGAAGGAGTTATAGGGGCGCCTGGGTGGCTCAGCCGGTTAATTGTCTGACTTCGGCTCAGGTCCTGACCTTGTGGTTCATGGGTTCCAGCCCAGCGTCAGGCTCTGTGCTGATGGCTCAGAGCCTGAAGCCTGCTTCAGATTCTGTGTCTCCCTCTCTCTCTCCCCTTCCTCCTCTCACACTCTGTCTCTCTCTCTTTCTCAAGAATAAACATTAAAAAAAATTTTTTTTAAAGGAAGGAGTTATGGAGTGAGTCTCCCATGGTCACACAATAAAACTGTAAATGAGATCACGCAGCTGCAGTCGCTGATGCTGGGGCAGAGCTTTAGGCAGAGAAGCTGCTAGCAAAGGCTGGCTTCTCCCCCAGAGTGCGTGGGCACAGTAGCACGGGTTGCCACAAGAAGTCCCGGCCAACAGGCAGGGCCTAGTGGCTGGACAGCTACCTTCAGGACCGCGAACTCTACCCCAGGGAAGTGGGGATTCCTGCAAGTGTCCTGGCCTCTCCTGAAGGAGTGGAACACCCACTGACCTTTCTCTCCCAGCCTCCTCCTCTGCAGCCAGCCCTCGGTTCCCCCCACGCAGGGCCTTCCCTGTCCTTAGGCTTCCCCTCCTCCACCGCACGTGCCATCTCAGCCAAACCCATCTATTCTTCTCCATTTCAGTCCCACCATTCCCCACCTCAACTGGTTCGCACTCTTCCCCCCCCCCCCCCCCCCCCCTGACATGAGCAGGATCATCTTGCCTTGTGGATCTCTGGTTTGTCTGGAGGATGACTGAATATACCACCCCAGGGACACTGCCCTGAGGTAGACACAGCCTGAGGGTAAGCTCTGGTAGACAGGGGGAGTCTGAGGTCCCCAGACCTTTCCCAGTGTCTGGCTGGCTCCCAGCATCCAATCCATGTCCCGTCCTCTTCTATCCCTCATTTCAAATGGTTACGCCTGGCCTCCAGAACATGAGCCCGGAGTTTTACCATGCAACATTTCTTTCAAAAATCAGAACTTCATGGTGAGATAAAGCTGATGCTCCATGCTTCCTTCAGCTCTACTGAAGACATTGCTGAGGATTTGTGGATTAGTTTGACGTTCACACACACACACACGCACACACACACACAGAAGCCACATCTCTGCAAGCTATTTAATACCCGAAGAGAAGGCCTAAGGATCTCTGTGTGAGGATTCAGGGTAAAATAATACTGCGAGAGAACTTTCATAATGAAATCAGAGAGGATACATGAAAGACTTTGAGAAGAGTTAAAGAGTCCCCAAACAACTGCTCCTATTAGCAACTGTTATTTTAACTTTATTCAATCACTCATTCTTTCATACCTCATCACTTTGCAGAAAAGATTTAAGGCAGCTCACAATGATGCACAAAATACAAGGAGGCGAAGAGGGCAGAAAGGGAAGCAAGAGGAGAGCACAGAATGGGACCAGTAGTAGTCAGCTGGAGCCAACAGTGAAGCGTACGACATGCTTGGCCCGGGCTCTGCACCGCCCAGAGATCGTCGCTTAAACCTCACACAATCTTATAAAGCAAGAACTCACTCCTCCCATTTTGTAGGTAAACAAACTAAGGCTTAGCAAGGCCAGGCAACCTGCTTGAGACCACACAGTTGGTAGGTGATGGGGTTGGGACTGAACCCAGACAGTCTGGCTCTACAGCCCACACTCCAACCCAAGACTGAGGCTACAGGCATTTGAACTTGCGACAAGAGGGGCCACATCTGGGCCTCCTCGCTGCCATCCAACTGGAGAGAGCTGATGTGATACTTCACAGAGTCCATGAGGCACAAACTGTCCATTGCTCACAGGTTCTCTTACTGACTCTTAGACCAAGCAGGGATCTCCCTGGGCCCTCCCTAAAAACCAAGCTGAGAAATTGTGAATGCCCTCCAGACCCGGGGACAGTTGCCAGAAGTTGTTTCTTAGGATATGCCTTGTGCAGGGGCGCCTGGGTGGCGCAGTCGGTTAAGCGTCCGACTTCAGCCAGGTCACGATCTCGCGGTCCATGAGTTCGAGCCCCGCGTCGGGCTCTGGGCTGAGGGCTCAGAGCCTGGAGCCTGTTTCCGATTCTGTGTCTCCCTCTCTCTCTGCCCCTCCCCCGTTCATGCTCTGTCTCTCTCTGTCCCAAAAATAAATAAACATTGATATGCCTTGTGCAGATTCAGGCTTCACCCCAAAGAGTAGTGCAGTAACTCTAAGGGAACCATGCGTGTGGTTTAGTTACCCAGTTGAATGGCTTGCGCTGGGAATTATTCAAATAAATGGAAGACTCAAAGATTATACGTTCTCCAAGCAATCCTCCCTAAATATTGCTTCTCTGAGCCAAACTAATAACAACGGGAAGCACTCTGATTCCTAACAAGTGGCAGGATGGAAGCTATTCTGCCCACAGCTGAATACAGACCCAGCTGGGAGCGACACTAAACTTGCTTATGAAAACTGAAGGGCTGGGCGGGGGCCTGGGGCCAGAGCCTTGCAGAAGTGAACAGAGCAAAGATGCAGTGGCAGGGACAGGAAATCTCCTTAGAAAACTGTTTTGGATCCGCTCCAACACACAGATATCTAGATGGTGGAGACCTCAGAGTTTTCCTCCAGTTAGCGCTGACACGGGTTAGGTCCCAGAAGACACTGGGGACAGGTGTAGCCACACTTCCGTCTCTGTCATTAAAAAAAAGGCAATAAAACTGCCTTTGGACAACTAGCTATGATCAATGCTGCCTCCTGTACCTTCCAAGATGAAATCTATGCCAAGATAACCAAATCAAGTAGCTGGTTAAAAGGGATTGCTATTTGTAAATCTGTTCAAACATGGGAAACAGGCTTGTATTTTAGAAGACTTGGCCCACAGCCATTCATTCTGCCAAATGGGATCAATGGATCTGATTGTTTGGGCCACTCCTTGAATGAGACAGAAGACCCTGTCTTCAAATCCCAGCACGACCACTCACTAGCTGCATGGCCCTGGGGAAGTTACTCAGCCATTTTGTTCCTCAGTTTCCTCATCTGTAAATTAAGATAATAGAACCCCCCCCCCCCCCCGCTTCACAGGGCTGTACATGGGATGAAAGGAGTTAATACATGGTTAATGAGTTAAAACCAGTGCTTAGCACAACATGAGTGCTCACTTATTATAAAGCAGTGTGGTCGTGGACTAGAGAATATCCAACTTTGAGTTGTCTACACCAACACACACATACAATACACACACCATCCAAAAAAAAAATTTTTGAAGAAGAGTGCACAGGAAACTGTGCTGCCCCATCACAAGGCCCACAAGGTGCCCCTGCCCACTTCCCCTGAGCTTCAGGAACCCTACGATGACCAGCAGTGCTGCTCTGAGCATTCCTGAATGTGTCTATGGGAGCACAGATGGCCAGCTTGAGTTTTTTTTTTTTTAAATTTTTTTTTTTTCAACGTTTATTTATTTTTGGGACAGAGAGAGACAGAGCATGAACGGGGCAGGGGCAGAGAGAGAGGGAGACACAGAATCGGAAACAGGCTCCAGGCTCTGAGCCATCAGCCCAGAGCCTGACGCGGGGCTCGAACTCACGGACCGCGAGATCGTGACCTGGCTGAAGTCGGACGCTTAACCGACTGCGCCACCCAGGCGCCCCTTGAGTTTTTAAATCAAGTAGGTGTTATGGGAACCAGTCCAAGATCTGGAGAAATCCAAACAGTTAACCTCAATTTGCAAAGCTAGGAAAAGAAACTTCCCCAGAACCAGCCAGAACCTGGGTCCATATTCGCCAGGTTAAAACCTCTAGAGATTAGGTCCCCAAATCTGCCCTAGCATGGGATCTCATCGCCAGTTTTAGGTCCTCCCGTAGACTGTCTAGTCTTAGTTAAGCTTCTCCGAGGCAATGCAGGGTTGTCATTCAAGGTTGTGTGTAAACATGTCTGAGTTCTTTTGCCCCCCAGCACAGATGTGGATTTCTGACTCTAGGGAATGGAAGAGAAAACTGGGTGCTATAGTGGTGGGTCACAGGTTCACCAGGGCCCTTTGTGGTTGAAGTCTGGTTTAGGATATTAGGATTTCACTGGTGAGCTATGAGGCATCCCCAGGAGACACTTGAGGCAACTTATTTACCAGTAGGCAGGTCCCCAACGAAATCTGAAAGCCCCATGGCCCTCTTTCTACTTCCTAGCTCCTAACCTCCCAAACCACAAAGACTAAGTGATGAGGTAACCATGCCCAGAGTCAAAACAGGAGGGAAATGGCTACCCAAATATCTATCCTAGACAGGATCAGAAGCCTGGAAAAAGCTTATTACCAAGAGAACCTACAGTGCTGTCCCCCAAAGCGCAGAGAGCAAAGGATTTCTCTACTTTTACTCCAGGTTATAATTTACCACCTGGATCTGTTCATAAGGAATTTTTTGAGGACAATCTGTACAAATGGATACACCTATTCCCGAAAGAATGTCCCAGAGGGAAGCAGTGCCCCCTTTCTAGCAGCTCCCAATGCAGCCCCCATCGCCCACCACCAGCCCTCACACTGGAGCACCCCAAAGTGAGGAGCCCTGAAGTTGCAAATAGGATACAAATCACACCGTAACCAAACCTACCACGTGTGTCTCACCAGGCAACAGTACCGTAAACATGTGAGACTTCACTGTGTATCGAGTATCATCCTCTCGGTTTCCTCATCTTTTAAAGGAGGAAAATAAACACCAGACAGAAGGGGTTTGTTATGAAGATTAAATGAGATAATTCAAAGTATTTAACTGACGCTTGCCTAGATATTATGTTATTATATGCTATACTATATTACATTTCATTATATCATATTGTGTGTGTTCGTGTGCGTGTGCGTGTGCGTGTGTGTGTGTGTGTGTTTAAACAGGCTTTCCGGAGTCATGGCACCCACCCACTCACACTCCAGCCACCTGCAACCACTCCCCCTTCCCTAAACTCCATAAGCACAGGTCTCCGGCTTTGGGTCTTTCTCTTCTCCACCTGGCACCCTCTTACACTCCTCACCACCCATGTCCTGGGCAGGCCTCCAGACTGCTCTGTGGGGGCAGCAGCCTCGTCTGTATCATTCGGCCATTCTCTGGGGGTGTAATTAATAAAGATGAATAGCATGGGCCAAGAGCTGTCCAAGACTATGCACGAGCCTCCCCATTCTGTCCTCACACCAACTCCGCAGAGGGCACGCTAGCATCTCCGTCTTCCTCTTTTGGATGGGGAAACCGAGGCTCAGCATGGTTGGGCAACTTGATCAGACCGCACAGCCAGTAGGCGCAGACAACTCCAGAACCAGGCAAACTCCAGAGACCTCAGAATGAACCACCTTACCATGCGGCCAACACAGGTGACCAGCACAGTGCCACCTGAGTTCCCAGATAGGCTGAGCATGAAGGCGGGTGGCAAGTACCCCCGGAAGTGTGGTCACAGGCACTGCCAGGCCCAGTCCTTCCTCCCAGGAGGGACATTCACAAGCTCGGAAGTTTCAGAGTCTGGATTTGAATACCCCCTTCTCTCTTCAAGACAAATCTAGGAGACCGGAGAATTCTGTCCTCTGTTGCACCAAGTGGGAAATATTAATTTGCTTGTTTATAGGGGAAAATTCTTATAATACAACCCAGAATTAATAATTTATGACAAAGATTTCTTAGCTCCTCAGGCAGAAGTTCTAAAAGTGATACAAATTGTTATTTTGATTACTTTAATGGGATTTTCCCCTCAAAGCCTGAGCTCATTTGCTGGTGTAATTTGGAGTCGGGCAAACAGTAAAAGCAGAGCCTGGGGAGGAGAAGTTGCCAGCACCTCCACAGTGCACTGCAGACCACAGCACCTCTGGTGATCTCTCAACCCTCCCACCCGACAAGTTGGAACTCTGCCTCTCTCTGCAGCAAAAGCCCTCCTGCCTCCTCTCAAACTCGCATCCTGTTCAGCCAGCCCAGATCCCTTTGCCATCATAACCCCATCTCTGCCCTGAGGCTCCTCTGCTGTGGCAAAATGCCCCTTGATGATAATGATAAAAGTAACGTTAATAGAAATCACATTTATGGAGTGTCTGTTATGGGCTGGACCCTCTGCTAAGTTCTTTTCATGTCCATTTCATTTAATTTGCATAACCCAAGTGACGCAAGAGCTGTTACTATACCATTTTATGTATGAGAAAACTGAGGTTAAAGCAGTGGTAAAGCCAAATTGGTTTAAAGTAATAACTCTGCACACAAAGGAAGAAAAGCTAGTGCTTGTTTTGGGAGTGATGGTGACCTGTGTGCTCAAACTCAGGCATAAAGAGAGAATCACACAGTCTCTGGAGGTAAGCCTACAACCACTTATTACCATAATGTCCCAAGAGGTTCAAAACTAACATAAAAGGGTGCAAAGTCCCAGACAGCTCCTTGGGAAGCCTGTGCTCTCTTGCCACAGCACTGTACTTCCTCCAGCAGTCCTCCACGTATTGGTCCCTGAGGTCCTCTCCAGTGGGGAGCATACCTCCCTCCTCTCCCCACCACTTTCTGCACAAGGCAGAGGGGTCTGCGTGCTCGCTGTGCCCAGACACCAACTCCATCCAGGCCACAGCTCCACCACAACACCCTGCCCCTACTTCTCGGAACCCCTTGCCGTCTGCCCCAGCCAGTCCCTCCAAAATGTTAAGGAACTGCCTACCTCCCTCCTGACAGGTGTCCCCTTCCTGGGGACCTCCACCGACATCTTTGTCTTTCAACCTCACTGAGCACACTTTGACTCCGTTGATCTAAAGCTCCATTCGCCTGCCCCAGCCCCATGGGTGGCCACAGGTCATTTAGACCTGTCATTTAGATCCTGTCCACCTCCCAGATCTCAAATCTCTAAGCGTCTTCGGAACATACTCTCATCCTCATGAGCCAGCTCCTGCCAGGAACCCCCAAAACTTACAACAGGTGCATAAAGTGATCTGCCCTCTTGGTGGCCCAAAATGATAATAACATGGCCAATTCCCTGACCTCAACCCTAGATTTGTCTATATTCTCTTAAAAGCACTGACACTGAACTGGAGGATGTGATCATCTTCAATAAATCCACACTGTTTTGTTTCATAGCCAAGTTATCAGGAAAGAATCAACAAACCATCTTTTCTCCCAAATGGGAGAGAGGAAAAGCAACCATGTCTGTCACAGAATGCTGACGCTCAGAGCTGCAAGGGTCATCTCTTCCAAGCCTCCATCTGATGCTTGAAAACCTTCCTCAGCCTTTCCCCCAAGTGTTTGCACTGCCCATGCCAGGTACTCCCAGCGACAGGAAACCCACAGCCCAACCCACATTTGGGCAGTTCTGTCTGTCTGGAAGGTTTCCTTTGACTGAGTTGAAAGCTGTCTCAGTTGAAAGCTGGCTCAGTCGATTCAGTGTCTGACCTCAGCTCAGGTCATTATCTCACAGCTCGTGAGTTTGAGCCCCACATTGGGTTCTTTGCGGAAAGCTCGGAGCCCGGAGCCTGCTTCGGATTCTGTGTCTCCCTCTCTCTCTGCTCCTCTCCCACTCATGCTCTGTCTCTCTGTCTCTCAAAAATAAAAATAAACATTAAAAAAATTTAGAAAACTGTCTGTAATTTCTACCTAGGGTCTGGGTCTGCCTACTGGACCCACAACTAAGTCTGCTCCCTCTCCACAGGAGCCCTTCTGAGATCAGACTACACTCTTGCGTATCCATTGCATTTTCTCTTCTCCAGGCCAACCAGTTCCCATTCCTCAAGTGCCTCACAAGACAGGTTCCCCACAAGAAGGTGGGAAAACAGGGGAGTGAGTGTGGGGGGGTAGGATAAATGGTGCTTCAAGGTATAGGCCCTGGACTCTGACCGCCTGGCTTTAAGATCCGGCTGCAGATGTTCCCACCTATGCATGAGTCTTTGGACAAGCTGTCCTCTCTCTTCTTGGTTTTCTCATCTGTAAAATGGGAATGATTTTACACCACCTACTTCATAGAGCACGGAGAGGGTGGGTAAGGGGCTACACAAAGGGTTCTGCACAGTCCCTGGCACATGGTGAGGGCTTAATAAATGTTAGCTCTTAGGTCTAGTCCCTTCCCCAACCCGGTCACCCGCTCTGGTCATGTTCCAGTTACATGCCATCCTTCTTAAGGCGGGGCCCTCACCTGGAGCCCCACACCACAGGCGTGTCCTGACCGAAATAAAGGAGAGCCATCCAGAGCCCGCTTTCACGCTGGCAGACACACGACTGAATCCACAGACAACTAAAACCTCTGGATCTTTCTCCCCAGAGCGGCTCTGTATCTTCAGCTCCTCTTGCCTCAGTTTTCTGAAATATTACTTACATAACTACGAAATTATTATTATTTATGAAACCACTGATCCCTTCCTATACCGAGGCCTATCCACTCACTGCTAGAGCTATAACTATTTACTGACTGCTAGTTTTAGAAAATACAAGTCTAGAAATTCTTCTTGCATTTGTTAACACTGGCTCTCTAAGCAGACACAGATTAAGCAAAGACAGCCGTCGCTTTCTTTAGTGTGATTCTGTGTTGTTTGAATCTTTTGCAACACGTATGTGCTTCCACCCTGCCTTATTGGTATTTGCTACTCTTTTTGTAACTTCTTTCTTTTTTAATGTTTATTGATTATTGAGAGAGAGAGAGAGAGAGAGAGAGAGAGAGAGAGAGAGAGAGAGAGAGAGAGAGCCAGAGCATGAGCAGGGGAGGGGCAGAGAGAGAAGGAAACAGAATCCGAAGCAGGCTCCAGGCTCTGAGCTGTCAGCACAAAGCCCAATGCGGGGCTCGAACTCACGAATAGTGAGATCATGACCTGAGCAGAAATCAGACACTTAACCGAAGAAGCCATCCAGGAGCCTCTCTTTTTGTAACTTTTAGACTTACATGTTTAGCTTATTAGTTTTATCTTCTTTTTAAAATAAATTGCATTTAAAGCTATGCATTGCCCTCTAAGTACCACGTTAGATTCACTGCACAAGTTTTGATATGCAGTGCTGTTGCTGGGGGTTGGGTTTTTGGGGTTGTTCAGTTATATTTCATAATTTCCATTAGGATTTCTTTTTTGACCCATGGAGTTTTTTTAGAAAGTTGATTTTGTTTTTTTTTTTTTAATTTTCAAACATACAGAAGATGAGAGATCTAATCTGCTTTGGACTATGAATTTTCAATTTTAGCACACTCTGATCAAAGAACGTGGTCTATGATGTGAATTTCTGGCATTGCTGAGATTTGCTTCCACAAATAGCACACAGTCAATCTCTGTAAGTGTTCCTTACATGTATGTTTGAAAAGCATGTGTAGTCTCTAATTGTTGGCCTTTTATGCGTCTATTTGGTTAAACATATAATTATGTTGTACAGAGCTTACAAATATCCCTGCCAGTTTTTTGTCAGCTTGACCTATCCATTAATAAGAGGGATATGTCGGGGCACCTGGGTAGCTCAGTTGGTTAAGCATCTGACTCTTGATTTCAGCTCAGGTCATGATCTCACAGTTCATGGGATTGAACCCGCATCAGGCTCTGCACTGACAGCATGGAGCCTGCTTGGGATTCTCTCTTCCTCACTCTCCTCCCCTCTTCTGCTCACACACGCGCTCCTGCTCTCTCTCTCTCTCTCTCTCTCTCTCTCTCTCTCTCTCTCTCAAAATGAATAAATAAACATTGAAAAATTTCACTTCTAAAAAATAATAAATGAAAAATAAGAGGGATATATTAAAGTTCCCAAAATATATTATCAGATTTTTAAAGTTGGTTCATTGACATTTTTTTTGCTTTAAAAGTTTTGAGACTCTGTTGCTAAGCACATACAGTTTCAGGATTGCTGTATCTTCCTATGAATGGTTCTTGACCCTCTTTGTCTTTGCAGATACTTTGGACCTTAAAGTTCATTTCATCTGAGAGTGATAATACTCTATCACATTTGATTTGGTTTGTATTTGCCTGGTCTATATTTTCCTATCTCCTTACTTGCAACCTTTGAGTACCATTTTATTTTAGGTTAATTTCTATAAACAGCATATTTCTGGGTTTTGGCTATTTTTCATATCTTCTGTATTATGTGACAAATTCAATCTACTTATATTTATTGAGACTACTCAAATAATTGTATTTATTTCTACTATCTATCATCTAATTTTGTATTTTTAATTTACCATGCTTTTTTCTTGCTCCTTTCTTCTCTCCTGTCTTCTATTGGATTCACTGAGTATTCTATACCTTCTCTTTTTTGCCTCATCTGGTTCAGAAGTCCATTACTATGCTTTTAGTGATTACCTTAATTTGTTCATCCGCATCCTTGACATAACCAAATCTAAAGCTTATCTATGTATCTATCCTCCTCTGAGCAATACAAGGATCTTAGAATTTTTAATTCCCATCAGCCCATTCTAAATGTTACATATTATTATTTTTTTTCTATTGGTTTTTAATTTTTTTTAACGTTTATTTATTTTTGAGACAGAGAGAGACAGAGCATGAACAGGGGAGGGGCAGAGAGAGGGGGAGACACAGAATCCAAAACAGGCTCCAGGCTCTGAGCTGTCAGCACAGAGCCCGACGCGGGGCTCGAACTCACGGACCGTGAGATCATGACCTGAGCCGAAGTCGGACGCTCAACCGACCAAGCCACCCAGGCGCCCCTTTCTATTGGTTTTTAAACCCACCAAAACTAGTCATGATTTTTACCATCCAGGTATTTAGATTATCCCTTATTTAGAGACGCCTGGATGGTTTAGTCAGTTAAGTGTTGGACGTTGGCTTGGGTCGTGATCTCATGGTTTGTGAGTTCAAGTCCCACATTGGGCTTTGTGCTGATAGCATGGAGCCCACTTTGGATTCTCTGTCTACCTCTCTCTCTGCCCCTCCCCCTGCTCACACGTACTCTCTCTTTCTCTCTCTCTCTCTCTCTCTCAAAAATAAGCAAACATTAAAAAAAACGTTTTTAAAGATTATCCCTTGTGTATCAATGTGTTTGGTGGCCATTGCTCCTTAGATCCCATCCCTTCCTTCTGGGTTTCATGTTCTTGTAGTTAACATATAGTTTGGTCTTGTGTGTCTTTTTAATCCACTATGACAATCTTTGTCTTTTAATGGGTATATTTATTTATTTATTTAAGTTTATTTATTTATTTTGAGAGAGAGAGGGGCGCCTGGGTGGCGCAGTCGGTTAAGCGTCCGACTTCAGCCAGGTCACGATCTCGCGGTCCGCGAGTTCGAGCCCCGCGTCGGGCTCCGGGCTGATGGCTCAGAGCCTGGAGCCTGTTTCCGATTCTGTGTCTCCCTCTCTCTCTGCTCCTCCCCGTTCATGCTCTGTTTCTCTCTGTCCCAAAAATAAATAAACGTTGAAAAAAAAAATTTAAAAAAAAAAAAAAGAGAGAGAGAGAGAGAGAGAGCATGTGTGAGCAGGGGAGGGAGAGAGAGAGAATCCCGAGCAGGCTCCACACTGTCAGCAAGGAGCCTCATGCAGGGCTCTGAGCCAAAATCAAGAGTTGGACTCTCAACCGACTGAGCCACCCAGGCGCCCATTAATGGGAATATTTAGATGATTCACGTCTAAAGCAAGCGATGTTCTTGTTGGATTAACATCTACTAAGTTTGTAACTATTTTTTATTTATTGAATTTGTTCTTTATTTCATTCCCCTCCTTTTTTCTTCTTTCTCTGGGTTTAATTAAATATAGTATATGATTCCAGTTTATCTGCTTCACACTACTGAAATGTACACTTATATATGTTTAAGAGGATAATTTTTACATTATGTGTTTTTCCCACAATTAAGAAAAAATTTTAAGTTTAAAAAAAGAGCTTTAGTGGTTGTCCTCGAGTTTTCAATATACATTTAAAAAGTTCACCTTAATTAACACTGTATCTCTTCAGGTGTAGTACAGGTACCTTCTAACAGAGTAGAGTATTCCCAATTACCCCTTCCTGCCCCTTGTGACACTGCTGCCATTCATTTCACTTATCCATATGTCACAATCACCCCCATTCATTGTTACTATTATCACTTCAAACCGTTACCTTTCCAATCAACTAAGACTTAAAACAAAAATCAAGTAGTTTATTTTATTTTCATTTATTCCTTTTCCCCTGTCCTTCTAGAAGTAAGGTAGCTTTTCCCTCTGGCTTTCCTCAAGATTCTCTTTTTGTCTGTAGTCTTCTGATGTTTGAGTATGATATGTGTTGGTGTAGATATCAAAATATCTTGATATTCTCCAAGATTTCTGCATCTGTGGTTTGCTATCTGTCATTAACTTTGGAAAGTTCTCAGCCGTTACTACTTCAAATATTTCTTCTTCATTCTCTCTCTCCTTCTGGTGCTCCAATTATGCATGTGTTACTCCTCTTAAAATTATTCCACACCCCTTGGATGTTCTGTTTTGGTCATTTTGTCGATGTTCTGTGTTCTCTTTTTTCCTCTCTGCATTTCGGCTTGGGAGGTCTCTGTGGACACCTCTTCAAGCTCACTGATTCTTCACTTGGCTGTCCAATCTGCTGAGCAGTCCATCAAAGGCATTCTTCATTTCTGTTATTGTGCTTTTTCTTGTTAGCATTTCCCTTCAATTCTTAGAGTTTCCATATCTCTGCTTACATTACCCATCTGTCCTTTTGTGCCGTCTGCTTTTTCCATTAGAGCCCTTAACATATCATAGTTATTTAAATTTTTTAAATTTGTTTTGAGAGAGAGAGAGAGAGAGAGAGAGAGAGAGAGAGAGAGAGAAGGGGAGGGGCAGCCAGAAGGGGAAAGAGAGAATCTCAAGCAGGCTCTGTGCCGTCAGCACAGAGTGGGGCTCAAACTCACCAACCTCACGTGAGATCATGACCTGAGCTGAAATCAAGAGTCGGAAGCTTAATCAACTGACCCACCCGGGCACCCGGTATCATGGTTGTTTTAAATTCCCTATATAAGAATTCTAAAATCCGTGTCACATCTGAGTGTGTTTCTCATGCTTACTTTGTCTCTCAGACTGTGTTTTTTCTTGCCTAACTTTTTGCCAAAAGCTGGGCATGAGAATTGGGTAGCAGAAACTGAGGTAAACAGGTCTTTAGTAGAGGCTTTATGTTAATCTGGAAGATATCAGCTGCAACTCTGTATGCTCCTATCTCTGCAGGTTTCAATAGCTGTTTGCCCTTCCACCTCAGATCTCTGATGGGTCAAGAAAAGGTGTTGATTTCAGCTTGCTCAGCTCTACTTGTTGTTGGAAATATGGGAGCAATGACTTCCTAGATCTTCATATGCCAGAGCTAAAACTGGAGGTCTCTCCTATCCTTCTTCCTGGAGTACCTCATTATCAGGTCAGTAAGAGTGTCTGAGTGGTAAGCCCTCTTTGTATTTGTCTGAAAATGTCTTTATTTGCCTTCACTGTTAAATGATCATTTATCTGAGTACAGATCAATTGTTATTATCTCATAACACTTAACGATATTTTCTACTATTTTCTGGCTCCTGAAAAAAAAAGTGTTGTCAATCTAAAAGTTATATTTTCTCTCTAGTTGCCTTTATAACTCTCTTTGTCTCTGACATTCTTCAGTTTCACTACCCCTTTGCCAAGATGTACATTTATTTTTATTTAACTTGCTGGGATTTAGTTATGCTTCTTCAATCTAACGCCCCATGTCTTACAACAGTTCTATTCTATACATTCTTTAGCCAATATTTCTTCAAATATTGCCTCACCTCTATTTTTCCTATTTATTCCTCCAGAGCAACTACTAGATATAGTTTGGACCTTCTCGTGAAACTCTGCTTTATCTGTAACCCTCTCTTTAAGACTTCCCAACTCCTTAGACTTCTAGCTTGCATTCCCAGCAATTTCCTCAGCTCTGTTTCCCAAATCACTAATTTTCTACTCAGCTGTGTCTTACCTGGTATTTAATCCATGAATTGAAAATTTAATTTTGGTAACTAGTAAAATTTTTATTTCTAGAACATGCATTTGGCTCTTTTTCTAATCTGCGTTTTCCTATTCCATGGTGTTTTCTCCTTTTGTAGTATTTCCGGTCCTTTTTTCATCTCTGTAGTCATTTCACAGTCTGTTTCAGATTGTCTGTTATTTTAAGTTCTTGGAGCATTAATTCTTCTGGGTATGTCTCCCATACTCCCCCTCATTTCCTGGTGTGGTTTGCAATTTTTTTAAATCGTAAGCTCATCTTCAGCAGTTACCATTCACTCTGTAGGCAAGTTGTACAGACTGGACTGCGGAAGGATCCAGGTGAGAGTTTGTCAGGTGCTTCTGCTAGGCATCTCAAGGATTTCACTGATAGGAGCCTGCTTTTTATATTAATTTCTCTACTTGAGTTTCTTGGCAATAATATAAAGTGGATACCACACTTGTATGTAGCACAGCCTTGGGATTATAACTTCTCATGGGAAACCTTTGCTGTGCTTGGAGTCCTGTGTGGAATCAGGGTTTCCACTGTTTTCATCAGTCTGGAGGTGAAATGGGCCCACTGCTCACTTCATGGAAAGTGCCATCCTTCCAGGTTTCAAGTTTTTTACAGACAGTTCACTTCCAACTCCCCTATCACGTAGGTCTCAGGCCAAATCTTCTGTCTCAGCACCAGCATCAACACCCCCAGACCCTGTTCACTATGAACTATGTCCAGGACCAGTAAGTACCCTGAGCCACTGGGATATTAGCTCATGCACTTCAAGTTCTGGCTCTGAGCTCCTTCCTAATTTCCAGCCCCCAAGGACTTCCCTCTCTTTAATGCAACATCAGATATATGTCAAAAATATTTCATTCTTATATTTGATCCAGTGTTTCTATTGTTTAAGAAGAAAGAGGTGCCTATAATAGCTGAGACCTTGTTATCAGAATTAGAAATCTGTGTTCTTTTTTTTATAATTTACAAAACAACAAAGTGTGCGTCTGTGTGTGTGTGCTTGAGAGCTTTGTAAACAGCCAAATTCCTTAAGCCAAACTTCCAGTGCACTCTCAAAACAAACAAGCTATGAGTAGAATATTCTGTTTGTTTTCTTTTTTGCCTTTTTTTAAAATTACAAATATTGCTAAGCCTTGTGTAGGGGGAAATATCTCTACCCCCAAAGTCAATTTTCACACAGCACCTTTGGTTGCGTCTATCGCTGTTACTTTATGCCACACGGCACAGCACAGGTGGTCAATGTCACTGACATGGCGTAGCCATAAAAATTTCTTGGATGAATGAATGAATAAATGAATGAAAGAACATCCCGGCAAGGCCCAGCCAGCTCTTTGACAATTTGCTTGTAATCTTTAAACCCCACGATACACAGAATTTGACTGTCATCTAAAAGAGTGGAACAGACGGGAAGAAAAACTGTAAGCAAGTCAAAATAAAAATAAGAGATGGGTTTCCAATTTGTTTTATATCTCACAGAAATGTTAGCGCTGGAATGAATCCCAAGGATGACACGGTCTAATCCCCCACCCCAAATGCAGAAACCATAACCCAGAGGGAAGTGACGAGCCCAAGAGGCATCATGAAAGCCCGGGGGCCTGTCCCACACTTTTTCACTATGGCAACTTCCTCAGTGTTCCCTCAGACATTCCTCAATCTCGCCAAACAGACCCAATGACTTTTCTTGGGAAGCCACCCTTCTGCTTGACCCACAGGAACACAAAGAATACTCAGAACATTCCGTTGTTTAGGAAATATTTTAACAGCTGTTCAGGAAGAAATGGGCATCCCTAGGCAAGACTCTAAGGGAGTAGAGCAAGTGAAAAAGGTTGAGGCCTCAGAATCCATGTAGTTTCACCCCTGGGTCACTTTGAGATGACAACAGCAGAAGGGCTAAGGGAGAATATGGCTGGTCTAGAGGCACAAGAACCTCTAGGGATCTGGGAGCAAGAATTCCAGCACAGTCCTTGTTATTAACTCATTCCAAAGGCAAGATGACATCTAAGTTAAATCTTGCTTGCATCT
Organism: Felis catus; assembly: GCF_018350175.1. Lineage (NCBI taxonomy): Eukaryota > Metazoa > Chordata > Mammalia > Carnivora > Felidae > Felis > Felis catus. The sequence goes on from NC_058380.1 coordinate 58,494,446, forward strand.
CAGTGTTCAGAAAGGGGCTTTAGAGACGCCTGGGTGGCTCAGTTGGTTAAGCATCTGACTCTTGGTTTCTGGCAGGTCACGATCTTGCGGTTCATGAGTTCGAACCCTGCATTGAGCTCTGTGCTGACAGTGCGGAGCCTGCTTGGGATTCTCTCTCTCTCTCCCTCTCTCCCCCTCTCTTTCTGTCCCTTCCCTGCTCATCCTCTCTGTGTCTCTCTCTCTTTCTCTTTCTCTCTCAAATAAATAAACTTTAAAAAAGAAAGGGTTTTCTGCCGTCAGGGAAGAACTGGGAAGAACTGGGAAGACAAGTGCCCTTCTCCTTGCTGCTATCATCCTCTCCACTCTTATGGCTCCTTCCATGGTAAGAGTCACTCCTCTGACCCGTCAAAGCCCAGGACATTTACTGGGCCACCTCCACCATGCCTTGAGGTCAGAAGTCTTCCTCTGGCATCAGGCTTCTATGTACAACTAGGTCAGAAGGTGCCTGCTTCCCATGGGAAGGCCTAGCCATGCCCTCTTACTTCCATCCTGTCCACCTGCAACTGCGTGGGTAAGCCCTCTGCTTCTTCCATCTCTAAAATTTATGATTCCTCCCTCCTTTAACATCCCCAGGTTCCTGCACAGCAAGCCCAAGTGCAAAGTCAATGCAAAGAAGTCAAATGCAAAACTACTAAACTCTCTTTCTCGTCAAGAGCTGAGTTGATGATGAGGTACACTCTTATAGCCCAAACCTTCTGCTTAGGACATTTGCCCTGAGGGACCCTTGGGTGGCGGGAAGTCACAAAGCCCCAAGATAGTGGCACATCTTCCAAGCATCAAATTGGAAAATCTAGGAATGGTGCCCCAGAATGTCTGGGATTTTTCTTAGTTTAACTTAGGCTACTGGAAAAGCTGCATTCTCAAGCCCTGTGGTCACAGCGGCCAGGCCCATGCAGAAATGCACTGATTAGCGTGTGGCCATCACATTCACCCGTAAGACAGAGCCCTTTGAAACCTTCTGCGGCACCTCTGTGGGTGTGGTTGAGGACTGTGCCCAGGGCCTCCACAGGGCCCCCACTGGAAACCCATGCGGCCATTCCCTTCCACCCTGTCGGAAAAAAACATGGCTTCCTTTGGGGGAATTGTCCTATTTTCCCCTGGTGGATAATGAGAAGCACACAAAAGACTGCTTCCCGCTTTGCTTTGACCATCAGAAAGCTCACAATCAAATCTGAGCTCAACTCTAGTAACCTGGGGGCCTGGCTGCAGAGTTGGGGGGTCTGGGGTTAGGTGGGAGGAGGTAAAGGAGCGGAGAAGAAAGGGGAGAAGCAATGCATCACAGGGCCACACAGTTCCCGGTCAGCGCCCCAAGACTGGAGAGAAGGCCAACCCCAGCCAGGGCTGACAACTGTCTCCAGGGGACCAGCGACTTGGTCTGCACCTGGCAAATAAGCCTCCTGGTCTCCCAACCCTCCAAGTCTCCTCAGAGCAGCAGAATAACCTTCTAATCTGTATTGGATTAGATCCTGATAGTCCCTGGTTTACAAATTACAATCTTCTCTTTGCTCTCAAGACAAAACCCAAAGCCATGGCCCTAGTCCACATCTGGCCCCCACCACCTCATTACCTGCACCACAGGCCGCTTTCTACCTCTCATGCTTACCAGCCCCACAGGACATCTTTTGGTTACTAGGCCACCAAAGCCTTTATATAGGCTGTTCCCTCTGCCTAGAACACTGTTCCCTGCCACACTTTCCCTTCTTGAGCTCAAAGGTGCATCCTCAGAGAGACATTCCCTGATGCCCCTCCCCCCATATAGATGAGGTCCCACTCTTTACTCTTTGGTCTTTCTCTTCAGAGCACCTATCATACTCTGTGATACCTGGTAATGACACCATTTTTCCTGGTAGAATAATGTGGTCAAAATTTGTCTCCTTTGCTATAGGGTCAATTCTGGGAACGATGTCTGTCTTTGTTGCTGCTCTGTCCCAACGCTTAGCACAGTTCCTGGCACAGAGGGGGTACTCAATAAATATCTGCTGAATGAAGCCAATAAGTCAATCAGGAAGTGTCTGCACATGCAGAGTAAAGGGCGCTGACCCCAGAGGACAGTCTACACCCGCAAAAAGCAGGGAGCAGAGAATGGGGCAATCTTACGAGCTACATCATTTAGGGCATGTGACTTACTCTCTCTCTGCCTCAGTTTCCTTATCTGCCACATGAAGATCCTGCTCTGCTTTGCAGAGCCATTGTGAACTAGACTCCCCTGCTAGCTGTTGTGGGTTTTCAGTAGTGATCCCTTTATCTTAAGTTATGTATCACTCTCCCAGCCCCTTGCAAGCTGGCACCTGTTGGCAGGACACAGGTCTGTTTAGTCCTTTCCACCCTCTTCCCTGAGGGGCCTGGCTCTGAGCTCTTGGGCAGAGGATGCCCAGCACCCTGTGTGCGTGGTGAGGCTGGCGGCAGCCACCACTATCCAGACTTCCTCACCAGAAGCCTCCACCCTGCTCTGTGCACGAGAGGAGCTGGCTTCATCACTAGCCTCCTGAGAGCTTACAGCCTCCGGCCCCTTGCCACTCAGGGCCATGGGTCCCGGGCCCCAGGCTGGCCCACCCCAGTGAGGATTCCTGAGGGGAAACATCCCTTGAGCGCCCCTTCCACCCAGCAGCTTTAAAGGTCTCCTTTTCTCACCTTCCCACCCACCAAAGCCCTCCTGCTCTCCGTGCCTTAGAATTATTCTTTCAGGTTGGAAGAGCCTTGACATTTAGCTAATCAAGTCCTCAGTGGATTCTTAAACTTCTAATACAGCAAATATGAATAAGGATAGATTCTACTTACACGCCTCTGGTGACAGGAGGCTCACTACTTCACAAGGAGGCCCACTCCACTGGTTAGGAAGCTTGGGCTATGAGAAAGTTCTCTTAGCCTGCCTCCTTCCCTGTTCACATCCCCAAGTCTTCCCTTCTTCAGACCAAACAGCCCCAATTTCTCCAGTCATCCCTCCTAGGAAAGAGTTTTCAATCGTCTCTTCTAAATGTTCTCTACTGTATCCGCAAAGGAGGAGTCTGGTTCTGAGCACAGCCTTAGCAGAGGAAGGCTGGGGTAAGCAGAGCAAAACCAGATCAGAGTGGAACAGCACAGTCATTGCCCTCAGACTTCTGTTCATACCTCCAGAAACCACACTGGTGCCTGTGGCGGCCCCACCACTTTCTAACCCATGCTTGGCTCCCAGGATAAGTAGAGTGAACCCCCAGGTGTGTTCCCAGGAAACTGGTCACCTGTAAGAATCAGTGGGCAGCCTGACTGTGTTGCAATGGGAGCGACCCGGTGGCCACCAGCCTGGACTCTGGGGCCAGGGATTTGGGCTCCGATCTCGCCCCGGCACTTACTACATACCTTCAGCGACATTACTGCTAACCTCACTAAGCCATCCTGTCTGCACAAAGGTGATAATAGCGTTGTTGTGACTTTGTAATGACATGGGGCAAGGAAAGTGCTCCTCAGAACACAGCCAGACCCATGGCAAGCAATGAATACATCATTGTTACAACCATCACTACAGTAATGATTAGGACTTGATGCTTTCATGAACTTAGACAAGAAGCAACTTAGTGCTGGCTGAACTGGGTCAGTGAAGGCCACTCCTGGTGGGCCCCGACAGGGTAGATTTAGAAACAGACAGAAGGAATAGCCTATGCAGGGCAACAGTGAGCAGGAGCTTGGAGTAAGACAACAACAGTAAGGGACACCTGAGCGGCCCAATCGCTTAAGCATCTGACTCTTGATTTCAGCTCAGGTCATGGTCTCACAGTTTGTGGGATCAAGCCCTTCGTCGGGCTCTGTGCTGAGGGCGCTGAGCCTGCTTGGGACTCTCTCTCGCTCTCTCTCTGTCCCTCCCCTGCTGGCACACGCACACACCCTCTCTCTCTCTCAACAAACAAATAAACATTTTTTTAAAAGAATAACAACATTAAGAAAGTAATAACAATCGCAGTAGCTGCCACTCTGCATGCTCGGAGCTATCCCTGCTGTTCACGCACTCACATACATGCACACACATGCACCCCACACACAGGCCCATGGTCCGTGCGCCCTCAAACAGAGAAGGATCCCAGCCCACAAGGGCCAGTGAGAGGTCAGGCCTGGCCATAGCCAGAGCATCCTGTGGGCAAGCAGAGGTGCATGGCGGGGGGCGGTGAAGGGCCATGACGGGGATGAAGGGCCCAGGTTGGGGTCTCGAGTCGGTAAACCACGAGGGACTCCCAAGTGAGGATGGGCTTCAGAAAGAGAGATTTGACAATAGCAGCAGGGACAGGGCAAGAGGCAGGAGTCCCAGGGAAGGTCGCCTCCAGATGAGAAGAGTACTCCAGGCCACGGACACAAGGTTCTTTGGGGCCCACTACCCCCACAGTGAAGTCAGACCTCCTCACCTCCACATGCCAGCCCTCTGGGGTTTGGCTGACCCACTACTTCTCCAGTCCTCTTGTCCAGACTGCCTCTCACCCATCCTCCATTCAACTACCTAGACCGGCCCACAGTTCCCTGCTATCTCACACTGCTTCATGCCCTTGCCCACATCGTCCTTCTGCCTAGAATGCCCCCTCCGGCCATCTCTACCATCTCCACAGATCTAGATTCTGCCCATCCCTCAAGACACAGCACTAATGGCACCTCCTCCAGGAAGACTTCCCCCTTCCTCAGCCCAGCACACTGGTCTCCACAGTCCCTCCTCTCCGTACCTCACCTCCTTCTGATGGGCACGGACCCACTACAGAGGAAAACGAACTCCTTGAAGAAAGGAAGCATGTCCAGCACCTCATCTTTTTCCCTACAGTCCCAGCCCTTTTTCTGAGTCAGGTAGGTGTTCAGACCATCTCTGATGATCAAGCTCAATTATGCTCAGAAACTCAGGGGTAGGACACCCACAGGAATAGGCAATGCTCGGCCCAGGGCCACCAGCCTGGAGAGAGACCACCATTCAGGGGGCAAAGCAGCATAAGCAAGTGGGAGGCATTTCTGGTGGCTTTCTCTTTCAGACAAGGGACAGGCCCTCTCCCAGTTTAACCCCCCATGACCTTTGAACTTCCCGGGAGGTCAGCAGCACGTCCCCTTCCCCAGCTGTCTTTCTGTCTCTGGCCCGATGGGAGGGAGGGCCCTGGGCCGGTTCCATTTTGCGCCCGTATTGATCTGTTGGCAGCAATGGGCTGGATAATTAGCCAGGAATTAGGGTTTCTATTACAGCCAGGAGGCTGCTCCAGCTGATTTATCACCTGAATAATTTACTGTGATTGAAAGGAAATTAAAATGAACTCCATTTGACAACTGTGAGCTTTTATGGGCTTTAGTGAAGGCTCAAAAGCCAGATTAATAGCCTGGTGTTGGTTAATAGTCTGCCGAGAGTAAATACGGCAGGCTGAGCTCCGAGGCGGCCTTCCTGCCGAGGCCGGAGGAGGGACCAGCTCCCGCTAGGAGCAGGCAGGCGACAGCGTCACCGCGAGTTTTACTGAAACAGATTCCACTGTTCAAAACGCACTCACCACCAGCACTTGTTTCTTTCCTTTTCTTTTCTTTTTTTTTCTTTTTTCTCTTCCCCTTCAGGGTGATTTTTACTCACTCCACATGTAGGGAAAACAGAATTGCTTTTTCAATAACCATTTTGAAAAGGAAGTGTTTCATTGCCCCAGAAGTATGTACACATTACACCCAGGGCCAAGGGTTTACTAAGTTTCCATATAAAAGCAGGAAGCCTGCCCTACCCACCCAGGGCAGATCTGGGTGGCAACAGCGGCAAGGTGGGTGTGGGTGTGACTGGTAGGACCCCAGCCTGGCCTCGACGAGGAATGTTCTTCCCATGAGTGGTTGGGCTGGGTAGGCAATTCAGGAGGATTTGACCACCAGAGCCCATGGGGAGGAAAGACTCTGAGGATTCTGGAATGACAGGCAGACTCCGGCTGCCAAAGGCCAGTCCCCAGAACCAGCCAGTTAGAAAATGCTCCTAGAATCTTTTGGGGACAGGGAGGCCCATGCAGCCATCTAGCACAGAATGAGGACAGAAGACCCCGAAGTCAAGTTCCAGCTCTGTGGCCTCAACAAGTCCTGGAAGCTCCCTGGGCTGAAAATGGGGTGAATGGGAAAAAATGTTCCAATCTGTGAAATGGAGCTTACCAGTCTTGCCCACACTGTTCAGCAGGCACTTAAATTGTGAATCCAAGGGGAGAATGGATGTGAAAGGGCTTTGAAAACAGTACAGTAGCCTGCTTAGGTGGGGACGACCACTGCTGTTGGGTTGCTGCTGTGCTATTGTTGTTGTTGGCAAAATCACAATTACGGCCACCACAGATAAGGAACTGAGGTCCAGAGAAAAAGCCACCTGCCCAACAGGGCGGAGCCAGGACTCAAGTCGAACTCCCTCAACCCCAAAGCCAGATGAAGCTCTTTCTTCCCCATAGGCTGCTCGGTGAAACTGACAGCAAGACCCCACCAAGGCCACTAGGCCATGGAGACACAGGTCTGCTCACATATAGAAGAGACGCCACCCTCGGCTGCCGGAGCTCCAGGCCCCCTTCTCGGTGCCACCACCGTGCCATGCTACTCTGGGGCTCACAAGGCAAAGCAGAGAGTGGGCACGAGGGGGTTCATACCCTTGCGTGTCAACCTTGTACGGCAACTTGTACCCTTGACACGCACTCTTTCCCGGTCTGTGGCCCCTTGCTTTGGCTGTCATTTGTCCAGTGACTAGGAACCAGGAGCGAGGGTACGTCATTCATAGTCCAGTGCCTGTGTGTGTGCCTGGCAGCCCCGTGGCCTCACCTTCCATCTCTCCTCATTACGGCACATTACGGGGAGGTGAAGCAGATTAACCAGAAAGCACTGAGTCAGTCATTATCCCGCCACACGCTCGCCCGCAGGCCCCGCCTCAGAGCCCACACAGACACAGGCCCGCGGTCGTGTCCGCGCCATTCTGAAGGACACTGCATAGCAAGACCGTTAGGAACAGGGCCCTTGCAGAGTTTGTAACTCGGTCTCCTCCCCACCAGGCCGCATCTCTACAGGGGCCTATCAGGACCTGTCCCTCAATGTTGCCTCCTCTGTAACTCCTCCCCCGATGCTCCCAAATGAGGCAACCTCCCCATTCATCAGCGCCCGCAGAACCTTCTCCCTTGCCTTGCAGGTTCTGGATCCATGTCACATGGCCCCTGAGAGAGTGTGGGCAGACAGAGTTGACGCTTGACTCATCCCTCTGTCCCCCTGGGTGCCTGGCACTGTGCCAACCTCACAGGCAGCATGCGAGAAATACGTCGGATAAGTGAACATATGAATGTCTAAGCAAGTGAGGAAATACACGGATGGCTTCTGGACTCCTCCCAATTATGATGCCCTGCAGTCTCTGCCCAGATTTCCTGGGCATTCGAAGCTAAAATGATGCAGACTCTGAATTCCGTTAAGAATCGAGGGAAATCCAGTCTCTAACACTGAATGCCTACCTGAAGTAAACAGGAACTTAGTACAAGTGCTAGAGGCTTCATGAAGTAGAGACCAGGTTGAGTGTAGAGGCCTGGGCCCTCACTCTTCTCCACTCACTTGCTGGGTGACCCTGGACAAACCCTGTCCCCTCTCGGGGCCTCTAAAAAATGAGGGAGTTGAAAGCTTGCCTCTGTACCCTCTGCTAGTCTCTCAAATCATGTGATCTTGTCGATGGTTAGAAGATACATTTTCTCCCCAGTTCTGGAGGGAAAGGTGGGCTTCATCCAAGGAAGGCTCCTTTTCTTTCTCCTCCTGTGTCAGACGGAATGTGGCTTTGGCCACCTCTCAGAAGGGCTCTGAGCAGGGAGAGAGGCTGTTTGTGATGGAAACAGACTCTTTACCTGAAAGCTCAAGGTCTAAAGTGTGTGGGATCAGCTCTGTCCAGCCCACAGGACCACCTCATTCCCACGGGACACTTTACGTGTAGAAGACAGACCAAAATCTTGACCACAGCGTACGAGACCTGGCCCATCTCCCCAACACTCCCACGTCCTCACGCCCTGAAGCCCAGGCACAGTGGCTCTCTTGGCCCTCTTTCCATTCCTCACCTTGCCGTGCCCCCTCTTACCTCAAGGCCCCTGCCCTTGTTGTTGCCTCTGCCAGGCACATTCCCCCCCACCCTGTGTCCCTTCTCCTGTCCTGCCCTACCCCTCAGGGCTCAGCATAAAAGCATTTCCCCCCAGAAGCCATGGTGGCCTCCAGGCTGGCTCAGCTTGTGCTTTATTCTTTCAGAGAACCTCAGCACCTAGCACATCTGTAATCCATGACCTTTGGGGTTATTCTTACTTATGGGATTCTTCCACATATCTATAGGTTCCCTGAGGGCAGGTCCAAGCCTGTCTTGTTCACTCACAGTACCTAGTGCCTGGCTCCATGCTTTGCACACAGGTGATACTCCTTGGTGTTTGTTGAGTGAATACATGACTTGCCGTGTGGCCTTCAGACAAGTCTCTGCCTCTCTGGGCCTCGGTTTCTCCATGTGAAAACAAAGTGGCTAGATGGTCTGTGAGAGCCCTCACAAGAACCGCTCAGACAGCTAGACTGTCATAGGATGGTGGCCCTGGAGGCTTTGCTCACTCCTCCCTACTCAACATCCCCTCTGGTCCCTTTCCCCTCCATGGGAGCTTGTGCACACAGCCTGTAGGGTTTTGACTGGCTCTATGGGAAAACTTCAGAAGCCCCATCTAATTAGCATGTAAAGGAAGCTCAGCGAGGCCAGTCCTCAGCACCAGGATCAGCTAGCTAGGTCTCTGACTTGCCCACCAGATGGGAGCTCTCGGCAGGCGGGGACCATATCTGAGCCGCCTATGCCTACCAGGTAACCAGCCCAGACTGGGCATCAGGAAATAGTCTCTCGAGTTGCATCTGGTACTTAGGGACCTTATCCAGGCCCCAGAAGCCTCTCACTGGGCAAATCCTTTCTGGTCCCATAGCTAAGACAGTGACTGCTTGTCTGTCCACGGTCAGCAAGGGGTCATCCTTCTACTTCTCTCCCTGTCTTGCAAATGACCCGGCTGGGAGTTTGTCCAGTGAGACACTTCCCCCTCTCCAGACTCTTGGATTCGGTCTCTAAAAGCATGCCAGGGCGAGCTGACGCGTGGGCTGACGGTGGGGTACACGCTGGCACCACTATAACGTGCTTTGTGACCGTATTTCCATCTTCATCCTGACTGGCAGGATGGTGACCCAAGACCACCTCCAGTGGCCCAGAAGGTCATGACACCAGCTCTGTGCCGAGAGCCTGGGGAAAGGACGCCATTCAGCAAAAGCAGAGCAGCCAGACAAGTCATGTGACCATGCCCCACCCCGCCCCCACCCCCCCACCCCACAGGCTGGCCAGGGAGACAGAGGCACCAGGGCAAGAAGTTGCCAGAACCCCAGACAAGTCCTCCTGACCTTAGGGGACGCTGCAACCGTCCAAGTCGGGCCGAGAACAACGAGAAGCCCGCCTCTGAGCAGAACCCGGCATTCCCGCCCACACCCCGCCAAACGCCTTCGGGAGGGCCCCCCCAGGTCTGCGTCTGGCTGGGGGTACGGCAGGCAGGGAGCCGTGGGGCGTACCTGCTCGGGCTTGATGGGCTCTGTGGTGGTGAAGATGTCCGAGTAGTGCTGCCTCTCAAACACGCGGTCCAGCACCTCCAGCTGCTGCTGCGTGAACAGTTCTCCCCGCATCTGCTTCCGGAGGAAGTCTCTGCCTGGCAGTGAGTGGCCGTTCGGCACCGGAGACTCCTGAATACCTTTGATGAGCATGAGAGAGGAAAGGGGGGGGGGGCAGGTTACACAAGTTGCTAAAGAAAGTCACGTCAGCTGGTGAGAGAAGACAGCCTGAGAGACCCACAAGCCCAGCTCCTTCCCTGACGAGAGAGGAAACAGACAGGGACTCAGACAAGGGGGCCCTCAGTCAAGGTTACCCTGCTGGTTAGTGCAGAGCCAGCCTCCCGTAGCCACCTGCCAGGCACCATGTGAAGCCTTTTCTACGTGCATCATCTCACCTAAAACTCACAACGACCCCAAGGTAGGTAACATTATTTTCCCCATTTTGCAGATGAGAAAATTGAGACCCGAGGAATTAAAGTCATTCACCTGAAGATGAGAGCTCAGGTTGACTGGAAGGCTTAAGTACCAGGTGCCACTTCCTCTTCTATAATGAAGATTCCCCCACCCCGTGGAGGTACGGTTTTGTCCCAGAGCCGAAGCCCTTAACCCAGAACATCTGCCACTACATCACATGACCAGTCAGTAAAGCACCGTGCCAGGACGGCTGTGGGGAAGGACACCACTTTCGTACAATTCTGGTGGGAGCCCACCGGTCACACACCCACGATACACAACTTGACAAAATCCATCAAAGTCACAAATGCACATATCCTTTGATGACACAGTTGCGCCTCTGGAAATGTTTTTTTACCACTAGACTCACACGTACGGGAAGTGATATGCGTGCAAGGTTCTAGTTGCAAAAGACTGGAAACAACACATGAATTTATTTGCAGGGGCTGGTTAAATGAGTTACGGCGTGCTCACACGGTGAGCCGCTGCAAAAGGGAACAAGGACTCCCACCGTGAACTGATACAGAAAGATCTTCCGGATACACCGTCCTATGAAAAATAAACCAGGTACAGCACAGCATGTATAACGTATAACCTTTTGTGTAAAAAATAAGAGGAAGAAAATAAGACTTCCCACGCATTTTGTGTATGCATATACAAAAGGAACTCTGGAGGGCACCATGAGAAACATTTAGAGCACTTACCCATTCCTTTCCGGGAGGTGGGAACTAAGTGGATAGAGGTGAAGGGGGGGATGCTTTTTTTGTTTTATGTTTTGTGTTACTGCAGAACTTTAAAGGTACCACTTACTCAAAAACACGAATTACCAAGGGTTAAATTCTGTATGTGTTCTATATTGTTAGCTCTCCACACTGTCACCATCTCTGGTGACGATGCTTACATTTCAAAGAAAATATTATGAATTACCAATAAAAAAGAAAACGGGAAGAAATATTTTTTGTGAGCCTTGAGCTTGAACCACTCAAAGTGAAAGACACAGCAAGGAGGGCAAAAGTTTCAAGCAAGGAAATGGCCTCGAGGGCCGTGCATCCCCCAGGGCCCTGTAGGACCCGGTTGCTCATGCAGGGCTGACCAGAGGTGAGGCGTCAGGCCCAGAGGTGAGGCATCTGCCTTTGCCACTGGGGAGCCCAAGGGAAACCAGCGCTTGTCAGATCTCTCACTGGCCCTCACACAGGCCTTGCCTGATTCTCTCGTACATCCCCCTCTGCCAGCACATGCTGCCCCAGACTTCATCCATCATGTCAGAGCCCCACTCGTGTGAGGAAGGAGGCCCAACCAAGGAGCTTGAAGCAGTGGGAAGCTGTGTCACTGAGATGAGCCAATAGCTGGTGTCTCCCTAACTGTCCTATCTGGGGGCAAATGCAATGCAGGGTCTGACACTTGAGCGAAGTCACCAGCTTTGGGTGTTCACATGAATGCTGGCTTTCCAGTTTCCTCCATGGAGGCTGACAGCTCAGAGCACCTTCCTCTACGGGAAGGGCCTTCAGAGGCAGCTCATAAAGCCCCTTGAGAAAACAGATCCCAGTTCCATTTGGATCCAAGAGGATACCACAGGCTAGGCTACAGCCTAAATGACCACATACCCCAACACATGGACCACGATGAAAGCTGGGCTCTCTGGCTGATGTCCCCCAGCCTAGAGTTGGGGTGCCTCCACTGGCAACCTAGGACATTAGTCTTCCACAAGACCGGTCCCTGCCTGTTCCTATCCATAGGACATCATCCTCAGAGTCCCTTTTTCCATCATGGCCCATCCCCATGGGGGCTATTCCTACAAGGACAGCAAGACTAGCAGAATGTGGGAGCTCACAGCCCTGTCTGTGCTCTCCCATTGGTTGGCATCTGCCAAATAACCCTATTATCAAAGGATCAAAGATACATGTACGTGCATGCACACACACACATGCACACACGCACACACACTCACGAGGACAGCTCATCATGCTCCTCCTCAGCTATTGCTCTGGCCTGTCATCCTGGCCCCAGTCACTCCTGCTCAAGTATGATCTTGCCCTGGGTCCCCGGTGCTCCCGTCAAGTTTCTCCCTGTCAGAGGAACCACATCTGATCGTAAGAGACGTCTCTCTGCCCACCAACTTCACTGATACTCCCCAGCCCCATCCTGCCAGCCAGGCCCAAACTCCTCATGAAGGCTCCTTCCTGATAATTCCCACCCAGGTCTTGCTCTGCCCCCAGTTGGACAGTGTCCACCTCTCCCCCCTCCCACCAATTCAGTCTGCTCCACTAGATGTGCCAGCCAGACTGTCCTCCCACAGATGTCCTCAGGCTCGAACCCTCCCCCGTGGGATTCATAGGCTGGGTTCTTTGCATAGCCCATAGTTCTGGAAGGGCAGAACTTCACCCCCACTAAGGGAGCTGAGGGTGGCTCTGCTGAGGACCCCTGTGGGCAAGGTCACCACCTGGTCACTGAGTAGGTCCCGGCACAGAGTAAAGGCTCAGGGCACAGGGCCAACTCAGGTATATGCACTGGGGGTCCTTGGAGTCCTATCTCCCTGAGGACAGCTCAGGTACTCCAGGCACAGACAGCCTGGCGGGGCCCTGGCCATCTAGGAAGACTCACTACATCCCACTCTGGCTTTCTGAAAGTCAACCATAGCACCCATGGGCCAAGCCTGGGAGAGGGTCCTGGCTGTCCTGGTGACCCAGACACTCCTCGTGGAAGACGGCAAGCTGGAAAGACCACCTCTCCAGGCATGTGCCCTGACCTATGACCCTGCTGCTGCCCTTGCCCCTCCAGCACCCCTGCTTTCTCCATTAGGAAGGGAGGCAAGGTAGGTCTACCCTGTCACCTAGTGCAGATGCCTAATGTCTGTCATTTCCTTAGGAGGCTGGGGACACTTCTACACGTATAATCACCCATTTAACAAGTATTGATGAAGTATTTACTCTGCACCAAGTGATGTTTAGAAAAAACAACAGAGGATCCAGTGATGACTAAGACAGGCCCCTCTTTCCAAACTAGAAAGGGCAGCCACTGTAGCCAAGTACTCCCACAGACATACGGCTACAAACTGTGATTACTGCCAAGTAGAAAAAGGGTCCAGAAATATATGCATAGGACTATGGATAATGAATGGGGAAGGGGTGTGACCTCATGGGGAGGAGCCAGAGAAGTCTTCCAAGGGGAAGTCATGCTTGAAGTGAGAGTAGACGACAAGGGTCAGCAGTGCAAAGAGGGTGGGGGTGGGGAGGGCATGCCAGGCAGAGGAGACCGCCTACAAAGGCTTAGACATGAGGAATCGAAAGGCCGGGGGAGAGATGGTGAGGGGAAGAGACCCCAGGGGACCATGGAGAGGCAGGCTGGGGATGGCCTAGCAGCCCCGGACCCCACAGAAGGCCACGGGGAAGATCTGAGTCCTGCTGGGGGAGCAGTGCAGGGACCACAGGAGGAGCTGGGGAACAATCACCCTCCACACTTCTCAGTCCCAGGACCTGAAATGCTAGTTCCTTTAGACCAGGCTGTTCTTTCAAAGCCCTGCTCCCAAGACTCATCTTTTGGAAAGACTTGGGGCTGGCCACATGAAATTTGCACTTGTGGGCATCTGAATGTGATGCTTGGAGTCAGGCTGTCACCCACAGGTGCCCACCATGCTCCTATGGAAGGTAAACCATTCCTCATTGACATGTGTACCCTGTTACTAGGACAGACACAGCCTGTGAGCAGGCGTGCCACCTCCTCCAGGATGCCCTCCTTCCTGCCCCAGCTGCTTCATCTCCCACTCTTTGGGCTCTGACCACTTTCTCCCTTTTCTCAGGTGTCAAGCCCCCTGGGCTCTTTATTCTGACACTGTGCTATTAGCCGCCTCAAGGGGAAGCCCCAGTTAATTCATCTCTGTCTGCTCCATGGGGAGTATTTATGGGATAAATGAACAAGTCAGGAATACCTGTGACAACCACTCTCATTCCGCAGGTCCGGTCTGCAAATGTCAGCATCCCTCTCTATCTGACCTCATTCATTCGATCATTCATTCTTCTCTTAACCAACCTCAGTGAGCAGGTGCCGTGCTAATGCCGGCATACAACGATGGGCAAAAGCCGCCCTGGCCCTGCCCTCATGGACTTATGTTCAGTGGAGGAGGGAAATGTTAATTGAAAAATAATCAGACCAGAAAAGGCGCACGTGTCAACCAAGATAAATACTCTGACAAAAAGATGCATAATTCTCCGGCCAGGGACACAGCTGACCTGCCTCTGGGAGCCACACGTAGTGGGTACACAGTGAGTATGAGCCAAACAAACCAATTGCATGCTAAGAGACAGCTATAAAAATGAATATCCGAAAATCATCCCTGGCACAAGGGCAGGTCTGAACCTCCAAGCCTCCGGTGGAAGTTTCCATAGCATTTCTCATCTGTGCTGCAAAGATGCTGTCTGACTTCGTTGGGGAATGTGGTCTTGGAGACAAGCTACAGAAATGCTCGGACCGATTTTATTCCAGGGAGAAAAATCTGAACTTGCAATGTGAATGGTATGCTTAAATATATGGATAGACATGGGCAAAGTACAAAGGTATACAGGGGGCATGGTATCTTTAAATCTTTTTTTCTACTCCAAATCAAATAATATGTAATAGACCCAGTGCTGGGCTTAGTCAACCATGGCTCGTAGAATTAACATTCTGGAAGCTAGCTTCAGGGGAGCAAGGGGCAGGAAGCCCCGTCTCGGGGAGCAGAGAAATGCTGGCTTTAAATTTCAGGTTAAACCAATGTTATTCACAACCCGGCTTTGAAGCTAAAAGCTTTACACAATCGGGTCTGGTCACGAAAAGGGGGAGGAAGCAAAATAGCCTCAGATTCCCATCTGTCAAGAGAAAGCTGTCTCTTGTGTGTCTTAAAAGATCATAAACCCATTGCGTTTTCTTCAGAGCACAGAAGACTCGGAGGTTTTGCATTTTTCTTGAAGGGTTCTGGTTTGTTTCTTTAAAAATCATCATGTACTTTATGTCTGCAGATGCTCACTGGGAGGAAAAAAAAAATAAAAACAAACAGGAATCTCCATAATCCCTTCTGGTATCGTGGCCTTTGGGATGTAACCGTAGCCAAAGGCCTAGGAGCCCCAGGAAAGGAAGCTGGAGCCCGTGGGTCAGTTTTCAGCCTTTCTTGGGTCCTCTTTCTCTACGAACCCAGCCAAAGTCAGAGCCCTTAGTGAACCTCCTCTGTCCTCGCCGCTGCCCCTCTGCATGGCAGGGCAGTGGCAGGGCCCAGTGGGAAAAGGGTTGAGAGCCAGCAGACCTGGGTTCTAGCCCCAGCTCTGCCCTTACTTGCTGTGTGAGCCCAGGCAAGTTTCTCGCCCTCCCTGGGTCTCAGGGGCACCATCAACAAACTAAAGGGGCTGAGTCAGTCATTTCTAACCATTTTCTCCTCCAAAATCCACCCAGATTTTGTCTACTAAATAGTATTAAATAACCATTAACTTATTTTCCCATTTTGGTTGTTTTGTACAGTCTTTTCAGGGTATCCCCGTGCAGTATCCATTCCACCCCTAAACAACTGCCCACGCCTAGCCAGGGGATCCCATTCTCTTTGCCAATACTTGGTTTAGGAACAGACATGTGAAGAGCAAGGGGCTGCTGGGAGCTTCTGGGAGCAAGTCAGAGAGAGGAAGAAATCTCTTCTTCACTAGGATACACTTACCCTTAATCTTTTTGAATTTGTGAGAATAAATCCCAGATCCCATTACTGCTGTATGCACTACAATGCCCCCTACCCTTACCCCAGGGCCCAAAGTCCTCTCCCCATCCGGCCTGCAGGATTCCGTGGTAGTGACACCCAGCCAGTCTGCTGCCTCTGACCCACGCTGATATTCTGACACCCACCACGCTCCCAGGTCTGCCTCCCCCAGTGAAGATGGGGCAGAGCTGGGTCTTGGCGGATCAGGCTCAGAGAGGTTGAGTAACTGAGGTCGCTCAGCTGGGATGTGTACCTAGGCCTCTTCTCTGCTGTGTTCTTTCCACTTCCCTTTACCCCTCAGGTCAGCCACTAAAACTAATGCCCTCCATTTCCTCATCTGCAAACTGGCACAAAGGTCTGCAGGACAATCCCTGGGGCTTTGGTAAGGATTAATGAGAGAATCTCCAGGAACGTGCTTAGCACGGTGCCTGGTGCAAAGTTAATGTCCAAAGAGCGTTAGTCACTGTCACCATCACTTTCACCAGGGAAACCCTTCCGAGGCTTCCTCAAGACAAAGTCCAAGACCTCAGGGCCTTCATGATCTGCCCCTGCAGTCACAGGCACCCCTCAGTCACTCCACAATGTCATCCCAGCAGGGTACGCCTCATTCCTCAAGTGTCCCTTCACAGCACTCCCCGATGCCACCATTCGCTCCGTTCCCTCCGCTGGCTGGCCTTCACTCCTGCCCATCAAGGCTCAGCCTAAAAACCACCTCCTCTCTGAAGCCTGCCTCCAGATCCAAAGGCTGAACTACCTGCCCTTTCTTCTGGGTTTCCTCAGCAAGCTGCACAAGCCACCACTCTGGCCTGGATTTTACTCCTTACAACACATCCTGTGAGGCCGGTCCCCATTTCACAGCTGGCAAAGATATGAAGTATCTTGTTCAAGGCCACAGCAAATGCGTGCATACCTATTAACATGTCTTAGAGTGAAGCCAGGACTGTGGTAGACGTGGCTCACACACCAGGGAAGCCTGGGCACCCCAAACTCAGGCCCAGACGCAAATCCTCACTCTGTATCTTACAAGCCTATGATATTTGAGAAACTTCAATCTCTTGAATCCTCGATTTTGCCGTCTGTAAAATAGGACAATAAAGAGACCTGGGGTTGACAAAAGCATGGGATGAGGGTACATGTAAAATGCTTAGCATAGTACCTGGTACACAGTAAGTGCTGAAAAAACACAAGCCATTTCTAGGATTATTCTTTCTTTCCTTCCCTGCTAAGAGTATGAGCTCTCTGAGGACAGAGGCCACGTCTGACTCACCTCAAGCACAGGAGATGCTAATCAAGGTTTGTTGATTAAATGCATAACCTAGGAAGACTTGAGGGGATGCAGGCCTGAATGACTTGGGGAACTCGGCAGCAGGACAGTCTCTGGCGTCATCAGAGAACTCGGGAGAAAACCTTCGGGAGTGACCTCCATGACATCAGTGATCCGGAGAAGGAAAGAGTGAAACAACTAAGGCCTTATGTTCTAAACTACTTCTAAGAAAGACCTGAGGCAGTTCATAAACTTTTAAATTTTAAACTCAGCTGAGCTCTAAGTTCCCAGCAACAACAACACAACGCCATTAATTCTTCTACTCTGCATGGGGGTGTCTGGATGCTGAGGGTGACCCAGAGATGACTAACAACAGGGAGGGGGTCCTGCAGGAGGGGCCATCCGAGCCAGACCCCAGATAAAGAGAGGAGAAAAAAATGAGAAGATGAGGGGGATGGGATTCCTGGCACAGACAATAAGATTCAGCTGAGGGCATGTCTAGAGCATCTACTATGAACCAGGCCCTGTGCTGGGGACCAGGATGGCAGGGCTGGAAACATCCCGTGGCAGCGCCAAACCAAAATCGATGTTCTGGGTGATTGTATAAATACCATCTTAAAGTGGGGCCGCAGACTGAGAAAAATCAAAGTGGCGTGGAGGAAAATTCCATTGGAACTACCATTATTCAGCCATTAGTTTCACTCAATCTTTCTTCTCAGAGAAGGAACACGCAAAATTGTAAAATTGCCAAATACGTTCGGGTTCGACCAGAGTGAATCTGATTGTGCCGTGTGTTACCCAATGTGTCATAGGCTGTCAGTGAGCGAAAGGCCCCAAGGGACCGACCATTCCACACTCCAGGATGGCAAAGGGATTTGTCCAGGGCCAGAAGGCAAGTCCAAAGCGAGCTGAGCCTGGGAACACAAGACTCCTGATTCCTGTTCCAAGCCTCATGGACCCATTCATTCCTGAGCAACATGCACCAAACTCCTGCTGGCGGTCTGGCCGTGAGTGTGGCACC
The DNA here is from genome assembly GCF_018350175.1 of Felis catus. Lineage (NCBI taxonomy): Eukaryota > Metazoa > Chordata > Mammalia > Carnivora > Felidae > Felis > Felis catus. Next base: position 58,512,494 of record NC_058380.1, read on the forward strand.
TGAATTAGAGAGGGGTTTAAGTCACCCCCCTGCCCTTGAGTGGACGAGGTAGAGGAGTGAATAATTCCAACGTAGTAAGTGCTGGGAGCCGAAGAAGCGGAGACAGCCCCGGGAGCCAAATGGTGGTTGGCAGTCGTTATACAGAGCTTGCTCCGTGCCAGGCACTATTCTAAGCACCTTACCCACTTAGTCCCCATAACAACCCAATAATGTTAAGTCTGCTATTTCCCCCTCCCATTTTACAGATGAGGAAACTGAGGTGCGGGGAGGTTAAGTAACTTGCCCATGGCCACACAGCTAAGAGATGGAAGAGTTGGGATCCAAACCCAAGTAGTCTAAGTCCAGAGTCTGCTCCTAAGCCTATACTAAACCACTCCACTTAATCCAGACTGGGGCAAGGGTGATCCAAAAAGCCACGTGGGAAAAATGGAGCCCAAGACTTAAGAAAGAATAGGAAGGAGTTAGCCAAAGAAAGGGGTGGAGAGAGGAAGGAAGTGCCTTCCAACTAGAGGGAACAGCATATGCAAAGGCCCAGAAGCACGAGAAAACACGGTGTTTGGGAAATGGCTATAATTCAGTAGGACTGGAATGCAGGAATTGGGGGAGGGGGAAGAGGGCAAAGTGTGCAAGGCTCTCTCCTCTCTGTCTAGCTGCTCAGTGCTGCTATCCATTATCCAGACCCTAATATATCCTGTGATGTACAAACAGCACAAATACATAATTGAAGCTCTCATGGTGTTGGTACGAAGAGATGGGATTTCTTTGGGCTTAATTAAATCAAGATGACCTCAATGAATAGGCAGGAAGGAATACCCAGTGCACTGCCACAGGACAAGTCTGTTTTCTCTAATCCATACTGTCCAAGTCCATTACCTTGCACAGTAGTACCTAATTCCTCTACCTTACAGAAATAGGCACACTAATGAGGGAAGATGTTAACCACCACGGTGAAAATATTCCAAAGCAAATGAAATATTACTAGCAGCAAAAGGGTGATTTGTTTCTATGAGTTGTGCTTTTAGATGAGATTAAAGAATGCTAAAGGCTTCATTTTAATTATACCTGGAAGGACTCCTTGTGCATGCGTCCCTTTTTTGGCTTTCACACACACAGCAGTCTGTCCCCCATCCCCGCGGCACAGAAATAAATAAATAAAAGGGTTTAAAAATCATATTTACACTGATATCTTTGCATTACCCCCACTTGAGTTTTTAAATTACTGTCTTTATTTTTTTCCAAGGACAATATAACTAAAAAGAAGGTTCATATTTTGAAGTGTATCTATCTGATCATCGCACAAATGTTTTCAAGAGAAATCACTATATTTCTCCAAGATGGGTATGGGTTTTGTCATAGATCAAAGTGAGAGGGAGGAAAAAAAGATAAATCATCAGAGATCCAAAAATACTTTTCATTTGGAGAAGATATCAGGCCATTTCGATGGGGCTGATGGAGTCCCTGTTCTGTCTCCATTACCCGAGGCAGGCAGCCCCAGCCAGGAGCCAACTACTGAGATTATATTCCCCATAAGATGGTCCCCGATATATATATATATATATGATCTTCAACCTCTATTGATTGACCAATTTCACAAGCAAAGACTGGTGAAATGAAGCTGAAATGAACATCATGCTTTAACTCATTGAACCTATCAGGCCTGAGTTAATCTCACTGTCCACTGTCTCTGATAGAATTCAATTGATCAATCATGTTTCGGTGATAGTACCATTTCACTGGCTTATTGCTTCTTCATTTCAGAGCTTGACCTGTTAGATATACTCGGACTGGCTCGACTCCTCTTGGATACACAGAGATCAGCCTCTGTCTGCCAATGTGTGTCATCTCCTGCCCCAGTTGAAAAGAACTCAAGAGGCTTTTGTGCGGATCTGTGGTGTGTTTTTCCACCAAACACATGCACGTCGATGGTGGACTCAGGATGGCATGGAACTGAGCAAACTCTAAGCACAAACTCTAAGAGGGCTCTGCATTCTGCATGGAACCACCGTCAACTGCACTCAGAAGGGGCATGTGCTTATGTTATACTGGAAAGTGCGTGTGCCCACACCGGGTAAGGCACATCCAAAAATGGTAACCACAACAGCAATAGTAACAGCCGCCACTCAAGCATATGTTCTTGCCGACCTTTCACATTCCTCAGTTTATCTGCCTCTCACAAGAGCCGGAAGAGTTGAGCAAGTGATTATCATTTCCATTTTGCAGATGAGAAAATGGGCTCACAGAGGGGGAAGGTGGTTTGCCCGAGGTCACACAGCAGCGTTATCAGGACAGGTGAGACTAAGAGGCCTAGGGACTCAGCTCCTGAGTGCCTCTGCCAACCTCCGGGCAATTTCAGGATTGCCAAGAGATTCTGGGCACACCACTGTCTTCGACTACTTGGATGAAAGAAACATCTTCAAATCACACGTCCGAGAATTTTAGAGCTTAGGGTGGATCCTAAGATTGTCTGCAGCTTCACGTACAGCTTCGAAACTGAGGCCCAGAGGGCAGTAAACAGTTGTCCAAAGTCACTAAGACACTCAGCAGCCCAACCGGAACTCAAACTTGGATCCCAGGGGCTCAGCTCAGGACTCCGCACTTTCTCCGGACACCTCTCTGATTTGTGCCAAGCCAATGGGCTCCTACCAACAGAGAGAACCTCATTCTCCACTGTCAACATGGCCCAGTGTACTGTTATGTTTCCTTCACGGCATTTAATTTAAATTTCCCAACTGCAAGCCAAGATTCTGTGCTTTGGGAAATCAGGGGACAGGGGCTCTGCCCGGCTGTCTGCCTGGGGGAGGTGGTTCTTGGAGCCACAAGGCTGAGCCCAGCATGAGGGTCTCTGGAGGAGGCCAGGGCAATGACAGTTTGCAAATAAGCCTTGCATCTGCTCAGAGCTGGCAGAGTCGGCAAACACACTAATGGACTTTTCCTCTACCCGCGGGGAGCTGGGGAGAAGCTATAAATAAAGTAGGCGCCTCTGGGGGGAGCCATTGCTGAGGCCTGAGAGAGGGCTGAGACTAGGGGCTCGCTGAGGGTGGGGGAAAGGGCTTTTGGGCCTCTCCCTGCAGCACACTGCCTCTCTTACCCACCAGATGACAGTCCACCTTCCAGTAACCCCAAGCCCCACATCCCAGATCCCCCCAGTCTGTTTTCCAAATAGTTGGGCCCTTGTGTGATCATATTAATATACTTAAAATTCATGCCTGGCACAGAAGGGTTATGGGGTGGAGGGGTTCATATGGTCTGATCTGGCCACAGTGTACAGACCTCATCGGAGGGAGATGTGACAGAGGCTCCGGGGCCAGACGATGGTCCCAGCCCAGGAGAGAGCTGACGACGGGAATGACTACCCAGTTCAGAGCCAGGCTCAGGAGACGATCAGGAGCGAAAATCTGCCGAATTTAGCGACTCACTGATGGCCGGGGGCAAAACACACCTCTGGAGTTCCCCGTTAGACGTACTGGGCTGCCCCATCTCACTCCCAGAAAAATCCACAGTGGATCATGGCCTACAAGGCCCTTCAGCATCTGGGTGCCCTGCCCTGCAGCCCAGCCTTCCCGTCTCCCCTCCTCCCACTCTCCTCCACTCTGGTCGGCTCTAGCCACACTGGCTTCCTTGCTGTCCCTCAGTTATGCCAAGCACACCCCTGCTTCGGATCTTCACATCCGCCGTTCCCTCTCTCTAGAAAGTTCCTCCCCAGATGTTGGCTCACTCCTCCCTCCTCAAATGTCATTTCATCATTATGACCACCCTCCAGAAACCAGCATGTACTCCCCACCCCCTCCCCGCCTCACTCTCTATCCCCTTACCCAGCTTCATTATCCACCAGAGCACTTAGCAACATGCTGCTTATTTTCCTTATTTACTTATTCTCTTTCTCTTATTAGAAGATGTCACTCATGAGGGCAGAGGTTTTTGTCTATCCTGTTCATCGCTGTGTCCCCAGTACCTAGAGCACTTAGCAGGCACAATATGAACACTTGTGAAATGAATGGATAAAAGTGGACATTTCACTGAAAGTGACAAACAAGTACAAAGAAGACAGCTGCTCCTTGATGACCTGTTGGTAAAGGGTGGTCACTGGCCCACTCAGGGCATCCGATGCCGCCTTCCGTGCCTGGCCTGGGGCCTGGGAGACAGAACCCCCTGAGGGAAGTCAAAGGGGGCCACCATGCCGTGTCCACCATGGAGGCCACAGTGCCCAACACTGAGTCAGGAGTCATTAAAAAGATGAATGACTCCCTAGGAGAGAGGCCCAGGCTTGGAAGTGTTTAAATGACCCAGATGGTAATGTGCAGGCACCAGCTCGGGCTACACCACTCGCCAGCTGTGTGACCTCCTCAGTTCATCTGTGCAATGGGCTCAATAAATTGTGCCGAGTCCAAGCGCTAGGTCGGAGCGAGCAAGCGGCTAGATCCCAAATGAGATCACAATGTTTGCACAGCAAGCATCTCATGTCAGCTGATGAGGACAGGGAGTGAGGACAGGAGAAGGAAGCCGTGTGCTTAACTAAAAGGACAAGATGCGTACAGAGAGGGATACCGGGCTAGGCCGCATCTCTTGGCTCAAGCATCCAACCATCTTTTCTGGTGTTCTGAGTCCAAGCTTAGCCCCATAAGGGAACCCAATCTCAGCCCTCAAGGGAGCCATCCTCTGGCAGGGAGACAAAGCCTAGAGATGCAGCTATGACACCAGCCTGGGAAAGTGCCCTAAGAGAACCCCAAACGGCAGACGGTAGGGGCCAAGAGACAGAAGTCATCTGGTACTAAATGGGGGGTCAGGGAAGGCTTCCTGGAAGGAGGAGGTGGCATCTGAGCCAAGATTTGGGCTTGAGAGGATGAGGAAGGGGGCAGAGGATATCCCGGTAGAGATAAGATGTGAGGAGGCTGTGCTCACTGACTGAGGGCTCCTGGGAGCTTGGCACCATGGAGTAGGGGCTTATGTTTCACAGCCCGGATAGAAATCAGCTCATGTTTCTGTCTCCCTAATGCCAGGTCTTGCACACAATAGGTGCACAATATATGCAGATAGTGTTTTTTACCAGAGTCACAGAACTTCCCAAAGGAAGGGAGCCCAGAGACAAACTGTTTGTTCCAGTGGATCTCAACAAAGATGATCAGATCAGAGGAAATTTGGGTAATCTGTGCGTTTTTGTTACCAGGGAGGAATTACGGCATTTAGTGGGCAGAGTCGGGGGGTACCCAGCCCCGTTCAGCACAGTGAAGAGTTGCCCTGAGCCCACATGTCTTTGGAATGACCCATCATACATTCAGGTTGGTGAAAACTTTTTTTTTTTAAGGTTTTATTTTTAAGTAGTCTTTACACCCAGTGCGGGGCTCAAACTCACAGCCCTAGGATCAA